>NW_020171811.1:563781-757143 GCF_003031525.2 Neophocaena asiaeorientalis asiaeorientalis | reverse complement strand
TGAGGGGCCCAGGGCCCCCAAAAAAAAAAAAAAAAAAATCATATCGCCCTCCAACCCCCAACTGTAACTCCTCTTCCACCCATGTCTCCTCAGTGGAAAAGGGGCTGCTGCTTAAAACAGGGATGCAGGAGGGATAGAGGGCAGGTAGAGAAGACGGAGGATGCAGGGGCAGCCAGAGGGCCAGCCGGAAAGAGGGCAGAGGCATCAAAGAGGCGTAAAACACAGAGAGGATCCCTGCCAAGGGGAGCTTAGGGACCTTGCTGTGCAGACGCAGGGGCCCTCTGTTAGAGGGACGCACACAGAAATGTCTCTGGGGACCTCGTAAACTTCAGCAGCTCTTCATTTTGTTTCAGAAGCAGGGAGAGACATTCACCAAGAGCTCCAGACCCGGAGGAGACACGGTCTTTGAAGCAAGCCAGCTCTTCTCAGCTGCGGCCTTGTCAGCTTTGAAGTTCTCATCCACTCTCCCCAGGAAGTGGGGAGGCTCTCGAGTGCCTGAAGCAGAGGAAGCACACCATGCCTTCTAGCATGTCAGCCTGGCGGAAGCGCTGTGGAGTAACTTTGGTTTTAGTTGGAAACCTTCTGTCATGTTCCCGTTGGGGCAGCGGGTGGGGCGTGTGTTAGATTTCCTCCTTCCTTGCAGTGGACAGGGATGGTGGGGTGGGGAGGGGGGATGGAGCAATGGACAAGTGGAGAAGTGACCTTGAGAGGAGGTGGAGGTCACCGCAGAGGGCTTTACATTCACAAAAACATTCCTGCTGTGGGGAAGAGCGAGAGACATCGCCCGTGGAACAGGCCACTGGAGGAGGTTCCAGAGGAGGGGCCTCAGGTCTCCTGACTTGTGGCTTTAATTACCCAGTTAGTCATTGGTTTACTGTCATCCAAGTTTAAGAAGCTTGACTGTGACCTGTGAGCAAAAAAGTCGCCCAGGCCAAAAAAAAACCCTAGCCACTCTGTGCGGTCCAGCACACTGCGAGTCAGGAGGCTCGGAGCCCACCAGCCCTGGAGAAGTGGAGGCCACCTACCTTTTCATTTCCTTCCTTTCTTTAGAGCTGGGATCTTGAACACAAGGCCTCAGGCACGGGCCAGGCCAGTTAAACTGGAAACATTTAGGAGCCAAGAGCTTGTAGCTGTTCGGAGAGGTTTGCTAGCACAGAGCACCCTCGGAAAACAGAGCCCAGATTTCCAAGCCTGGGAGGCTGCAGCTGAAGTGCTGGGCCCCTGACAGGTGCTGGGCTGCTCTCCCAATTTTTCACGGGCAGAGGCAGATCCCTGCTGGCCCTGGCCTGGGAGGAATGGGTGTGTTTGGGTGGCATCCTCCTGGAACGGAAGAGGCAGGGTTTTGTCCCCCGACCTTGGAGGACAGCCTGAAGCTCAGCGCACAGCTCTGGCTTCCATTATGAGAAACCTGATCCTGGGATCTGAACACTCTGCTCTTTGTCTTTTGCACAACAGGATGGCCCTGCTCCTTGCTCAGCTCAGTGAGTCTCCTGGCTTCAGCTTCCCCCCTGAGTACTTGACAGCTGGCGCTTTACTGTGACTCACAGCCATTGTATCTGCTGGGCTTGTATTTCCAGCATCTCACCGGAGTGGCCGGGACCCATCTCCCAGGCGAGGCTTTCCACGCAGAGGCTGCCAGGCCAGCAGGAGAGGAGACCTCCAGCCCACCTGTCAGCATTTGAATAATTTCACGCACACGCACTTCTCTTCCAATCACCCGGGCTGTTTCAGCTTCCTTGAACTACGCCAGCCAAAGGCGCTGGCGACCTTCTCTCTCGCAGGCAGGATGCGTCCCCTTGAGCACTCTGGGAGCCCCACCACACTGGTTTCTTTGTGAGGTCATCTTTGCAGTGGTTTCCAGACACTCTGGCCTCCTTCCTGGTAGCTTCACACGTTCTGGTTTGCCAGAGTTCTGAGGGTGTTCAATTCAGTCAAAACGTAAGGGCCTTCTGACCACTCAGCTCTGGGCTTCACACTGTGGAACATACAAAAGTCCCTGGGGGTGGCTAAGAGTTGTCCAAGGTGTGTCCACCCAAAGGGAGACCCAAAGAGAAAGAATTCCACTGTCAGTTAGATTGGGGAAACTTGATCATTCAAAACACCTATTTTTATATTAACGTTTCTGAGAAGTCCTTTTCTCAGGAACTCTGTTGCCTAGTTTTTAACCCCTCATTTCCCAAATTCAGCCTGATATTGACTATGGACTCTTTTCATATCATTCCTACTGACATCTCAAGGAACTAATTAATGTCTCTTGGAATATAGTTTAGGAAATGATTTAACTGGTTTTCAACCTAACGATGCATAATCTCTAAGGAGTATTTGGACACAGGTGGTGGCATTTTGAGTTGTTACAAAGAGAGGGAGGTGCTACAGCATTAATGCATTTGTGTGTGTGTGTGTGTGTGTGTGTGTGTGTGATGCTACACTTCCTGCGGTGCAATGCCAGCCTCACTAAGCCAAGAACAGCCCTGTTGGACAAGTGCTCAGTTTCCAAACCCCCTCTGCAGGTTCAAAGCCCTCCGGGCCATCTGCTTGGGCCCCTGGTTCCTTGCTTGTCTTGTTGGGATGCCTGCATGGCGTTACTGGAGAGAGTTCACTCTTGGCCTTTCTTGGGTCTCATAGAAGCAAGCAGAGAGCAGGGCTCCACAGTTCCATCTACTCTGGTGAGGAAAAAAGGGTGTTCAAGGGGGTTTATCCCTGGGGGATAAAGAGGAAGGGGCTCGCCTTCCTGAAAATCCTTTCGCCTCACCTCACCTGCCAGGGAAAAGGGTGCCCCCGTGGCTCAAGCCTGAGCGGAAACACCTGGCGCTTAGCCAAGGTCAGGTGACTTGAAAAGGAATGTGAGAAGGGCGGGTGCAGCCCTCCATCCTTCCGGGGTAAAGGAGACACCAACGTCCACAATCTGCAACTCAAGAGTCGGGGGATTCGGTTTGTCCCTGCTCCTGTCAAAACAGAAAACGCCCGTGGCAACCGGCTAGCGTTGCCTGAAACCGCAGAGTGTTTCACAAAACAAGGGTGGCTCATTGGTAGTCCCCCAGGGAGATTCTGGCTCCGTGCCCACGAGGCGGGAGGTCGTCCCTGGGATCGGCCGGCGAAGCTCTGCCGAGCTGGGGGGTTTCCGGCACCGCTGCCCCTGCGGGGTGGAGTCGCGGGGCGGCGGCAGCGCCCGGGAGCCGCGCAGGCTTTGCCGCCGCTGGAGCGAGCAGGAGAGGAGACCCGCAAGCAATCTGACTTGTGATAGAGGAGTGCGATCGCCGTCCTTCTCCTGTCCTACACACAACGAAAGAAGCAACGCCTGTAAATTTGCTCCTTGAGGACCAGCCCCATTTCTGCTCCCCTCATCCGTCTGTAAATATGCATGATTGGGTGGTGTTTTCTGGAGCAGTCACAACGATCCTCTCCCAGTAAATTGCTTCTGGGCCTGTTCTCCCCTTCCTCTTTCTCTCTCAGAATTAGTGTGGGTGATAAGGGAGGGGGCCGGGATCGGGGTTTTTTGTGTCTTTCTTTTTTTTAATTTAAAAAACGACCTTTAGCGCAAAGTCCTGCCAAGTGTACAGTCCAAAAGCCCCATTTTATAGACAAGGACACCGAGAACAAGTGCAATCAAATTTAAGGTCACCCTATTGGCGAGATGCCCAGCCAGGTAGAGAACCCTGGTGCCCCACACCTTGAGCATTTGGCCTGCCAATTAATTCTCTATCATTTTCCCCTCTTTAATACCCACTGAAGCAAAATGTGGTTGATGTTTCTCCCTATTAAAAATAATGATTGGGCTTCCCTGGTGGCGCTGTGGTTGAGAGTCCGCCCGCCGATGCAGGGGACACGGGTTCGTGCCCCGGTCCGGGAGGATCCCGCATCCCGCATGCCGCGGAGCGGCTGGGCCCATGAGCCATGGCCGCTGAGCCTGCGCATCCAGAGCCTGTGCTCCGCAGCAGGAGAGGCCACAACAGTGAGAGGCCCGTGTACCGCAAAAATAATGATTAAAACTTGCAGAGGGGAAGGGGAAGGGCAAAAGAACCTTTCATATTAAATGAAAGCAATGTTTTAATGAGCCCATCTGAGGGTCATTTGGCTCTCCAGGGAAAGGTAACGTGGACTGTTTACTATTAATTAGAGTCCAGACAGGCATACTACTGTAAAATTAGATGAGGCTATGTAGCAACTGTTAAAATGTAAATGACTTTTTAGTAGAGATGCAAATGATTTCTATCTGGTAGAAAAAATAACCCCAAAGGTTATAGTTTCGTTTCCCCTGTAGGACATTAAACAGTTTTGTATCTAACTTTGCATTCTTACCTCAGCATTCCTTTTTGTTCTCCTAGTGCACAAAATCTTTGTTCCTACATCCTCTAAAAACCAGCTTTGTCACCCCTCTACATTCTCTAAAATAAATGAAATCATGGGCACATGTTCACCCTCTCTGTCAAGGTTCATGTCCCTCTTCCGCTACAGCCCCCACCAATCCACAATCCGCTTGAAAGGCACACAGAACACCCAGTGTTGATACTTTGACCCAAGTGGGGCACACACATGGCATCAGGGGGACCTAGGGATATGTGTTCACCAACTTTGCAGAGTAAAAGAAATATCTATGATTGTCAGAAACACACCAGAATTGTCAAAAGTACACAAACTCGACACGTTACTCCAAGTAGCCTCTGCCCTTCTCCTCTCACACTTTAATCATACCGTGTCTATGATCAGGGGCTGGAGGCTCTGGCCCTCAGGACACCTGCTACACCTACAATCCCTGCAAAGAACTTCTGCCCCCACACAGAGTCATACCCATGAACCCACCACCCTGGGCCCTGCACCTGGTCCAAGCAGCTGCCCGCTTCTCGTTGGCCAGCCGGTGAAGGCTCAGCCCAGTGACCAATGAGATCTTCTGTCTTGGCAAACTTTACAAGGAGACTTAGAGGGAACACTTGCTAGTAAAGGAGACAGAGACAAAACAGGCATTTGAGGTCCTGAAGCAGTAATCATGTAAATAAGCAACAGGTAGAACAGGGGCGGAGAAGGAGTCCCGGAGTTGCCCCACTGACAAAGCATGAAGGCAAGGATGGATGGAGCCTGCTGCTCAGCTGGCAAGATGACAGAGTGTCAGTTTTTTAGGGCTGTGTTTGATCTTGAAAGACCTCTTGGTTCCTGAACTACATCTGGGGCTCTTTTGGACTCCATGCAGGTTCTGTGTGGTTTGTCCTCGGTCGCCATTAGACCTGTCGTTTGGTCTATGGCCCTTACTTCCTTATCTATGTGTGGCCTTAAATTTATTTTATTTACTTTTGGCTGCATTGGGTCTTCGTTGATGCACGCAGGCTTTCTCGAGTTGTGGCGAATGGGTCCTACTCTTTATTGAGGTGCACGGGCTCTAGGTGCACAGGCTTCAGTAGTTGTGGCGCTCGGGCTCAGTAGTTGTGGCTCGCTGGCTTAGTTGCTCCATGGCACATGGGATCTTCCCAGGCCAGGGTTCGAACCTGTGTCCACTGCATTGGCAGGAGGATTCTTAACCACTGCGCCGCCAGGGAAGCCCTGTGTGTGGCCTTAAAATAAACCCTATAATGCTTAAGGGAACTTAGTGGATCTCTGCTCCTTGCAATCTAAGACCTGACTCACTTTCTCACCTTTCCAAATAACTTAATAAGTTAAATAATAATGCAGACTCTTTATTATCTTTTGTTCAGCCAACTCTCTCCATATTCATCAAGGATTTTCTAGGAAAGAGCAAGTTTCCCTGCTTAGAGCTACCCTTCCCCTCTGCCTCTCTCCATTTATTTCTGCTGGGTTATTCATTCACTCATTCATTCTCTCCACAAGCACACATGGATTCTAAAATGAACAGGGCAACATCCATGCTTTGAAGGAGCTCACAATCTTGCAAGTACAGCATTATAAGTGGGGTCAGTGCAGTGGTGAAGAGAAGGATGGGTGCTGCATGCACCCCAAGGTGGGAGCACTGGAAGCTGGGGTGTCAAGGTTGGGGTGAGGAAGGCTACTCCTTTGCTCCATGGTCTGTACTGGCCGCTTTTCCTCCTGGCTCTCCCACAAATGCTGGCTCTCATGCCTCTGGCCTGGAACCACATGTAAGCAAAGCCATACGTTCAACTTGGATTAATTAAATGGTGGCCTCAACAAATTTCTAGTGCTGCTTCTGATGCTTTTGTGTTATATCAATATTTGTTACCGCACGCTGTTTGTTATGTTTAACCCTGCAGCTTAGATTCTATTAGTCTGTAAAGTTTAAATGTTAAGAGACTTCTGGTCTTGATTTTTTCAAAATCAGGATTATTTCTAATTTATTCCATGAGAACATATCTTCTCTCCTCTAGGTTGGACCTGGGAGGGTCCATAGTCTTAATTTTTCTAAGCGATGACCATAATTCTAACTGACTTTAGGAAATGTTGTAAGAAAAGGTTGTGCTCTGAGCTCATAGACCTGATCCTCAATTCTTAGCCCCAAACTGCAGAAAAACTTAAATTCCCAATCTAGTTTCTAGGTGCAGGTGTCCAAGCACCTAAGATGGCAGGGAGAAGGGAAAAGGAGGTGACTTTTTCTAGGGATGAGCCTCTCAGGCTTGGCTCAGCCCCTGCTCTCCCTGGGGGTCACGCTCAGCCAGGTCCAAGCTGTCAGGTGAGAGGGGCAGTCTTGGGGCAGGACCATGTGGGTGACTGAACCTGCCCGTATTCTGGACCACAGAGGTCTGCAGAGGCAGTGGTGCTGCCGCCCTGGCCATTTGCTACTCTCCCACAAGGACCAGCTTCTCTGCCGGTGACCTAAGGGCAGATTTGGTCATTTTTATTGGGGGGGGGGGAGTGGGTGGTCACAATGATGAAGAGTCCCTGCAACCCTGTGCACATCCCCTAAAGGGCAGGTCTGAGTCTCAGCTTGCTCCTCGGCTAGGCCAGCCAAGTGAATGCCTGTTTCAGAAGGCGACAGTGACAGAGAATGTCGTTAGGGATGATTTCCTTGAGGGAGCGGGCCAGTGGTTGCCTTTCTGATCCTTACAGCCATAAATGTGGGCTGGAGCGACTTTCCGAAGCAGACAGTGCACTTCTGGCGGTGGAGGCCACAGCGCTTTCCTTGAGGTGGGGCATCTAGGTATTTTCCAGAAGCCTCCAGTCCCCGGGCAGGGTTGGGGGAGGTGGTGGTTGTGATGCTGACAGCTGCGCAGGGTCCTGCGTAGCTAGTGCGTAGCTAGTGCGGTGAGACCTACTTGCCCATCTTGTGGGCCTGCTCTGCAGGGAGCTGGGGTTCCCCCTGGACACATCAGCACAGGATCCTCACCCCACCTAACTGCTCTTTACATCCCGCTCTTGGGTCCACGGAGATCAGCCGTCATTTAAAATAAGCAATTAGGATTCAGAAGACAGGCTTATACCTTGTTCCAAGGCCACTGCCCCACCCTCTTAGCTTTTGGCTCGGAAAAAAGCAAATTCCTACCCATACAAGCTCCACGCCCCACCCCACTCCTCAGTTTCCCGTCCTGGGTCTCTCCCTAATGAAGAGCACCGAAATGAGTAAGCCAGGTCGGCCTCCTGGGTAGGAGGTGACCCTGCATGTAACAGATTTAAAAACTGTGCTTTGGCTCCTCAGCCGCGTCGGGATTCTTTTCTTGTAGCATTGCCCCGCCACCGCTCACTGGAAGGTTGACCCCAGCCAGGCTCAGGACTGACACGTGACACAGGCGGGGCCGCACAGCATAGGCGGTCTGGCCCGTCAATCAGCAGTGCGTTCGGCGATAGGCCCAGGCCCAAGTCAGTCATAGAGTTAGTCCCAGGATTTTTACTGAAACCATTGGAAAGGAGGATGTGGCCTTCTGCAGGGCTGACTAGGCTGGAGCTAGGTGAACCTGTGGTTCCTGGTGGCCTTCTTGCCACCGCCTGGGGAGGGGGAATCCTTGTAGAGGAGAGCAAAGCTGAGAGAGTCCAGAGGACGCAGTTTAAACCCCCAAATCCAGCTGCGTGTGGAGCCCCTGGACTTTCTAGTTAGATGAGCTGATAAATTACTAATTACTTTGTGTTTAGGTCCGTTTGAATTGGAATTTATTTCACTCTCAGTTTAAAGAGACCTGACTAATGGCTGGCTGATGTGTAAACTGATTTCTAGCAAGTGGAGATGATGTGTTTCTTTAGGTAAAGGAGAGAAAAAAGAAGCAGGGGGAAGGAATAACAGAAACCCGGGTGGAGAGGCGGGAGTCTGTAAAATGCTGCCTTTTTCTCACTGCTTATTAAAACCCTTCCCCTCCCTCCCTCATAACCATGTAATCTGCCTCTACTGTGCTTTTCGCAACACACTCTTGCAAAGGAGTCTCTGAGAGACTTGCTCTGGTCATGCAGAATTTTTGGACCCTAGTGAGGTTTTCTCCCCAAGGATCCCTTGTATGAATCCTTCCTGAGATTGTTTTGAGCTGATGGCAGCGGCCAGGGCGGGAATGGAGATCTGGATCCCCCCCCTATGACTTGGAAAATAATTCTTGGAGTAAGTGTTCGACTTCCAGAAGTCTTCAAACCTTCAGCGGGACAAGCAGCCTCATGCCCTAACTGGGTGCCAGTGAGACTTAGATTCGGTTTGTAATGACCCCACCCTCCACCCCCCAACGGTTAAAACAAGACAAATCTATTTCTCTCTTGTGTAAAGAAAGTCTGGGGGCTTCCCTGGTGGCGCAGTGGTTGAGAGTCCGCCTGCCGATGCAGGGGACACGCGTTCGTGCCCCGGTCCGGGAAGATCCCACATGCCGCGGAGCGGCTGGTCCCGTGAGCCATGGCCGCTGAGCCTGCGCGTCCGGAGCCTGTGCTCCGCAACGGGAGAGGCCACAACAGTGAGAGGCCCGCGTACCGCAAAACAAAAAACAAAAAACAAAAAACAAAAAAAAAAAAAGAAAGTCTGGACTTAGGCTTCAGGAAGTTGTCAAGAACCCAGTATCTATTTACGGCACCTTCTCACCATCCTCAGCATTCGGCCTATTCCTTCCATTATCCCGCCCCTGCTCCCCCTTTCCCTCCCACCCCAACACATCACGTTCACTTACATCATTGCCCAGAGACGCGACCAACAGGGGAAGCTGAAAGACACCCTTTACTCTGTGTGCCTGCTAAATATTGGGGGGTCCACTCCTGAGGAAGAAAGGTAAAATGGATACTGGGGGATACTAGGAGTCTCTGCCGTATAGGTTACCCTATGATGGGACAGAGCAAAACCCCTTACAGGAACTGCTCCACTTCTGGGGATGCCAATGAGGCTGAAACCGAGTGTCCCTGAAACCAAGCTCCCCTGCTGAGTTTTTAATTAACCTCTCTATCCAAAACTTTATTTTCTTTCCTGTCCCTCTGTCAGGGAACTGTTGACTGAAACCACCTGCCTTCACCAGGCCCGCTTGCCTGAGTTGTCTCACAACAGCAGGTCCCACTAAGGAGCAGGGCGCAGCTGCCAAAAACTAACCAGGACGATTCGGGAGGGGCCAAAAGAGGGAGGAGACCGTCAACCTCCCAGAGTCCTTCTCGCTGGAATCCGTCTTGGCTGGGAGATGTGCACACCACCAAGAAGGACCCTGAGTCACACTATGGGCCAAACAAGATGATTGGGCAGAGACAACCTGGAAACTAACCCCGTTACCATAAAACCTGAGACTGGGAGCCACGTGGCAGAGCAGTTCTCCTGGGTTCCCTTACCCTGCTGCTCTCCACCTGGGCAACAATTTCCAGTAAAATCTCTTGCTTTGTCAGCACATGTGTCTCCTCGGACAATTCATTTCCAAGTGTTAGACAAGAGCCCACTCTTAGGCTCTGGAAGGAGTCCCCCTTCCTGCAACACCTCCCCCATTCCCCTCAGGGTTGAGGAGTATCAAAGAAAAGGGGGGAATGGAACCGAGCAGGACCCTGCGGGGCCTTCCCAGGTACAAAAGCCCCTCCATGTGTCCCATGTCTTATTTTTAGAAGAAGGATTTATAGTCTCCTAGGCCTTCCCTGGGCTCCAAAAAGCAGACATAAGGAGTGAGGGAATGCAGAAACAAAGGAAAAGTAGCCAAGAAGGAAAAGTAAAACAGAGTCCTAGTTCCTCCTCAGGGGACATACATAACAATCTGACACATACCTTTGAGTTGTTTTACAGAAACTAAGACCCCCACCCCCACCCCCACCCAGGTGGAAGATGGTAACTACGGCCGAAACCCCAGACTGGCTGGAACCAAAAGGTTGATGATTGAGATTCCTGGAACACCACCCTGTTACTTCACCACCAACCAATCAGAAGAAAGTCATGTACACTGCAGCCCTCCCCGCAGATGTTGCCTTAAAAACCCTTCCCTGAAAGCCACTGGGGAGTTAGGGTCTTTTGAGCATGAACGGCCCTTTCTCCTTGCCTGGTGCCTGCAATAAATGATGTATTTTCCTTCACCACAACCTGGTGTCAGTAAATTGGCTTTTCTGCTTGGCAAGAAGACTCAAGTTCAGTTTGGTAACAAGGGCCGCTGGGAAAAAGAATAATTCATTCCATTTGCATCAGTTGTGTGTGTGTAACAGCCTCCTGTTACAAATGCTAAGGAATGGCCTGGGACCACCTGGGGAAACCTTCCCCATCATTATGTGTCTTGACCATTCAGGAGTCACTGTCCTTAGGGAGTAAGGACTCAAATCGCATCTCGGTTTCTCAAGCACAGCTGGACTTATGATGGTATTAGATCCACAGAAACATCTCAGGAAACTTCCAGGGAGCCAGAGAACAGGCAAAGGAGCTGTGTCCCTACTTGACCTCGTCTCAGCTGAGATCACACAATAGAAGCTTTCTTAGTGAAAAAAATTAAGTGGGAAGAATTCCTTGATGTATTTCACTACCATTTGATATGAATAAGTGAACTGTGGAATTCCATGCAAGGCTGTTGGATCCCAGAGCTCTTTCTGCACCTTAGGAGAGCTATAGCCACACTGGCAGGTCATTCTCAACCAAGCAACTAACTATCTCAGGGAAGAAACCCAACCTCCTCATTCACTGCTTAACAGTTGCAAAGTGCTTAAAATGCTGGTTGGCACTTGGTAGAGGCTCAGTAAATATTAATAGAATATGGGCCTGAGTACTTCTGGGTGAGAAAAGCACTTATTATCGTCATCATTACTATTTTTTTAAATGTTTATTACACATCTATTATGTATAAGGGACTGCTCTAAGAACCATGGAGAATCACAGAGATGAAAAAGATGGCATCCTTGCCCTCAAGGAGTTTACTGTCTAATAGGGAAGATAAGAATTGTGTTTTCAGGGAGATCAGCTCAGTGCTTTGTGACCACCTAGAGGGGTGGGATAGGGAGGGTGGGAGGGAGACGCAAGAGGGAGGAGATATGGGGATATTTGTGTACGTATAGCTGACTCACTTTGTTATAAAGCAGGAACTAACACACCACTGTAAAGCAACTATACTCCAATAAAGATGTTAAAAAAAAAGAATTGTGTTTTATTTCATGACTGTTTATTTCATGTCAATTACCAAAACAAAATAAAAACTAATCAAAAGAAGCTGGGGTCCTGCTTCCTGCATTTGTAATTGTAGGTGTCTTTGAAGAAGCTGGTTTCTCAATTCCCACGTCTGTCTCCTGGAAGAGATGGTGAGGATTCAATGTACTTCACGTGGGTCAGGGCTTGGGGACTTGCAGGTAGACACTTGGAAACAGCAGCAACGGTGTCTTCTGTTTGCCCCGTCACCTCCCACTCCCTAGCTGAGCCTCTGCCTCAGTTTGCCCCTTTCCAAGTTGAGAACAACTACATTTGTTTCTTCCCAGCTCCCTCCATCCCTTGCACTCTGTGCTGATGAAAGCAGTGATAGCTGTGAAGCATGTGGAGCTTCCCAAGAGCTGGTTTGACATCAAACCTTTCTTGGGAATGTAGGAGTGAAACAGCTGGCTTTTCAAAATGGCGTTTCATTTTGCATTAATCTTTACACGAGCTCTTCCCAGGTGACATGATAAGGGAGGGGACAGAGGGCAGCATAAAATGCCCATGGGAGAGGAAAACAAGATGCCAGAAGACCTGGGGAAAGACCAGCGATTCCCAGAGCCCATTCCTCTGCCACCAGACAGCTCTTTGATCTCTGGGCACCATGTTCTCCCGGTCTTTACGCTGGGCAGTACGATCCCTACCCTGGGGCCACGTTTGTCTCCACTGTACAGCAAGTGTGTGTGCCCAGGAAACCATAGCCTACATCAACAGGGGCTTCAAAATCATCCACATTTATATTTGATTCATTCACTGGCTCATTTATTCATTCTCTGTTTATTCGGCATTTACTGAGCACCAGTAGGTGCTGTCTGGAAATCTTGCCTCTGTTTGCTACCAGGAAGAGTATGTATTCATATTGACCTTTCTGTACAATTAGTTTCATTTCCCAAGAGTGGTTTTGAACTTGAAAGTAGATGTTACTCACAACCTTTTCTGAAAGCTATGTCTCAAGTTCTCAGGGAGGGGCCCACTTCTCCAAAGAAGTCTTACGCATCCTGGCTCAGGTGAACCCCTGTCTCCCTGCACAGCCTCCTGGGCATTCAGGAGACCCAGAGTTATCTTTGCACAGTCCCGGGTTGTCCCCAGGGAAATCAGAGCTTCTTGGCTGCAACTAACAAGGACTCTTTGTGTAGATGCCGCTGAGTCACCTGACAGGTCTGAAATATAACTTCCTCCTCTGGGGCCAGGGGAACTGAATCTGAAAGACTAGAAGGATGGGTCACAATGAAGATAAGATTTTAAGGGAATCAAAGTAAAGTGTTGTACTTAGTGGTTAAAAGGAAAAAAATGACGAAAGAAGAAGGAATTCCGTCTCGGTGGTGTTGTATGTGAAGCTGCCTAGAGATTTTGTTTGACTGCAAGCTCAGTGTAAGCCAAGGTCTGATCTAGCAGCTGGAAGCCCGAACAACCGTTGACAGGGTTGGCAGAGTCACAGTGTCTAGAGAGGGAGGCGGGAGCCCTGTCACAGGGCAGGGCCATATCTGAAATGCTTAGGCTCAGTTCTGGGTCCATACTTTAAGAGACACTTAAACATATTGGAAGGATCTCTCGGGAGGATGGTATTTGTGCGAAACCACACCATGTGAGAAACCACTGATGTTCAGTCTATTTATGGACTTGATTTATGGACTTGAAAACCGTCAAACAGTTGATTGGTCAGGTGGAAAGGGAGCCCGGAGAACTGAAGAAAGGCTACAACTTCTTCAGATCACAACTTCCAGTCCCTTCACATCAATTTTTGATCTGCATCTTCCTCCATCCTTTCATTCTCCTGTCTCAGAAGAACTGTTCCTCCTCCATTTTGGAGGTTGACCTCATCCTTTCCCATCTCCGTTAGGACACACCCTGCCAATTACCACCCCTGCCAGAATCTTTCATTTTTCCTTTTCCACTGGCTGCTTCCCGTGAGCCTGCACATGTGACAAAGACGGTGATCTGGGTACCTGTTATGTGCCAGGTACATGGTGATTTACCTGCCTTACCTTGGTTGATCCTCACACCAACCCAGTGAAGTAGGAGATATCCTTTCCATTTATAGATGAGGAAACTGAGGCTTCAAGGAATTCAGTGACATTCATTCCCAAGCTCAAGCAATTGCCAAGTGATGAAACTAGGGCTCACTCCAAGTTCATCTTCCTCTAATACTCTGAACCTCACTTGTACTCAGGCTGTTGAAAACTCTCCTCCCCTTCCCAGCCAAATTCCTTTAAAGAAGTTCCTTTTCCTGTGTCTACTTCCTCCTCTCCCATTCACTCCTCAGCTTGCTGCAGTCCGCTTTCTGCATTCACCCTCTGCAGAAACAGCCCCTACAAAGATCATCTGAGATGTAATGGTCAATCCCAATAGCCTTTCCTCAGTTCCTCAGTTCTCATTCTAGCCAGCCCTTCTGCAGCCTTTGACGTCATTGAGCATGCACCCCTTTCTCCCTTCTTCTGTGTCTGGCTGAGCTCCTCCATTCCCACCACTTCACCCCTCATCCTAGGTCCCTCCTTCCAAGTGTCACTAGTTATTTTAAAGGATCTGAGGACTCAGCTGAAGTTGGAAACCAGGAAACTGTGTGTGAGATTTCCCTGGTAGGTGTAGGGGTAAGACCTGGGGTGCAAAGAATTGAACATGCTGGAAAGCATAGTTCCAATGGTCCAACTCTCCCCACACCACTATCAGGTGAAGTTAGAGTGGGTGGGGAAGTTATAGAGCAGAAGCAAAAGGACCAGGAAGAGGGACTGGTATAGTCTCAAAAGGCAGGGAAAGCTGGCAGGGCAGAAGGCAACGCTTAGGGAGTGAGATGGTGAAGTTCAAGGAGAAAGCGGGCTGAGACCCTGGGAAAAGGTGACCATGATACAGAGCAGGTGAATATTGCTGGAATTACAGGAACTTTCCTGGAATGTCAAGGAATTAAGAATCTAGATTGTTGGCTGGCTCCACCTAGACTCTGACATGCCCCCAAATCCTGGCAGGAGGTGGGCTGAACTTCCCTGACTCGTGGACACATCCCCTGTGAAGCTGCGTTCTCAGCAGCAACAATGTCTGTATCCCTGGGGCCCGTCTGCAGTTTTCTAGTTTGCCATGAGCTCAGTGTTTCTGCTCCAGTAAAGGAGGGGCATAAATCCAGTGCTGTGCTGAGGGGCACAACTCCAGGCGTGCCCTTCACACGGAGTTCCCACTGGGGGCCTGAAACCACTCCAAGCGCACAGTGCTCAGCGTGCAGAAGCACTTAATGAACAAACAGATGAATGAATGAATTCATTTCCTGTGCCTCTTACTCCAATTCAGTTCAGCAGCCTTCTTGGAGCATGCATTGAAGCCAGGCCCTGTGTGAGGGATTTAGACAGATCGAGATGAGAGAAGGGAGCAGAGTAACAGCCTGCTGCCCAGGTGCTAATATCCTTGCTGATTCTAAATTAGGGTAAAACCTTAGCGGGTTCCCAATGCTGCCTTAATCTCTCTCTTCTGGACTCAGCATTTGCAAATCTCGGAAGTCCTTTAGCGATAAATGAGAGGAAGTCTGCCTTGGTGAGACCAGTCAAGAATATCTGGCCTCTCAGTTACCGGGCCACACCCCCCAGAGTCACCAGGTGAATGAAGTTAAATGTGTGTGCCCTGGACAGAGCAGCTGCTGGGTCGTCAAGGGAAGCCTCTGCAGGCTGCATCCAAGAAAGCCCCTCTAGGTTCTCCAAATGGCGTGGCGGAGCAGTAACTGCTCATTGTCCTTTGCTTCCTCTCTCATCTAATTTTATTCTGGGGCTTCCCTGGTGGCTCAGCGGTTGAGAGTCCGCCTGCCGGTGCAGGGGACACGGGTTCGTGCCCCGGTCCGGGAAGATCCCACGTGCCGCGGAGCGGCTGGGCCCGTGAGCCATGGCCGCTGGGCCTGCGCGTCCGGAGCCTGTGCTCCGCGACGGGAGAGGCCACAACAGTGGGAGGCCCATGTACCGCAAAAAAAAATAATAATAATTTTATTCTGAAAGGCGTCTAAGGATCTCTTCTCATTTTCACATAGAAACAATCCCTGTCTCTAAAAACCCGTGGAGTATTTCTTGAGAATTACCTCTTGGTTCTTTTTGTCTGCACCAACAAAAGCTAGAGCGTACAAGAGGCTTCTCCTCCTATGGCTCACTTTCCGGGAGAAGAGTGCAGAAAAAGAGTCTTCCAAGGAGAGCCCCAAACCCCTACTTGCTTTTCCCACATTAAAGTAGCCATTTCCCCTTACTCTATCCTGTTCTAAGTGTTTCAGTGGAGCAGGGCTGATGACTCAGCTAGACAGAAGCAGAGGTCTTGGATGGCTGCCACCATGGACCTGCCCTCAGAGACTTCCAGAAAAGCTTCCCTCTGTCACTTGCCAGGTTGGCCCTGAATGTTCTTGCTGTAGGCCCTGGGCACCCAGGTTCCAGCTACAGGAGCTATGAAAACCCAAGTAATGCTGGAGCATTCAACTGCTGTGGGTTTACCTTTGGCTGGCAGACCTCCTCCATCAGTACCACACCCCCTGCTCCCATACAGAAAAAAATACAGCCTGGGGGCAAGAAGCCAAAAGGAGGAGGTTAGGACAGTGGGGAGGAATGGATCGATCCATAGGACTATGGGGAATCCCTTTACACAGAGCCAGCTTTGACGTGTGGGTGGAGCAGGGAACGCTCTGCCAGAGGTTGAACCCCAGACCTGGAGTCCCAGGACATTGGTTCTATTTAGATTTCATGCAGAGACCCTGGAACTGGACTGCTATGGTGATAACTCGCAACCTCGGGGACACGTTCGCTTGCAGATGTGTTGCACAATGTTGTAAAAAACAAAACAACAAAAAACTGATCCAACGTTTATGGACTCGGAGAGTCACAGATTTACGCCTTCTTTTAGAGAAAAGAAACAAATCAAGGATATTCTATACTGGGCTCTCGTGGCAAAATGGTCTATGCTGGTTACCCAGAGCGCAGGCCCGACAGTTCTTCACTCTCTCCACTCCATGCCCGAGACGTCCCTCACATGCAGCCAGGTGCTACTGACCCTGAACTTGCACTAATGTTTTTCTCACAGTCGAGGAAGATTTCTCAATGTTCCCTTTGCCATTAAAAGTGATTTTTCCACCCTGGACCGCCAGGCTCCTGCTGGCCTTTGAATTTGGAGCCCCTGACCTAAGGCACCTAAGGACTGTAGGAGCCACAGCAACGGCTGTTCCAGCCTGCAGGGCTCTCCCCTGCTCCCCTTTCTGCTTGTCTCCCTGTATCCTTGCCTGTTGCCCTCATTCTCTTTCAGCAGACATCCTTTGCCACGTGGTGAGGCTCATGGCCACCAGAAGCCCCAATTTAGAAATCCCAGTAGAAAAAAGAGCTGCTTTTCTCTACTTCTGAAAATCAATCCCAGGAAAGAATGCTGGCCTCACGTGGGTTGTGTGTTTTAGAGATGCAAGATGTTTTCTTTTGAATCCAGCACTTAAGTAACTGGTCATTGTTCTAAGCAGGTCACAAACAGTAACTTATCCCTGTTTTTTTTTTTTTAAAAAAGCCTATGATTTAGGTTCCATTAATACCTCCGATGCAAATGAAGAAACTGAGGTACAGATAAGTTAAGCTGCTTTTCCAAGGCCACACAGCTATTAACTGGTAGAACCAGAATTTGAAACAAGGCAGTCTGGCTCCAGGGTCCATGCTTGTACCCCCATGCTATGGTTATACCCTCAAGCTATGGTTATACCCCACGCTATGGCAGTACCCACGTGCTATGGATGTACACCCATGCTATGGCTATACCCCATGCTATGGCTGTGCACGTTTTCACGGCACAACTCAAGGGCAGCAAATCCTGGAGTTACACAGAGCATGATCCACATTGGCAGCAAGAAAGGCCAGCATGTCCCCTGAGCCAATGGCTGCTGTCAGGTGGCTGGGAGACTGCTGGTGGTTCATATTTGGTGGGTATGGGAGGTGGGTACTGTGACTGACAGCCGCCCTGTACCACATCTACTGGGGGGAGGAGTGGTTCAGGTAGACAGTGGTAACGTATGACCACTTCGGGGGCATCTAGAGCAGTCCTGGTTACAGCACCTGCCTGGCTTCCTGCTCTCTACTATTGTCTGAGTTGTGAAATGGACCCTGAGAGGGATACTCTGACTCAGGGTCTCTTTTGAAAAAAAACAAAAAAAGAATTATAGATTCAATTAACTAAACAATAAAGGATAAACAGAAATAGCTCAAAGTCAATAACACAAAACAGGCTTAAAACTTTCATAATCACTCTTTACATGCTCTGAGCTCTTATAACTCCTCTTTTCAGTTGAGAGACCCCATACAAGTTACCTAACCTTAATCTCAGTTTCTTCATCTGTAAATTGGGGCGGTAAGGCCTGTCTTCCAAGGTTGTCAGGCTTTGATGAGATAAGCAACCATCTAACATGGCTCATGGCACGTGGAAGGCTCTAGAAAATGTTGGCCATTAAAGAGCTAATTCTCACCCTGGCTCTCATGGGCAAGTGTCATTCAGAGCCCTCTGCTCTCACTTTCGACCATATCTAGTGTGTCTCTCTGAGACTTACACAGACCCTGCCACCTCCCCTAGTTTAGCCTTGGTTTCTCAGGATAAGACATGAGACCCTGTCCCTGTTAAGGATGACTGCAAAGGGCAGAGAGAGGGTTGTGTGCTGGGGCTGGGGGAATTTGGTGCAAGTGACCGAAGGAATAGCAAGTGTCCTCATGATGAAATGTGATGGGTGGTAAATGAGATGCTATGAAAGAAGAAGGAACAGAAAGGGGGTGGGAGCACAACTTCAAAATAAGTAAAACTCTATGCCTGTTAAAAACTCTTTAACATTTTTGAGTTAAAGGAAACTTAGAGATGATCCAATTGAGGGCTTATTCAAACTTCCTTAAACAAATAAAATCTTGGGACTTCCTTGGCAGTCCAGTGGTTAAGACTCTGCGCTTCCACTGCACGGGACAGAGGTTCGATCCCTGGATGGGGAACTAAGATCCCATGTGCCACGCTGCGCGGCCACCACCACCCCACCCCCTGCAAAAAAAAAAAAAAATTACACAGAATCCAAATCTGCAAAACAGACAAAGGCAAGGCGCCCTGGATGAAGTGAGGGTGGGGATGGGAAGTGGTTAGATCGACCGCCCTGTTGCCTTCGATGTAGGGCTCCTAAGAACAAAGTTTGAAAACCGGATCCGAATCCATCCAGGAATCCAACACCACCACCGATATCCGTTCTACCTGCATGCCACAAACGCATGATCTATTTCATTACCCACCAAAACTTAGTGTCTTAAGTAACAACCAGCTTATTTGCTCGTGATTCTGTGGGTCAGCCATTGGGGCTTCTCCTGGGGTTTCTTTTGCAGCTGCCGTCGAGATACTTGGCAGGGGGTGGGGTGGGGGGTGCCGGACAGTCCGGTCTAAGATGGCCTCACGCCCACGGCTGGTGGTCGGGGCTGGCTGCTGGCTGGGCCTCTCTCTGTACCTGGCTTCTCCTCCTAGGAGCTCTGAGACTTCATCTGTAGCACTGAGTTCTAAGGGGGCAAGAATAAAAGCTAAAAGACCTCGAGGTGTGAGCCGGGGAGTCGCATAACATCACTTTGCCACGTCCTACTGGTCAAAGCAAGTCACAGGACCAGCTAGACTCACTGAAAAGAGTTATCTACACAGGAAGGGAGGATTTTAGGGCTTTTTGCAATCTACCACATCTCCTCATTTCCCATAACCTTTTTTCAATAAACTTGGCATGTGCCTGGCGCTCAAAGTTGACAACTCATAGTATATGTGGGAGAATGTGCAAAGCCTGCTATTTCCCCACTCATTATTCATTCTCCGTTTCTCTCTTATTGACAGAACCCCAGGTCTTTTTCTCAGGGTGACCATGTGCCCAGGTACAAATATTTGCCTTCCCAGTTTCCATCATAGCTGGGGTGACCACATGACCCAGTTCTGGCCCATGAATGTAACTAGAAGTCCCCCGGGTAGGGCCTCCAGGAGAGCTGTTGTTTTCTTGGTAAAAGGGAACAGGTTCTGTGTCCCTTGCCTTTTGCCTTTTGCCTTTCCTCCTTCCTGTTTCATTCCTGCCTGGATCCCGTAGGCAACACTCAGGCATGGAACAGCCATCTGGAGACCACGAGAATGTCATGAAGATGGCAAAATAGCACAGAAGAAGCCTGATCTCCGATGACACCAAGGGGCCTCTGTTCTAGTCCTGGAGGCCCTACCTCTGACCTTCTTGTCACCTGAGAAAAATAATCCCTACTTGGTTACATCACAGTTAGAGCTGTGGATTCTGCTACTGAAACAGGTAGTGACGAGGAGATGAGACTGGGAAGAGGACAGAAGGCTGTCCGTGAAGGGTCATGACTGTTAGGAAGACCTGGCAGCTGCTGTGAACACTGAAATGAGTTTCTGTCTTTTGTTACGTGCATGTGTGTTCGTGTGTATTCGCTCTGCGTGTGTCTGGATATACGTGTGTTTGGGTGTGGCGGGTGAATGTGTGCATGGAAGGAAATGCTACAGTCATGGCAAAATTTAAAATCAAACTGGAGTCCAGATTTCGAAAGGCTGAAATAACAATGTCGAAAGTGAAACAGTTTAATGGTGATGGCTATAAACCTTGTACTTAAAAAGATGTCAAGATAGGAGAGCGTAGTTTCACAGCCTGGGGGTTTGAGTTGACCGCAAAGGCTGAGAATGAGCTCACAGAGTGAACTGCAAGTGCCAGGAGCTCTGGCTCACCCTCCGCTGCGATGATTATCTGAGATCCAGAGCAGAGAGCAGGCGGCCCAGCCTCTGCTCGGTCAGAGCACTGGGAGCCAGCAGCGTGTCCATCCCAGGAGCGGTGAGTGGAGCCCAGCCAGAGATCTGGGAAAGCTTAACTCGGACAAGAGAAGACACGGAGGGGCCTGAGAGGATAATAACTATAATGAGTCATCTATCACTGTTTATAAACCACACGTAAAACTGAGTGTCTTAAACCAACAATAGCCATCCATTTGCTCACAATTCTGCCATCTGGGTTGGAGAGATTTTCTCTGCCCCGTGTGGTACAGCGGCGTGGCCTGGGCTCACTGATGCATTCGCAGCCCACTGGCAGGTTGATGGGGGTTGGAGGGGCCGTGACTGCTTCACTCACGCATCTGTCACCTCTCATCCTCAAGGAGGCTAGCCTGGGCATCATGGCTTCTCAGGACAGCAAGACAGTGAAAGTGGATGCTGCAAGGCTTTTAATGCCCAGGACTGGAATTTTTGTCACATTGTACTGAACCAAGCGCATTACGAGACTAGCCCAGATATAATGTGGAAAGGGACCACGCAACAGTGTGAATTCAGAAGTGTGATTCACTGGGGACTATTTTGTAACAGTCTATCCAAATAAATAATATCTATAGACTTTATAGTTCACGGACTTTATAGTTCACACAGGATATTTTTTGCGGTACGCGGGCCTCTCACTGTTGTGGCCTCTCCTGTTGCGGAGCACGGGCTCCGGACGTGCAGGCTCAGCGGCCATGGCTCACGGGCCTAGCCGCTCCGCGGCATATGGGATCCTCCCGGACCGGGGCACGAACCCGTGTCCCCTGCATCGGCAGGCGGACTCTCAACCACTGCGCCACCAGGGAAGCCCCTACTTGCACTATCTTAATTGATCCTTATCACTAAGTTGAGAGATGGTCAGTGGTGTGCTGGTAAAACAAAAAATAAAACAACAAAAAACCCTGAGCTACATATACCATTTGCCAATTTCCGTGGTGTAAATACTCCCCCCGTGGCTCATTTTAAGCGACCAACATGAGATCGCTGGGCACAGCTGTAAGAGGAGACACACTCAATATCTGGTTCCAGCATACCACTGTATACAGTGGGTACCACCCCTACTTGCAGATGAGGTTAGGGGACTTTCTCCAAATCACACATAACCAATAGTGGCAGACCTGGGACTCAACCCAGATCCAGACTGTATGCTTTGGCTACAACATCACCCTGCCTCATAGCAATTTTCTTCAGACATCTGAAGGCTGCTATGGAGAAGAAGTAGCTGTAGCCTAGATTGCCCCAGAAGGCAAAATAAGAGTCAACACAAGTAAGTTTCAGAGAGGCCGACTTCAGTATAAGGAAGTCAACATGAAAATGGATTCCACCATAATAGAGCCATCCAAAGAGAATGAATTGATTTGCGCTATAGGGTTGTCCCTATGATAAAGTGTCTTCCAGAGGCCAGATCTTTGAAGATTTCTGAACTAGGGGAGAGGCTGAACTAGATGTCCTATAAAACCCCATTTATGTCTTAGATTCTGGTTTTAAGCATGTTCCAAACCCCCAAATCTGGAATCACTTAATGTCCTTTTGAGACCAAAGAAGGCAAGGGAAGGGAAAAGAAGAGAAGGGAAGAAAGAAAGAAGGTGAGTGTTAAATCTGGGAGGAGCTTGGCCAGATGAGGAGTCCCAGTCCTAGAGAGCTATATCCAGAGTTGGGAAATGGGTCTTCATGAGGGTGGCTCTGGTCCAAGGGACAGAGCCATACGACTCATGATACAGAAACACAATATTTACTTTACCCCAAGTCAATTCAGATGGCAGCAGACAGCACCAGACCTTTTGTCTGAAATGTCAGGACAGATGTTCTCAGTGTAGTAGAATGCACTGAGAACAGCCTGAAATTGCCAGGCTGTTTCAAGAATGCTCTTTCTTTCCAAACAGGCTTAACTAATTTTTCTCAGAAGGAGAGCTTGCTGAGGACCTAGCATTTCGTCTCTTTGGCTTAACCAGAACCCAACTGCTCATCCACCTGTCTGCGTTGCCCCAACTCTGCGGGAGTATAGATGATCTGCTTGCGGGTCTGACAGTCTTTGACAATTCCCCCTCAGCCCTGGGGGCTTCCTGAAGCAATGAAAGTTTCTGGTTTTATAATGAGAACCACAAAACTGGAAGCTTTCCCGAAGAAACAGCTCAAAACTTGAGGAATAAATCTCAGCATTTGGGAATAAACACCTGGGATGTCTCCTGGAATGATTCAAGTGTCACCAACCACGCCAAGAAATTACATGGGTAATCATACAGCCTGGGAGCTTCCAGAGAATGCCCAAGACAGTTACTGAAGTAGAATAACTCATCTCTGAGAACAGGTCTTTCAGCTCAAAAACTGCAAAAGTCCATGCATCTGGTTCTGAGGAACTGTTATTTCCCTGTGCGGAACCCAAAGAAAGGAAGGCAAGTTGATCGAGTGAAGCCTGGCCCTGCTCTTTCAGCAGGTAGCTCCCCAAACTGGGACCAGCCCCATCAAAGACTTTCAAGGACACTTTCATGTCAAGGTTCCCAGTCTCAACAAAATATTAGCAAACTGAATCCAACAACTCATAAAAAGGATCATACAACATGATCAAGTTGGACTCATCCCAGGGTCACAAGGATGGTTCATTATATACAAATCAATCAATGTAATACACCACATCAACAAAAGACAAAAACCACAGGATCATCTCAATAGATGCAGAAAAAGCACTTGATAAATGTCAACAACAATTTAGGATAAAAACCCTTACCAAAATGGGTATAGAGGGAACATTTCTCAACATAATAAAAGCTATTTATGACAAACCCACAGCCGACATGATACTCAGTGATGAAAAGCTAAAAAAGCCTTCCCACGTCAAGGTTCCCGGGGTGCCTACTGGGTAACATGCTCCCCAAAGTCCAGTGGAGACATCACGCATGGGTAGAAGGGTCTGTAATGGCTGGGCAAGGTGTGAAATATGAAGCAATGATGGTCCCAATAGCTGCTCCCCTGGAGACAGGCACCAGGGCGGCTGCGCTCCACTCTGAAATACATTTACACAATAAGGAACCATCATCTATTTACACACACCAGCACCAGCTGGAAACTAGGGGAGCCCTCTCCCCAGGCTCAGAGTACCCTCAGTTATCTCTGTTTGGCTCTTGCACAGAAGTAGGTCTAAAAACCTCAGGGAAACAGGGCAGTAGCCATTAAATTAGAGCTTCCCGTTCCCATTTCCATGCTCAGCAAATGGTAGGACTTGCATCCACCCTGGGCTTAGAGCCAGCTCAGGGCTTAGGCCCTGGGGCTGCTTCATGAGACCCAGGTTCCTTTCTCTTCCTACTCTTTCCCTTCTTCACTCTTCTCCTCACCAACCTCAAATGACTAGAATTGCAGACATTACAGAACCTAAAGGTCATGCTAGTTCAAACACCTGACTTTACAGGAAGGGCCCAGAGAGGAGGAGCAGAGATGCTGACTTGTGAAAGACACTTGACTAGTTGACATAAGAGTTCCTCATTAGCCAGTTCACACCATGAACTCTATCGGTGCGTGACCCTCTTCCCCGCTTCTCTCTTTTCCAAGAGGTCACCTGGGATCCCTGCAGCCTGGTATTCACATGCTGGCAGAGCCCCTTCTTGCGTTGGGTCGAGGTTGGTCTATATGACCAAGAGCATAGAGCAGACATGTTAGGAAAGTAAATCCTAAGGGTTCTCATCACAAGAAAAAAATTTTTTTTTCTATTTCTCTAATTTTGTACTATATGAGATGATAGATGTTCAGTAAACTTCCTATGATATTCACTTCATGATGGATGTAAATCAAATCATTATTTTGTACACCTCAAACTTACACAGTGCTGGATGTCAATTATATTTTAATAGAACTGGAAGAAAAAAAAAGAATATAGCAGATAAGATGGGACACACTCCTAGGATTAGGTTATAAACGGCAGTGGCTTCTGCCTTGGGCTCTCACTGTCTTCGATCACTCACTCTGGGGGAAACATCGTGAGGACACTCAGACAGGCTATGAGACGCTCACATTGTGAGGAACTGAAGTCTCTGGCCAACAACCAGTGAGGAACGAAGGCCGGCTGACAAGCACATGGCTGAGCTTACAAGCAGGCCCTTCCCCAGCTGAGCCTTCAGATGACTGCAGCCTCATGAGAGACGCCATGAGTCAGATCCACCATCTGAGCCACTCCCGAAATCCTAACTCACAGAAGCTGTGAGTTGATAAATGTTCATTCTTTCAGCTGCTAAGTTTAAGAGTAATTTGTTATGCAGGATTAGGAGAAAACGCTGGGCTTTTCTTTTCTTGGCTGTTTTCTTTTCCCCTTCCAGAGAAAGAGATGAAGGCGAACCCCAGCTTACCAGTCAACAGGGCCTTGTCCTACACCACTTTAAGACAGGAAACTGTGGAGACTTCCCAGGTGGTCCAGTGGTTAAGACTCTGCGCTCTCATGGCAGGGGGCACGGGTGCCATCCCTGGTCAGGGAAGTTCCACGTGCTGCGTGGTACAGCTCCCACAAAATAATAATAACAAAATAAAATAAAACTGCTCTAAAAATAAAGTATATTGAGAGATGAGACTGGCAAATCAGGAAAAAAAAAAAAAAAAGAGGAAGCTTCCCTGGAGGCCCGGGGCAAGAGCCTCACGGGCACAGGGCTAAGTGTCTTTCTAGGCCTAAGTGAAAGAATTTCTGTTGGTGAGCTGCTAGAAAGCACTAGCTCCCTTTATAGAAGTTTTGAGCATGTGGCCATTGCAAATGCTGACCACGTACAGCGCACTATGTATAAACCTGACCACGTACAGCGCACTATGTATAAACCTGACCACGTACAGCGCACTATGTATAAACCTGACCACGTACAGCGCACTATGTATAAACCTGACCACGTACAGCGCACTATGTATAAACCTGACCACGTACAGCGCACTATGTATAAACCTGACCACGTACAGCGCACGATGTATAAACCTGACCACGTACGGCGCACGGTGTATAAACCTGACCATGTACGGCGCACTGTGTATAAACCTGACCACGTACGGTGCACTGTGTATAAACCTGACCACGTACGGTGCATTATGTATAAACCTGACCACATACAGTGCATTATGTATAAACCTGACAAGGCTGTAGAAATGGTGTTCCTTGCTGGCGACTGCTCTGTAGCCCAAGGGTGCTCCCTCAAGTTAAAGGTGATTTCCCAGGATTCTAGCTTCCCAGCTGGGATGGAGTTTCCATGTGATGTTTTCAGAGGCTGCAGCAAAGACAGAGCCCGCACTCATATGTCCTTCCCACCCCCGTCCACTTCCGTGGTAGACCAGCACAACCCTGTCTGCCACATACACACCACCAAGAGAAGAGGCTCTTTCTTTAAAAAAAAAAAAAAATTTATTTTATATCTGGTCACCTTCATAAGTTTTTCTTTTCTTTCTTTCTATTTATTTGGCTGCATCAGGTCTTAGCTGCGGCACGCGAGATCTTCATCGCAGCACGTGGGCTTTTGTGCTCTAGTTGTGGTTCTCGGGCTCTAGAGCGCACGGGCTCAGTAGCTGTGGCACGCAGGCTTAGTTGCCTCGCGGCACGTGGGATCTTAGTTCCCCGACCGGGGATTGAACCTGCGTCCCCTGCATTAGAAGGCGGATTCTTAACCACTGGACCATCAGGGAAGTCCGGAGAGGAGGCTCTTTGGGAGGGGCCTGAGCCAAAATCATCCTACAAATACATATATTCAACAGAATATGGTCACAAGTGCTCTTTCTGACAGACTCACTCATTGGAGGGTCCAAAACTGCAGGGTTCTTAAGCAACAGGCTGTATCCTATGCACTCTATCCTATGTGCTCAGAGGTGAACTTTTTCTTGTTTTCTCTCCAGAAAACCTATAGCTGGAAGCAAAACGGGCTTTCCAGTGCCCAGCATTCGTTTCCTAAAATATAGCTAAACTAGGTTCATGCTTTTTTTCTTTTGCCCTTGAAGTGCAGATTCAGAGCCTCTGGGAAGCTTCCTAGCTTTTCCTGTTTTAAAGATCCGACAAGAATACAGTTGTCACCTTCTTTTAGGGAGGGGTTTCAATTCAGCACCCTGGAAGCAGACAAGCCGGAGGGGTGGGCTTGATTGGCTCTCCTGGATCAGTTAGAGACAGTGGTGCAGGCAGTGCTCACTCTGCAATGGCATGGTGTCTTAACTGTACAAAACAGTGCCAAGTTCATTTGGTGTAGCTGGGGCAGGGCTGGAGGCGCTCTCAGGACCTATTTTACGTGAGCCAAAAACCTCATCTCTCCAGTTGTTCCTTGGTCTTCTAAAGGAGGCCACGAAGTAGAAGAAAATGAAGAAGTTGGAGCCAGAAATCTGTTTCCGACAACAATGGGTGCCATTGTGCTTCTCATATGGTAGCAACTGCTCTCAAAGAGCATATAATAGAATTATACACACACTGCTACCATCACGAGAACCTCCCCATGGGAACTTCTGGATGCAGTCTTTTGGAGTCTGAGGGATCTGAGAAGACCATTCCAGTAAAAGAGATTCTATAGAAAAGTTGGGGGAGAGGCCAGTTCTTGGGTGACCTCTCCAAGCAAGAGAAAATGAAAATATATGCTTTAGTGGTGTCGCCCAAAACCAATGCAAATCTTTCTTAATGCAAAAGCCATGCTGTCTCCCCTTAGTATTAAAGACAGTTCTGATCTTGCTTCTGGAAAGCTTACGAGGACAGAGGCTAAACTGTTACTAAACTCACAGAAAAGGAAGAGCTCCTCAGAGCTGGGAAATTGTCACTTTACGTGGTTTCTTGCCCCTTGCCTTGAACTGTGCTCAAACCAAACTCTGCAACGTCTCCAAATGGGCGTTCCTGGGTATGTGCTATGATTCTGGGACTTCTCAGAGGAAAGCTGAGGTGGAATCACAGAGACGACGTGGCATGCTAACATGTCATTTGAGTCCTGCCTCAGAGAGTTCTGTAGCTTCTCCCCAGCCTCTGTTTCGTCTGCTTTATGGAGATAATACATACTTTATGAGGTTTTTTTAGTGAGACATTGATGAGACGGTATATGTGAATGAGGCTTGAAAAGTGAAAAACAATCTCTGGATTCCATTTAACTGTGTGCGATCTACCACGTTAATAGTCCAGTCGTCCCAGGGTCACTAGGGGAGGCCTTGTCACGCGCCCCACCCCATGTGAGACTTCATGCCAGGCCTGCCTGAGAGCCCTGCTCGATCAGATGAGGAGAAATCTCTTGTGGGCCAACTTAGTCATCCTGGGACCTCCATAAGGCAGTGGAGTGATGCTTCTGGAAGATCTTGGTTTTAGTCCCTCCTCTTCCTTCCGTCCGTCTAGTATTGCTTTCTCTCTACAAATGTGGTATCTGTGTTCTATTTCTCACAACCTGTGATGTTTACAGATCAAAAGACCAGTTTCCAAAAACTCACTGGCCCAACTAGCCCTGACCCCAATCTGAAGTACCTACTGGAAATTACTAGCTAGATATTCACCCAACTTTAAATTAAATGAAAAAAAATTTTTTTAATATTTATTAATTTTATTATTTATTTATTTGGCTGCACCGGGTCTTATTTGTGGCATGCGAACTCTTAGTTGCAGCATGCATGCGGGATCTAGTTCCCCAACCAGGGATAGAACCCAGGCTCCCTGCACTGGGAGCATGGAGTCTCACCCACTGGACCACCGGGGAAGGCCCTTAAATTAAATTTTTTAAAAAGGATATCTTTCTCTCAAAATGGTTCCAATTCTCAACTGTGATAAGCTATTAAATAAAGGGTTTATGTATTTATTTATTTACTCTTTACTCTTCTTTATTCCCTATTCCAATCTGTTACCAAAACCTTGTACATCTTCCTTCAAAATGGCTCTTAGAGTCCTCTCATTCTTTTCAGGTCTTCTCCTGCTATCCTGCTTAAGTCTTCCTTCTCTGATATCTGGATTCCTGTCTCTATTTTTTATCACGTCTTCACCTCCAGCTCTCTCTCTCCCATTTATCTGCACACAACTTGATCTTTGTACAAGTCAGGCTAGGCTATGCTATGCTGCAGTAACAAATGACTCCAAAATCTCAGTGGCTTCACACAAGAGAGGGTTATATCTTATTTACATTATGCATATATCCATCGTGGACTTGCTCTGGCTCTGCTCCAAGTTGTTTTCATGCTGCAACCCAAGCCGATGGAGAGTTCCCTATTTGGGACAGTGATGTTCTCAAAGCAAAGGGAAGAGAGAACATGGAGAACCATGGTTCAGTTATCAAAGCTTTTGCCTAGAAATGACATACATTCATTTCACTCACATTTCATTGGCAAAAGTGTCACATGTCCAAGTCTGCTGTCATCTGGGGAGGGATGGATAATCCTTCCATACAGAGGGGAAACATAACTGTGAATACTGCTACAATTTGCCACAGCGCTCACTTCAGCTTTCTCCTTCCCTCTCATGATGCAAATACCACATGTTGAAACTCCAGCCATCTCACTGCCCTGGGAAGCCTACTCTCTCTAGCTCAGAGTGATTTCTCTTTTCTACAGCCTGTGGTTGACTTTATAACCAATAGCCCCCATACTGGATTTGTTTTAGGTGTCTATCTGCACATAACACTTTAGGTGGTCTTGTGATTCACTACTCCTGGCCACAGCTGACAGGACTTTCAGGGATGGCAAGTGATCCGAGGATAACCAAATCTTTAATACACTGTGGTGACCTAAAAGGGAAGGAAATCCGAAAAAGAGGGGATATATGTATATGTATAGCTGATTCATTTTGCTGTACGGTAGAAACTAACACAGCATTGTAAAGCAACTATATTCCAATAAAAATTAATTAAAGAAAAAGGATAACCAAATCTAGGCTCACAGAGGTCTAGAGGCTGGGCCAATCAAATGTAGAAAGAACCACCAAGCAACTACCAAATACAGGAAGACTATACTACTTGGGATGGTAGTTAAAGCTAAAAGGATGCCTTGAGTTGGAATCAGAACAGGTGGAAGCTATGGGTAAGCTGGGTTCGGACAGAACTGAAACTGAACTCATTAGAGAGAGGAGCAGGGGCCAGATGCAGGGAAAGCGCAGAGACACCATGAGGGGGGCTGGGCCCCTCCATGAGAGGGGCGGAGAAGGCTCGCCAGGCCTTAGCGCCAACCACATGGATTTTTTACAATCCATCCCTATTTCCTTGAGACAATTTGAGGGGTCTCTGTGTTTATTACTGGCAAATCCTGAATAAAGCCACTTTGAGTTTAGAGAAACACCAGTTGTCAACTTGTTTCACAGGAGTTTAGTTTGATCTTCCCATTTAGACTTTAGGTCCCTAAAAAGCAAGGCACACATTTGTGTTCTCCACAAGCCTGGCACAGTGCAGGCCACCATATGTGTTCTACAAATGGCTTTCCCTCAATTTCCACATACCTTTGACTGATAATCGTGATCATCTTCTTTGTAGCCAATGCTATAAACTCAACGCAAAGCATTACTGTTGAATGACTGAGAAAGGAAATACAAATTTCCTTACCCAGGAAACAATCTCTATGCCCACTTAGCACAGGCTTCTGGGACCTTCATAATCAGTGTGCTGTGGACCGTGGGCCACAGAGTGAACTTTTCAGAATCGCATAGCCCAGCCTCTTATTCAGGTGCCTCGGGGTGAATTGCTGGGTCCCAGATCCAGCCTCTTAAAAATGGGGTTAACATCAGCTTACAGTGAGGGGTAAATAGTAAAAATGAAGGACTATCAGAAGAACAAGAAGCAACACAGATGCTTAGTAGCTACAAGTCCTCACTCTGCTTCACAAAATGCCCCATGTGCCCAAAGCAGCCTCAGCCTAGACCGTGGTGACAAGACATGGTATCAGTGGGCGGACAGGGGGAGCCAGCCGTGGTTACTTGGCTGGCCGGCCTACTTCTGCAGAGCCTTTTGATGTCCTTTGTTCCTCTTCTCCCATCGCTTCTGCCTTCCAATCCCCCAGGTAGAAAGCCAAGTGTGTGTGTGACCAGGGAGACAGGGGCAGGAGAGACCGCATGCAGTTCTTTCATGTGTGTGTTTGTACACACACAAGAATCATTCAACAGAGAAAGACTTCAGTGGGGGTCTGAAAAGACTGCAGAACTTGCAAGATTCTTGCCCATCTAGATATTGATTTTCTCCCAGGAAAATGAAAAAATACAGAGATGATAGATAGATAAATAGATAGATGGATAGACAGATAGATAGATAGGTATTCACAAACAGACTTTGCCAGTTAGTGTCAGCCCTTCACCCTTGGGAAGTATCCCTGTTTAACACGACTCCCAGGGGGAGAGCAGAAAAGCCTCTTCTGATCTCACTCCGTGTGCCAGTGGCTGCCTGCCTGCAGCAAGAAAGAGGACTCCCTGGGGTTCTCTGTTGAGAGGAATGACCAAGGGAGACTCCAGCTGCTCTTAATGTCTTCCTACCCCGATGTGAGGCAGCAGGGCAATCGTTTGAGACCAGTGGCTGTCACCAAACGCATTTGTTACTGGCACTTAGGGGACCTCGTATGAGTTGCTAGGGTTGCCCTAACCAAGTACTGCAAACTGTGTGGCTTAAACAACCAAAATTTATTATCTCAAAGTTCTGGAAGCTAGAAGGCTGAGATAAAGGTGTCACGGGGTTGGTTTCTTCTGAAGGCTGTGAGAAGCTCTGCACGGTGGCTGAGGACGTTCATCCAAGGTGTGATTATTGCTTACTGAAAACTGAAGGCTGTGAGGGAGAATTGGTCCCATGCCTCTCTTCTGGCTATGGGTTGGTGAGTGGCAGTCTTTGGAGTTCCTTGGCTTGTAGAAATCACCCCCATCTCTGACTTCATTCTCCACCCGGTGTTCTCCCTATGTGCTTGTCTGCCTCCAAATTTCCCCTTTTTATGAGGACACATATTGCGTTAGGGCCCACCCTAATGATTTCATTTCAACTTGATTACTTCTGCAAAGATCCTACCTCCAAATAAGGTCACATTCTGAGATACCAGGGGTTTAGGACTTCAACATAGTTTTTGGTGGAAGGGATCTAATTCAACGCACACCAGGCCTCACTCATCTGCCCCCACAGGCTGAGGGCCGAGGTCTGCACTCACCCTGGCCAGCACCCCCAGTTTATAAGCAGACACATAGACCTTCTCCCTTTGAATCTCGACCTCTTGGACTCAGTTAGCCAGAGGCTGGGGAAACAGACCAATTAAAGCTTGCACAGCCTGAAAAACTCAATGCAGGGAGGTCCTGTTAATCATTCTCGTGATTTCTCCAAGTTGGTGCAAGTTCTCAGCTTTGCCTGATTATTCTAACTCTTCACACCTCCTTGGGAAGGGGTGCAGGAGCATGGAAGTCTGGCTGCCTCCCTGGCCTGCCTGTGCCTCTCTGCACTGGGACTCTTGCCAGGCAGCCACGAAGGGAAGGTAGCAGGAGCTCCGAGAACCTTTGGGCCATGGGCTTGTCATTCATGGAAGCGGAAACACCGAGGTCAGGCCTAGCTTTGGTGTGAGAGTCAGGAAAGAGAGGAGGTGCACGGAGCAAAGAGCAGACAACGGGTCAAGAAAGGGGATGAAGGGGGCTGCGAAACGAGATACTATTATCATAGACTTCTCCATAAAATAGATAATTTGTGGGTAGTGTATACAAATGATCTCTTCATTAGGCTGGAAGGCAGTTGTGTGTAATAGCTGGGATTATATTTGGCTTTGTATAGCAGAAAATCCCAAAGTAATAGAGACTTTGTGAAGATTGACCTTCATTTCTCCTGTCCGTAAAAGGAGTCTGGAGGTAGGCAATACAGGGCCGGTATGGCAATCCCGTGGTCATCAGGAAACCAGGCTGCACTTAAAACTTTGCATCCCCAACCTTAGCATGTCTCCTCTTGGTCCCCGATAGCTCTTCAGCCTCCAGTCATCACATCCAGATTCCAGGTAACAGAAAAAAGGCCTCTCAGAGACCCCACACGTTACTTTTGCTTACACCTCATTGGCCGGAACTTAGTAAGGTGGCCATATAATATTTTCTCTGGGTAGCTATGTACCTAGCAACAACTGGGAATGTGTTATTAAGAAAAGAAGAAGGAATGCTGGAGGGCAAAGAGTGATCTCCACCATCACACTGTATATTAAGGGAAGACAGTTATCATCTAAATTCCCAAACTCACCCTTGAGAAAAAAATATTTCTGAAGCATAAATTCTTTGTGTCCCATAAGATCTCCCCTTCCAGCCCCACATTCCACTGCATTTGAATCATCCCTCAGGTCTCAGCTTCAACCTCAGTCCCTCAAGGAACCCTCCCCGGACTCCTCAGCTTGCATTAGCCTCTTGTCTTATGCTCCTGTTGCACCTTGTGCTTCTCCTTCAAAGCCCTCTGCACCCTAGTCGTTATTGAATTAGCTGAAGTTACTTGTGTAAGGACCACCTTGCCTGTAAATTACACTGTCAGCTCCAGGAGGGCAGGAGCTCTGCCTTGCCCACCGTCATCTCCATAGCTGGTGTAGGGGAGGAAGTGCCTCCTTCTACCCTTTTAGGCTCTGGAGCTAGACCTAAGACTTAAGCTGACATAAGACAGATTAACAGGAGAAGAACATATAATTTTATGTACTATTTTACACGTACACAGGAATCTTCAAAAGGAAAATGAAGACCTGAAGAAGCCATTGGGCCCTGAAGCTCATGCACCTTTTTAAACAAAGAACTGTGGGGATGTGACAGGACAAAGGGGCTTGGCTGGGGCAGTAAATTGTGATTCAGTGACTAGGAAATATATGGAAGATAAGCGTCATTTTAGTAGGTTTTTTTGTACAGGTCCATTTGCGCATCTTCTCCCAGTCTCTAGTGATAAGAACGTTCTACTCTTCCTGGTACAGGGAGGGCACCTTTCTCGGGGGGAAAATTTTGTGACCTGCTTTTAGGTAGAAAGAGGGACGTCAGAGAGCCCTTCCTGCATCTGCTGTTTCTCAGGTGACTTCAGCTCAAATTAATCAATACAAGCGGCATATTTTGGGGTGGCATGTTCTGAACCCCTTCACAGACCCTCAATAACTATTTGTTAACTGACTGACTGAGTGATTAGAATACTAGGGAGGCCCTAGACTCAAGGCCATTTCCAGTGGGACTTTTCTTTAACTGACCCCCCTGGCTGAGACCAGGGAAGACCAGCTCCTCCTGTGCGCTGCACCTGCCAGGGTCTGGGCAACCAGAGCGCCCCCGCCGAGGTCTGGGAGGGATGGGGTCAGGGCCGTCAGAGCAGCCTCTCTGACGAGGACTCCCAGGCTAAACTCTGCTTTACGAAGCCCGCGGCAGCCAGAAACACACCCAGGAGGGCAGGGGAACAGAAACTGCTGCAGTGTGGGTGAGATTTAGATCTGAAAACGTAACCAGCTGCCCAGTGCTTGAGGAGGAAAAGTAGGTCACCATCTTCCCCTTGGTCTGGCCTGACGCCATCCCCGGCTCTAAAGGGGAAGGAAGGGTTGTGTGATCTCTGGTGTCACAGGCTGTGGGCAAATTTGGTCCCACTCAGCTTTGTGAGAACTATGTGCCCCACTCCTGCCATTCTTAAGACTCCCTAAAAAATCAAGAAACCATCAGCCCGGGCTGTTCAGCCTTGAGGTCTTGGAAAGAGAGTCTTCCTGAAGCCAGCTTTCTGAGTCCATTTTCCCACCACCCAAGCCGAAAGGCAGGACCCAGCATCCGGAATGGCTCCCAAACCCTCCATTTTAACCTTGTCCCATTAAGGAAGGAGCAATCTGTGCTCTGGCATGGGAGCACAGGGTTTTAAAGGAGAGAGAGAGAAAGAGAGAGAGAGGTGGGAACCCTGAGAGGGCTTACACTGACTTACGCTGACCAGCAGCCCTGAGCACACAGTTCCCTCCGAGCCCCCCGGTCCTGGGAGAGGCGAGACCAGGATGGAGAAATGAAGACTTGTCTCCAACTTGACAGACCCCAAACCCGCCCCTGCCTCCTGTCCTTCCACATTCACCATGAAGAAATTTAGTCATCACAGTGTGGGCCTCCTTCAACCACTCCTTCTGACCAAGAAGCGAAAAGCGATGCTCGCCCTGGGTATGACGCGGGGATTTTCTCGGGCAGGGCTGAGCGGATTCGGTGCTGTCTCCTCCTCGTTTGGGACGGCTGATGATTAAATATTCAAGAATTTTGTGAGCCAGTTGTGAAACCATTAGTAACTTGAAGCCTGCCATGGTGGGAATATTGACACTGTGGAAATTGGCAAATACTACAAATTAGGGTTTTTGGGTCCCCCCCACCCCACCCAGAGAGCTGCTTTACCTGCCACACACTCATATGGGAAGAGCTCTGAGAGGGCTGGAGATGGCAGGGGAGGACCAAGGGCTGGGCAGCACTAAGGGCGATTGGTGTTTTCCTGACGTCTTTGTGATGTCATCCTTGGACATTTTCTTGGGGTCAGTGTTTTTTTCTGTGGAAACATCTATGAATGCCACTCCTGTTCCATCAGGGGACATGAAGAAGTTTATTTTCAGTCACCCCTATGCTAAAGAACTCCGAGAGCACAACTTCCAAGGATGGGAGACCCATTTTCTGGCAGAAAGAGGAGAGAAGGAAGAGCTGGGGTGGCACCTTTCATAGTAACAAGTCAGTGGAAAAGCAGATACGGGCAGACTGATGATCAAAGTTTGGCTTCCTTCAAATCCCCTGATAGAATCAGCAATCCAAGCCTGCCAATTAAGGCCCCAGGTGATGTTTCTTATGTAAGTAGATCCCTCTGCTTCAGATTTCATTTTCAGAGGTCACAAAAGTTTGAAAGGGAAACATTATTTTCATGAAAAGGATAATAAAGGAGACCAGGACTGGTATAAAGAAATGTTCTTAAATTTCACCATGTTGGTCAACCTGGGGAAGGGGGCGCTTCAGGGATAACAGATTTCTAGGACTTTCTCCGAGAAATTTAGAATCTGGAGGTCTGCAGAGGGGGCGAAGCACCAGCCGTTTTTTTTTTGCAGTACGCGGGCCTCTCACTGTTGTGGCCTCTCCCGTTGCGGAGCACAGGCTCCGGATGCGCACGCTCAGCGGCCATGGCTCACGGGCCCAGCCGCCCCGCGGCATGTGGGATCTTCCCGGACCGGGGCACGAACCCGTGTCCCCTGCATCGGCAGGCGGACTCTCAATCACTTGCGCCACCAGGGAAGCCTGCACCAGCCTTTTTAACACCCCCCCACTTCTACCCCATGATTCTGCTGCTGGTGGCCTGAGGACCACACTTTGAGAAACTGGTCCCAAGAGGGTCCTCAGGAGGTGTTTTGTAGATGGAGTGACCCCTGAGTGGGACTGTCCTCTGTACCTGGATCAACCACCTGCAGCTAAAATCACCCAGGGCCACGCCCAGCGCAGGGGCAGCCTCCCTAGCCAGGCTCCTCCTCTGGGAATCAAAGGATGACAGTGAACTTGATTCTCGGCACAAACGCAAAGAAATCCTTCCCCCATGGACTCAGAGTACCCTCCGAGAACTATTGAAAGCGCCTTAAGAGTTTAGACTATAAGGCCCAGCAAAACTTATCCCACTTGCAAAGATGAGGTGGAAAGGGGCTGTGGCATCCCACAGACGGTCTCACTCCGGAGAGAGGCTACTGATCCACAGTGGTCCCCCTCCGCCACCCCTGTACACCACCCCCAGGAAGACATCCCATCCCCCATCCAGACAATTCAGCCCTGCCCTGATGCCAGAAGGCATCACGGTAATGGAGAGAAAGAAAAGATGCCAGGCTTCACGTCTGCCCACGGCACACCATCTCCTCTGAGGAGACTTCTTCTGCAGCCCTGCCTCAGCTGTACTCTTTATATTTCTAAGCCACTTCCTGTTTCCATTTCTAGGTCGTAAGCCAGCCTTACGGTTGGTGAGACTCACTCGCCCAGGAGGCCCAGCTATTATCTCCCCTCAGAGACCATGACTGCCTCTCGGGGAGGGTTCAGAGGGTGCCACTTGGAAAACACATGAATTGCCCTGGGCTTTTCAGAATGCCGAGGCCCAGAAGCTTGGCCTGCCTGGAAAATCTCTGACTTGTTTGGTTTGCATTTCTCTGCTGTGCTGATGCCCATGTGCTCAGTTCCCTGGAGGGACTGGGTGAGTACACTTTGTGAAGACTCTGCAAAGACCTCGTTGGAAACCTTGCTTTTCCAGACAGTCGTCAGGCAACAGCTAGCAGTCCCTGAGGAAGATGTGAACAAGAAGCCATTCACAAGCATTCTCTTCTAGAAACCATATTTCAGAACAAGGAGGAAACCACAGCTCAGACGTGCGCTGGTGTTCAGCAATGTGGGTTCACTTGGAGAGAGACAAGCACAGACTTTGCACAATTCTATTGCCTTCCCTCTATGATTTCTAAGCAGTTTACTCGTGACATCCACCACTCACTCGGGAGATTATTCTGGAGGAACACTGAGTGCTAAGGACAAGCCACTGGATGATTTGGTCAAGGTCAGTGTGTCAAGTCAGCATCCGGCTGCTATTTTCACCTCCCAGTTCCATTCTCTAACCTTTTTATTCTGTGAAAATGTATCATAAACTGGAAACACCAGATGGCACAGAAAATGCAGAGCTTCAATCTTTTCCCCGTGCCCCTGCGTGAGCCAGGCATTCAGGGATTGTACTGGGGCTTGGGGCAGGGTCCCTGCCAGGGTCACCTATATTACAAACAACTGCACACCACACCTTCTTCTACAGGAGGGAAGGGAAGGGGAGAGGGAAGAACAGGCAGCAAGACCCAGAAACTCAGGCCAGCCTGTAACTGAGCAGGACCCTATGGGGCCTTCCTGGGACAGACCCCTCCCCCATACCCTTTGCGGTAGCTCCTCTCTGAAGTACCTAGATAACAGTATCTGATACACATTAGATAACAGTATCTGATACACATTTCTTGCACTGTTTTATAGATGCTAAAATCCCCACCAAATGGAAGAAATTTACTACTTGATGACCATGAGCACATAGCCCCCAGACCTACTAACGCCTAAGCATTGATAATGGGACACCGCCCTGTCATCACACCATCAACCAATCAGAGAATTGTGCACGAGCTGCTCACGTACCCTGTGACTGCCCCACCTCACCTGGCCTTTAAAATGCTTTCCTGAAAACCGCCTGGGAGTTCAGGTGTTCTGAGCACTAGCTGCCCTGGACCCCTTGCTTGGTTCCCTGTGATGAATGCTGCACTTTTCTTCACCACAACCCGGTGTCAGTAGGTTGGCTTTACTGCACCCTTGGGCGAGCAGACCTGAGTTTGGTTCAGTAACAAGCCTAGGAGATAGGGATGCAGGCTGGCTCTCCCGAAAGCAGTCGGGAATGTAGAGTCCTGTCTCGCCCGAGGATATGGGCCTGATCGCAGTGAGATTATCTCAAAGAGAGATAATCTCTCTCTCAATGAGAGAAACAGGTGCAGAGAAGCAACAAAGTCACATACTGATCTACAGAAAACCAAACACACAAAATATGTCATCCTCTTAATAATGGAGGGTGTAAGGAAATAGGAATTCTCATATCCTCTGGTAGAAATATAAAGTGGAAAAACTTGGTTGGTTGGCAAGTTTGAGGCAGAGACCATACTCTGTGTTCATCAAACTCTGTGTTTTCCTCCTGGACACACACTAAGACTACATTTCCCAGCCTCCCTTGCAGTTAGGAATGGTCATTTGACTGAGTTCTGGACAAAGGGAAGGTGGCAGAGGAAGTGATATGAGTCACTTCCAAGTCCGGCCCTAAAACCACCTGTGCAATTCTCCACGTGATTACTTGTGCTTGCTCTCTTTCTCCCTCCCTTTCTCCCTCTCCCTCTGCCTATTGGCTGAAATCAGAACATCCAGGGAAGAACTCCAAGGTCCTGGCAAATGGGGAGCCATCATATGAACAAATCCTGTTTCCGGGTGACTGGGCAGAGCTCCCTCCACCTCCAACCACATAACTTACATTGAACTGCAACTTAAGAGAGAAATAAATCTTTATTGTGTTAAGCCACTGAGATTGGGGGGTATTTGTTACAACATTTAGCCTATTCTGACTGATGTAGTATCAAAAGCCTTACATATATTCATAAGCGTTGACCTAGCAATTACATTCTTTGGAACATGTCCTAATAATTAAGAGTAGTCACTACAGTGTTGATTATAATAGCAAAAAAAAATTGTAGACAACATTCATAATGAAGACCAAAGCCTGAGACCTAATAGAAGATTCATTAAATAAGTAATACAGCTCAGCAAAGATAAACACAATATCATTGAAGTGCATTTCTTGATATGAAAAACCTTCATGATATAGTGTTCCGTTAAAAAGAGCAAGTAACATAACAATATAACCATTTATATATGAATATATATGCATAGAAAAAAGTCTGGAAATATACCAATATAGCAGTAATTATTTCTGGTATTAGGATTACAGGTGGCTTTTTTTTTTTCCTGCAGTTTTACGCTTTTTCTGAAATTAGCATATATTTCTTGAGCTAAAAAAAAAAATTTTTTAAAGTAGCCTGCCAGAAATGGATGTCTCCTTTGAACTTGAAGGCTGGCCTTGCTCTCTCTGTGTATAAGTGTATTATGTGCAAAAAACCCCACCTAATTCCTTTGGATCCTCTGCTGGTTAGGGGCTAAAACCCCACCATCCCTAAGGTTAAACATCTGTTTGATCTTCACCACGGGGAGCAATGCCCAAGCAGTTCCTGTGGCTTCCAGGCTCAGTTTTGCTGAGAGAGTACCCTGGCTTTAAGGAAGAAAGTGTCCTTTTTTCTCTCTCTTTTTTTAACATCTTTATTGGAGTATAATTGCTTTACAATGGTGTGCTAGTTTCTGCTGTATAACAAAGTGAACCAGCTATATGTACACATACATCCCCATATCTCCTCCCTCTTGCGTCTCCCTCCCACCCTCCCTATCCCACCCCTCTAGGTGGTCACAAAGCACCGAACTGATCTCCCTGTGCTATGTGGCTGCTTCCCACTAGCTATCTATTTTATGTTCGGTAGTGTATATATGTCCTTGCCACTCTCTCACTTCGTCCCAGCCTACCCTTCCCCCTCCCCGTGTCCTCAAGTCCATTCTCTACGTCTGCGTCTTTATTCCTGTCCTGTCCTTAGGTGTTTCAGAACCATTTTTTTTTAGATTCCATATATATGTGACAGATGAATGGATAAAGAAGATGTGGCACATATATACAATGGAATATTACTCAGCCATAAAAAGGAATGAAATTTAGTTATTTGTAGTGAGGTGGACGGACCTAGAGTCTGTCATACAGAGTGAAGGAAGTGTCTTTTGATCACAATGTTTTCCAGGATTTCCTCAGAGAGTTGATGGGCCTCAAAACTCTCTTCTTTTGGTTCCCAGTTTGGATGATTTTGGAAAACTGCGGCCACAGATCCTCTCTCCCTCGAGATGAGCTGGGTGATGCAGACCCTGCCCACGCTGCAGAGAGCAGGGCAAGAAATTACACTCTAACCATAGGTCTTTATTCCGAAATCCAGCAGCTTTGCCACAAGATAAACTCAAGAGCCCTGAAGCCTTGGTGCCCTGACCTACAAGATCAAAGAGTCTCATGCAATCTCTCCTACTGAACTTTGAACACAAAGTAAGGCTACAGGTTTTTGTTTTGCCCTCCAACCACATGATCATGCCAGAATTAAGTTGGAACTCCAATCTTCTTTTCCTCCCAAATGACTCCCTGCCCTTTTCAACAGACCCTCGCACAGAGAGGATAAGCCACTGAGGTTTCCTGTTGTGGAAACTTCTTTGTGTTCTGTGGTGGGACCATGTATTAACACAACCCCTGTAGAAGCTTTGTGTGTAGTAGGACAAAGCTATTTTAGTTGAACTTAATGTCTTTTTGGCAAATTACACGTCCACCAAGTGAAGACATATAAGGAAGGAGTGACTTTTTTTTTTTTTTTTTTTGCGGTACGCGGGCCTCTCCCTGTTGTGGCCTCTCCCGTTGCGGAGCACAGGCTCCGGACGCGCGGGCTCAGCGGCCATGGCTCACGGGCCCAGCCGCTCCACGGCATGTGGGATCTTCCCGGACAGGGGCACGAACCCGTGTCCCCTGCATCGGCAGGCGGACTCTCAACCACTGCGCCACCAGGGAAGCCCGGAATGACTTATATTTGACATGAGATACTGATGGGCTGTGTCGGGAAAATGGGCTCACCCCTGGAGCAAATGAAGACCAAAGCCTGGGGACCTGAGAGCCGACAAGAACACCTTCATAATTCTTTTCCATTCCTTCCCACAACTCAAATCCTCCCTGCCTTTCAAGGCCTAACAAAATAAAAGTACCCACAAAGGCCTCCGTGGGTAGGTCAGCCCACACCAAGGTCTTTTCTGCTCCAAATCCCTTTCTAGTGAAAAGGCTCTGTAGTGCAATATACAACCCCAATGCTGAGAGCTCTGAGCGAGCACCTTCCGGGCCAATGCAGTCACACCGACATCAGAGCCCAGCTTACCACTGCTCGGGCTTCCCACCCACTCAGGTCTCAGCCCCTTGAAGATTCCCCTTGCCCCGGGTATTGGGAACCCAGCAGAATGGTAGTTAAGCACACAGGCATTGGAGCTGAAGTGCTGTGTGGTCTTGGGCAAGAGGCTAACTTTCTCTGGGTCTCACTATCCTCTGTGCCTGGCTCCTCACATACAAAATGGTCTTAATAGTTGTGAGAATTAAATGAGGGAACTCATGTAAGACACGTCACACAAAAAACTTAGTGCTTCCATATTTTAAAGTGGCCCCCAAGTTCTTTGACACCCCTCTCAACCAGAGATGGTGCTCTAGGCCCCCTCTCCTGGAATCTGGTCTCTGAAACTGCCTGACCAATAGGACGTAGGTGAGAGCTGCCCCACGCCTTCAGAAGCGCAGACAAGGCTTGAGCCCCGCCTTGCTCTTGGAACCCGAGCCTGGACACCCAGAGGGGTGTGTTCTGGTGGAAAGCCCAGCCAACAGTCAGCACAAAGCTGACTCCAGGTGCAGCCATCATCTGACCATAATCTTGGAAATCGGAGATCAGAGACCCTTGCTGACCCCAGTCAGCCCCCAGAACCACAAGTGATAAGAGTAAAAATAAATTCTACGTCACTCAGTGTTTCAGCTATTTGTTGCTCTGAAGCCTTTACTTGTTGCTTGCAGGAGGCCTCACGCTGGTTCAGGAGTGATACTGACCCTCACTCACCTTTCTTCCCTCGGCAGCTGGACCCTCAGTCATGCTGCTTCTTCCTCCCCAGCTTTGTACCGTCAGGTGTGCCCTTCCCCCCGACACATTTGTAGGTGCCTGAACCCAGCTGCAGACCAAATTCAACTTTTCTTTCCAGAGGAGACTTCTCAGTTCCCAAGTAATTCAGTACATTCACAGATTGTCTGGTAGGGAGGATACTGCCCAACTCCCAGACAGAACAGCCTCGGACATTCACGTGCTGCCTTGCTCTCTTCACTATATTTTCCATGTGTGTTAGCTATTGTTTTATCAAAAGGAACGTAAGTTTCTTGAGGGCAGGGACTGTGTTTTAATTTTATTTTTGGAGCAATTTTAACTTTTGAGCGAATTGTAATTTTTTGAGAAAACGGTGATCATAGCTAACTGGAACGAGATGAATCTGTGAAAAGCCTAAGTCCGTGACGATTCTCGAAAGGGACAAGGCGTCAAGTGTGCTGGAGAAACGTCACACTGCCCAGCGTGAGTCTATCGGTGCCCAAAGTGTCAGTAAATGAAACTGGTATATGGGGATAAGTCATTCATTTGTTAAAACAGGGTGAAGGTGGCTCTTATACATGAAGAGTCCACAGGTCGGAGGATTTCAATTCTTTCAGTGCTGTCTCCTTATTGGGTCATTCAAGTCATTTGCTGTAGTCTGTCTGAGATGCAAGAAATATTTTACCTGCTGAGTTGATAGCTTCAAAAGTCTTGCCATTTAGGTCTGGTACTAGATTGCAGGAAGTGTTAGGCCTGAAGGCTAGTCAGTGGCTGGGTTGGGGACTGGGGGGACGATGGTGGTCCTGGGGGCTGTTATACACCCTGCACGATGGCTCATCTATAAACTCAATGCGGAAGCACGGTACGTGATGTCTCCCGCTCTGTGGAACCATCTGCGTGAGTTTCCCTATCAACTGCCAACCAAGAAGCTTAACGTGCTCCGTGACTGTGGCCTGTGGTCTATCACATGCCTCCCCCCTGGGACTACACTGACCGTACCCACCTCCAGGTTGGGTGGCGGTGTCCTCTCTGTGCTCCGGCAGCTTTCCATGCTTATTTTTATCCCAACCCTTACTCTGCTGTGCTGTGTCTGTGTACACACCTCCCCTCCCAACAGACTATGAGCTTCTGGGGGGTCTTGACAGTCATTTGTTTTCCTCGCCCTGTTCCTTAGCAGTAGCAGGATCTCCTTAATAAGGTTTTAAATGAATCAGTAAGTGAATGAGTGAATAAACGAAAGAAATAAGTTTCTACTATTTCCTTATGGGTTTAAACCAGCACAGGCTACCTGCTTCTTCCCAAATGTGCCCTGTGTTTCCTTGTCTCTGAGGGGACTATGTCTTATGTTTCTGGAAGCCTTCCCAGTGCACACAGTAGTGTAGCATCAAGACTGGCTGCATAATTTGTATGGTCCAGTGAAAAATGAAAAAATGTGCAGTCACACATTTCAAAAATTGTTAAGAATTTCAAACTGGTGACAGCAGAATATTAAACCAAGCACAGGGTCCTTCTAAGCGCTGCGCCCTGTATGACTGCACGGTCACACATCCATGAAGCTGGCCTGTGTTAGCAGCTGTTGTTTGCATCAGCTGTCCACGCCACGCCACGCCCCTCCCTGTGGTAACGGCAGCTTTTGTTTCTATGTGGCTTGTATGGGACTGATGCCACCACTGCTACCTCAGAGGCAGGCATGAGGTACAGGTCTGGCCAATGAGAGCACTGCATCCTCCTGGTCATGATTGGTTCAGGGAAGGGCACGTGACCCAAGCACAACCAATGAGAACCATACCTCAGCATCTTGCTGTAGGAGAAAAGGAATCTTTTTGCTGGTGCTACTAAGTCCTCAGCAAGTAAGCCTGGAGTCCTTGGGGGTTGCTAATTGGGGAAATCCTGGCTGAGACAGAGCTGACCTTGAAAAATCACAGCTGAGAAGATGAGGCACTGAGGGAAGAGATTCTTGCCAGCACCATTTGAGCAGCTGATTGAGCTGACCTTCTGGACTTCTCCTTTTTTCATTTGTATAAACCACTAAATTTCCTTCTTGGCCTAAATCAGCTTACCTTGGGTTTCAGTCACTTGTAATCAAAACGGTCCTGACTAATGGGTCATGCTTAATAAATACCTTTCAGTTTGAGTAATAGACCTGCAGGGCTTGAAGGAATCCATTGTTTAGTTCTATCACCCATTCTTCGCTTGGTTCCATTTGACTTGAGAACCAGGGCAAGAAATAGAATAGCCCAGGGAGACTGTGACTGCATTATTAAAACGAGAATTTAATAGTATGTTAAGAATGTATCTCTTACTCATTCATGTTCATTGTTTTGTATGTAGAAGGAGACAAGAATGAGGAATGTGGGGTGGAAGGCCTTTTTGCTTTGGAGATTTGAAAACAAAGTTTTTACGTTAATCATGCTTCACTTTTATACTATGAAAGAATAATAATAAAGTTTATTGTTTCCAAGGATTTGAAAAGATGCCACTCAAGCCAGTTCCCCTTTCCACTGACTGCTAGGGTTGCCGGTCCAGGTAGGTAACTTCGACCAGCCACGCCAACCCTTCCTGTAAAGCCAAGCTCTGCAGAGCACAGAAGTCCAGGTGAGCCCTGCCCTCTGACCCCAGGACTCAGCCTGCCCACACCTCCCCTCTCTGCTCAGAGGGGCTGTGCCTAAGCCAGCAGGCCCGCTGGGTGTTTCCCGACTTGGGCCTAACCACGCCCCACTGGCCTCCTTTCGCATTTCTTTTGGAATCCCGAGCAAATCCTCAGATTGCCGACTCTACTGCCAACAGCAAACGTTATCTATCCTCTGGCTGTGTTGGCAGGAAAACTAAATTTTTATACCTCCAGGCTGGCCAGAATCTTGAGACCAGTTACCTTCCCTCATGATCTCATCCCGGTCATCCTCCACTTCCGCCCAGAGTGAAAGCCTCATCTGTGCTCTGCTCGACTCTCAGGCCAGCAGAGCTTTCTGACACCCCCTCCCCCATTCCCCCCCCCCCCAGCCCCATCTCCCACTGCAGCCTTCCCTGACAACCCCTTCCTTTGGGTTGGCCTCCTCTGTTCCATTGTGAACGGCCTCTCCATCCTACTCCCGTGCGCAGACTCTTTTTTGCCTTGGTTGACACTGTAATGTATCTCTCCAAGGAAACCACCTTCCCCTCATGGGCCCCCTACAATTCCCATTTGGAAACTTCCGGGGCCTCTCGCCACTGCTAGTCCTGCCATCATCCTGGGAGAGTTTAATTTTCTTCTGGGTGTCCTAGCCTTAGGTTATCCACCTCCTCAACTTCGGGGACCTTTGACCTCTCACCACTTCAACCATGACCATATCCTGTATGTTCTCAAATCTCAGGACTGAAACGTTAAACTCCAATATCCCTAAACTTGGTTACCAGCGTTCACAATGTCAAACATCAACATTTTTGCTTCACTGAGACTTCTGGTCAACGGTCCACTCCATTTTCCCCAAACTCATGCATTCAACAAATATCTACTGAGTCTATGCATGTGCCAGGTACTTTCAGGCAAAGCTGGTGAAGCTTCATTCTGGTGGGAAGATGTTTCCGTTACCTCCTGCTACACAACAAACCTGCAAAATTAGTGACTTCAGACAACGAGGACTTACTGCGTCTCAGAATTCTCTGGTCAGGAACTGGTCAGGGCTACGTTAGGCGGCTCTTCTACCTCCCTGGGTGCCAGCTGGTATCACTCACTCATCTACACTCAGGCAACACCACATGTCTGGCACTTCCATGCTCCTCCATATGGAAGCCTGAGTTCCTCACAGCATGGTGGTCCAGGGTAGTCAGCCTCGTTACCTAGCAGCCAGCTTCCGAGAGTAAAAGTGGAAGCTCACACGTCTCCTAAAAGTTAGGCCCAGGACTTGGACAGCATCCTTTCTGCTGCATTCTGTCAGTCAAAGCAAGTAATAAGAAGTCAAAAGCCCAGTCCAGATTCAATGAAAGGAGAATCAGACCCCACCTCGTGATCAGTGTGCATACAATGAGAGGAAGAATTGACGGTGGCCATTTTTGGAGATTATTGACTACAGAGGAGGGAGATAATAGATATGTGGACAAATAAACAGAGAAATGCCTGAGAGTAATGAGAGCTGCTCAGAGAATTGAAACAGAGCAATTTGTGCTCCTGTAGATTTGAGGGGATTTTCAAGGAGAGCCTCTCTGAGGAAGTGCTATTTAAATTGCAACTGGGAAGGCGAGGATTGCCAGCCATGTAAGGATCCTGGCAGGAGAAAGAGTTGGCACAAAAGCTCTAAATGGGAATGAGCTGGGCATGTTTTAGGAACAGAAAAAAGGGCCAGGTGTTAGGAGTGTGGACAATGACAGACTGTGTGACTGGAAACGAGGTTGGACTGGTAGGAAGGGCCAGATCAAATGCACCCGGGTAAGGAGGCTGGATTTTCTTTCAGGAGCAGTCAGTGGAAAGCCACGGAAGGGTTTTAAGCAGAGAAGGGACAGATACATCTTTAAAAGGTCACTCTGGCTGCCCTGTGGGGAACAGGTTGTGAAGTACAAGCGTGGAAGGAGCAAGACTGGTCAGGGGCTACTGTGGAGCCCAGGTCCAGGAGATGGTGGCTCATTTGGCTGCCAGATGTAGGGAGGAGAAGAATGGAGATTTGTTTGGGGGTTGGGCTGTCAGGAAGAGCCAAGACTTGTCTTGGTTCAGGTCCCCTTCATGCCGGGGTGATCACTGCAAAACCTCCTGAATGCACCCCACAGCTGGCTGTCACAGTTAAGTGCCCCTCCTTAAACAGCATCTTAGTGTTTTTAAGATACCTTAAATTCCGTATCTTTGCATGTAACCCAGCCCTTCATCCTAGGCTCTACTCCCCACTTAGGCTCGTTTCCCAGTCCCTGTCCCACACCTGCTCTTTGCTCCAGCCCTATCTGATCATTCACTCTTCCCTGATCACATCCTAGCTCGTGATCTGGTGCCTGGCATGTGCTGTCTTCTTCCTAGAACGCATCTTCTCCCCCACCTCTATTCATCATCTACCTAACGTCTATTCCACCTTCAAAATCTAACAGATGTTGCCTCTTCCAATAAGCCTTTCCTAAAAACGTAGGTTAATTTAGATTTCTGGGCCCTCAACACAAGGCACCATGGATAGTCACCTCCTTGTCTATCTCTTCCCACTGAGTGGGGTCCCGAAGGACTGGAACTCCCTAAGTGAAGGGAGTGAGAAATTTAGGAGAGCTGACGCTATCCTATTTGGCATGATTTGCCCTTGGAGTCAGAAAATGTGTATTACAAGGTCAAATCACAGCAGAAAGATAGATGTGATAGATCCTTTTAACTGAGTTCCTCCTTCTCTCAGACCAATTTTGGGAAGTTAGACTCACCACTTGAAAGAGGGGAGAACTTACGTTCCGCTGTGCTCAAGATTCTCGGGGAAGTCTGCTCTCTGTACATACAATGTATCAACATCACTGTTGATAACAGTATTGATGTCTGGCAAAATTAGTACTCAGATTGCCTTTCCCCTGGGAAAGTCTGAAAAGTCTACTGCTGCCAACACCAAGTTCATTGTGATGTTTAATGGTAAATACACTACAGTTGCTGACTTCCAAATCTATACCCAGACCTGGTCCTTGCACTGAACTTCAGACTCTGAAATCCGAGTGCCCGATGGGCTTCTCTTCCTGGATGGCCCCCCAAACTTGGCAGGTCTAAAATGAAACTCATCACCTCTCCTACTCCTGGATACCCAAGACTGGGAATCTAGCAGTAACTCTGGGATGAGTCACCGGTGAATATCTGCGTTCATCCTCTTCTTCCTTCTGATTGCCAGAATCCTGGTCCAAGGCCTCAGCTTCTCTGGCCTGTACAACCACCAGCCTTCACCAGCCTCCCTACTCCTGGCCCATCCTCCTCTGGTTTTCAGGGGATCCACCTGAAATGCAAATTCGATCTTGTCCCTCCCCCATCTGAAACCCTTTAATTGCCCAACACAGGTTAGCAAACTTTAGTTTGCATCGGAATCATTTTGAGAGCTTCTTTAAAATGCAGATTTGAGCCCCTAGCCAGACCCGAAGAAACCAGGATCTGCTGTGTGACGCCAAAGGATGAACATTCTTAACATCCTTAGTGCCCAGGGATTCAGGTAGAGGGCAGGTGGGTCCACCCCAAGAAGAGTGTGGTTCATGGGAGGAATCCAAGCTCCTCATTCACTTTACCTGGCCCTTCCAGCATCCCCAGCCTTCTTAAGTGAGGTCGTAGCCACCTCCTTGCCTCACGCACCCCCTTCTCCACACACCCTGCTCTCCAAGGTACTTCTCATCTTTGACCTTCGTTATATCTTGCCTGTTTCCAGGAATGTCCTCTCTGAATGACTCCTCTTTTCAATGAGTTCGTGAAACGGAGTCCCCCTAAAACTGAGTTCCCCTGCCAAGTTTATGATTAACCACTCTATCCAAAACTTTATTCCCTTTCTTGTTCCGCCCCTGTTCCCCTCAGGATTGAGGAGTATTAAAGAAAAGGGAGCATTGAAACCGAGCAGGATCCTGCGGGGCCCTCCCAGACACGAAAGCCCCTCCATGTTCCCCACTTCTTGTTTACAGAAAAAGACTTTATAATCTCCTAGGCTTTCCCGGCATTCCAAAGAGCAGACATAGGCAGTTACTAATTAGGGAAGTAAGGGAATGCAGAAACAAAGGAAAGCAGTCGAGCAATGATACTTTAAACAATAGTTCAGCAATAAAACAGAGTCCTAGCTCCTCTTCAAGGGATATACATAATAGTCTGACTCATATCTTTGAGTTGTTCTACGGAAACTAAGACCCCCCGCCACCCAGGTGGAGGATGGTGTCTGCATGCTGACCACGAGCTTGTAGACCCCTGACTGGTTGGAAACTGAAGGTTGATGATTGAGATTTCCAAAACATCGCCCCGTTACCTCCCCACCAACCAATCAGAAGAAAGTCATGCACCCTGCAACCCTTCCCGCAGATGTTGCCTTTAAAAACCCTTCCCTGAAAGCCATTGTGAGCTCTGGTCTTTTGAGCGTGAGCTGCATGTTCTCTTTGCTTGGCACCTGCAGTAAATGCTGTACTTTGACCACAACCCAGGGTCAGTAAATTGGCTTTGCTTTGCAGCAGGAGAGCAGACTCAAGGTCAGTTCGGTAACAGTAACTCTTACCTTTGTAACTTTCCTACTCAAGGCTTCAGCACCACCTGGGAGCTTGTAAGAAGAGCAGAATTGCAGGCTCCACCCCAGCCCTACTGGATCAGACCCCAGGTGATTCCTATGCACTTCAGAGAAGAAGCAAAACTCTATAACTTGGCTCAAGAAGCACGTCTTCCAGGAAGCCTTCCTAGATTGGCACCCTCCCATCAAGCATTCCTCCAAACTAACACTGGGCATGACTACCATGTACTTGTAACAGTTCATAAGTTAGGACTCCCACAGTCCAGTGGCAGAGAACTGTCATATTTAAAGTGTTGCCCAAAGAGGAATTTCAATCCCCAAGTATCCCCAAATTCAGGGGAACACCCCTGTCTTGGTACCTGTCTCCCCTTTCTTCTCTGCTGGTGGTGATCCTGAAATGACCAGGTCCCCTGCCTCACCTGGCCTCTTGGGTGATGCAGTTCTTCTGCTTTTCTCCTGAGAACCTGGCCATGTGGCATGGTCTCCTCTCCCCTCAGAGAGCGGGGCAGGCCGAAGGAGTGAAAGAGGCGGTGCCCAGTTCTCTTGGTGGGTTCAGAGCCCCAGGGTGCAGTAGAAATACTTCTCTATGTATCTGCCCACCCCTCCTCCATCTTTGAACAGCGAGTGTCCTGTTCATTGCCGAACACCTAACGTGTTCTTCACAGAACATGGTAAGAGAGATGGCCTGGGAGCCAGAGGCCTGTTCTCACAAGCGGCTCTGCCACTGACTGGTATGTCACCTTGGGCAGCCCCTGTACCTCTCTGAACCTCTAGTTCTTGGTCTGTAAAAGATGAATAATAATACTTTCCTGGTCTACCTCACTCTGTTAGGGGAAACACTGACTGAAACCGCCCACCCTGGCCAGGCACCAAAGTAACCATCTGCATGAGTTATTATGTGACAGGAGGTCCTGGTAAGAACACAGAACTAACAAGCCACCACCAATGGGAAGAATTCAGGAAAGGTCAAAAGGGGAGAGGAGATGTCAGTCCATATGTCCTACCAACCTCCCAGAATCCTCATTGCAGGAATCTGTCTTGGCTGAGTGATACGTGTGCCACCAGGAAGGACCCTAAGTCAGAATGATTGGCCAGAGACAACCCGGAAACTAACCCCATCACCATAAAACTGCAAACCATGTGGCAGAGCAGTCCTCCTGGGCTCCCTTACCCTCCTGCTCTCTGCCTGGGCGCCCCTTCCCAATAAAGCCTCTTGCTTTGTCAGCACGTGTGTCCCCTCGGACAATTCATTTCTGAGTGTTAGACAAGAGCCCACTCTCGGGCTCTGGAAGGGGTCCCCCTTCCTGCAACACCTCCTTCCATGAGGTGTTTCTACTGAGCCATGACTGTGTCTGGGTGTGCACGCACATGTGCGTGAGTGCACACATACACACTCATACACTGTCACTCCCTCTCCCTGCTGTTCATTGGCCCAAACCCAACAGAGCAAAGCCCCAGTCTTTCCAGCATCCTTCCATGCCACCATAATGTCCAGGCCGATACTCTCAAGAGCATCAACAATGCCAAAAAGAAAGGCAAAACCAGGTTCTTTTAAGGTCATGCTCTACAGTCATGGCCTGCTTTCTAACTATGATGATGAAGCATGGTTACACTGGCAATTTTGAAATCGTTGTTGGTCACAGAGCTGGGAACATTTTTATCAACCTCACGGGCACATTAAACAAGTGTGGGTGGAGCCCCAGATCTGATGTGCAACTCAAAGATTGAGAACAATGGCAGTGAAACCAAGCAAGACCCTGTGGGGCCCTTCTGGATACAAAAGCCTTTGTGTCTCCCATTTCTTGTTTGTAGGAAAAGGCTTCTGCCTCCTGTACCTTCCCTGGGTTCCAAGGGGCAGATTCAAACAGTTGCTAATCAGGGAAGGGAGAGAATGCAGAAGCAAAGAGCAGTCAAAAAACCAATAGTGCAGTAAAATAGAGTTCTAGTTCCTCCTCAAGGAATGTACACGACAACATATCTCTGACATTTTCTGCAGGAACTAAGGCTCCCACCCAAGAGGAGGATGGTAACTTCAGGCTGAGCACAAGATCCCTGGAGCACCGCCCTGTTACCTCACCACAAACCAATCAGAGGACGGTCACACACCCTGCAGCCCTCACCCCAAATTTTACCTATAAAAACATCTCCCTGAAAACCATCAGGGAGTTCAGCATTTTTAAGCACGAGCCACCTGTTCTCCTTGCTTGGCCCTGCAATAAACCTTTCTCTGCTCCAAACTCCAATTGTTTGGCCTCACTATGCATCAGGCACATGAATGTGCATTTGGTAACAGCAGGACCATCTGTCCCTATCTCTTTGGCTTCACTGTAGTGATGACCTCAGTTGGCATCATGGATGAAAACACACAGGAGGGAAAATCCTGGGATTCTTCTTCTAGGGATGTAACACTTACATGCAAATAAAATGTCCCAATGGACACGAGAGATGGAGAGAGAGAGAGAGAGCAAAGCCCGGGTCAGCTGTCTGCCAGCTGCCATTCTGAGTCTCAGCCAGAGACCTGGACAAGGGGGAACTCAATCCCTTGGCATCCATATGAGTGTCTAGACTGGAGATTGTCCTTCTGGGGCAGGTAGGGCCACCAGTACACGTGGAAGTTCTCACTGAGGAGGGTCCCACAGCCATTAGCATGCATAGAGGGACACGGCCTTCGGGGGCATTGCCCAGAAGAACCCAGGCTTGCTCTAGCAGAAGAGTGAGGGGCTGTGGCCCCAGACCTAGGGTGCCCACCTGGGACATCTATGGTCCCTGTTTTATCTTTTGCCTGCTGAGTGCAGGGCTAGAGGGTGCTGCTATAAGCTGCTAGGGGCCAGAAAACCCAGGTTTTACTTTTGAAATGGTTAGTACTCTTAGGCAGAAATGAGATTTGAAACTGGACTACTCCTCTCCTCCTCCCCTGCCCCGTTTTATTAACAACAACGTTTGTGACATACCTACTATGTGCCTGGCAGAGTATTAGGCACTTGAGTTAGGTAGTTTTCTCACAGAGTTGAAACTGAGGCCCAGGACCTCATGTGATTGTCAGAACCTAAAGCAGAACAGAAGCCTTTGACCCCCAACTCCACGTCCCTCACCCTGGTGTACTTTCCCACAGCATTCTCAGTAAACAGCAGTCAGAGGGACCATCTATAGTCAAAGGAATCTGAGAATGTCTGCATGCCGTGTCCCCACTGGTTTCAGGATGCTGTGAGTTGAAAAACACAGAACACCCAAGGCCTGAACAAGGAAGAAACAAACCCAAAGAGTCAAAGCAACAGCTTAATCGCACACCAGGGAGAGAGATAAGCATCTCTGGATGCTCTTGGCCTTTTCCTCATGACCCTAATACGACTGCAGCAGCTCTAAGCTCACCTCTTCCTGTGATAATGCCCAAAGACTGGAACAGTCAAGTACTGTCTTGTGTTCTGTTTTGAGAGCAAGGAACACCTTCCTGGAAGTCCCCAAGCCTTACCACCTGTGGTCAGGGCTGCATCACATGCTCATGTTTAATAAAGCAAACACCGTCCAGGGCTCAGACCAACCAGCATTCCTCCCTGGGACTGGGCGGGGAAGTGTATTGAGAAGGAAATCAACAGGTCCTTTCAAACCCTTCTTGGAGAGCCACATTGCACATGCGTACACTTAAGGCTCTTAAGTATATTTCTTTCTTATAAAACCCACTTGACTTCTTTGAACCCAATGCTTCCCAAACTTATTTTTCCTGGGAGTTCTTATTCACTTCCTGCAGGTATGCTGAGAAAAGCTGAATCTCACCTTGCTGTTTATTCTCAGTTAAAGGACTGTCCTGAGCTCTCTGAGCACAGCCTTGGACCCAGACAGCGCTCCATGCAAATGCTGGGGGACAAGAAGAACCGCTCAGTAATGTGAAGGAGAGAGTTTCCTTTGGCGTTTTCTGTTTTTGGCAGGCTCCCCTTCTTTGGGGCCATTCCAAATTAATAGGTTTAAGGCATTACTTTTAGTTGAATTTCTTACCACTAAACTGGCCACCAGGGAGGGAGAAAATGACGGCTTTTAATAATGATTAAAGAAGGACCAATGGTTAGGCCAAGCCAGAACTGCATCAGCACCAGCAAAGCCTGTGAGAACGCTCTCCTCAGTGCTTCCCAAGGCCGCTTCTCCGAAGCTGACAGCCTGCCCGGAGCCTGGCGGGTGGGCGTCAAGCTCACCAGGTGCTCAGCTTTGCAGGCCTCTCCTTTCTCTCCTCCTCCCTAATCCTCCTGTCTTCCCACCCCCACTTCTCCTCTGTGCCTCTTCCCTTGTTTTCCGACATCTCTAAGCAGTTTACAAAAAGGAGACCTTGAGGTTTCTTTGTCACTGATGTTTGAATGAAAGTAGCAACCCAGCCGTAGCCTCTGCTTAGGAGAACAGCCGGGTCCTGCCTTCCTGCAGGTCCTCAGAGCCACAGAGACAGGGCAGGGGTTGGTCAGGTGGGAAGGCCACTCTTTACATTCGAGATAACCAAGGCTCAGGTTGATTTCACAGATAGAACTCCCGTTTCTCCTTTCATCCCTGGCCCTCCTGTGGGCTCACCTTTGTTCCCATTCTTGTATGTGGGTTTTAGGAGGCAAGGCCATCATGCTGGGCATGGGAGGGAAGGACAGGCACCCTCAGCCTTTGCTGGCTTCCCCAGGCAAGACGTCCTGCAAGCTGACAAGCCGAGGCCTCTGGGCTAGTGTCTGCTGGAAAAGATTGGGTCAGAGAGGTCCATCATGCTAGGAGGACAGAGAAGACCTCGCTTCGTTCTACCTGGCTCAGCCAGATACAAGAACAACGCAACCAAGTACCATTTGCAAAACTGAGGTTCCTGAGACCCAGGGTTAGAGGCAGGTCTCCAACGGACCCGGCACTGGCTTTTGCGGTCTTCCTCCCCGCTACAGTATGTGTCTTTCTTCTCTGTGGCTTTGACGGCTGCTTGGTTGAACCTTTCCACTCCCTGGACTCTCGTTTCCTTGATGTCTTTGTCTCCCATTTCTTTGACCCTATGTCCAAAAAACGTCTCCCATCCATCCGCTTCTCTCCATTTCCACGGCCTCTGCCAGAGTTTAGTCCCCATCATCTCTTGCCTGGACTGGTCAGCCACACTTCCACTCTTCACAACCCACTCTTCACACCACAGCCAGCGTGACCTTAAAGTGTCACTCACCTGCTTGGGACCCTCTGGTTGTTTCTCACTGGTCAAAGACCAAGTTCCAAAGTCTTTACAATGACCCACAGATCCTGGCATTATGTGGCCCCTGCCCCTCATCTGTTTCCCACTGCTTGCTGGGATGGGTCATGCTGGCTGCCGGTCAGTTTTGAGCAGAGCTGGCTTCAAGGGTCTGAGACCAGCGCAGCCCTGTGGTCGCCATCTTGAAATTCTTAGTAATTATCTTGGGTTTCTTTTGTTTTTTTGGTTGCATCGCACGGCTTGCAGGATCTCAGTTCCCTGACCAGGGACTGAACCCAGGCACAGCAGCGAAAGATTGGAATCCTAACCACTAGGCCACCAGGGAACTCCCAGTAATAATCTTTGAATTTGTGTTTTACAAGTGAAGTCTGATGGGACAATGGAGCATACCCTTTGCACGGGGCTTAGAGCCTCAGCTCTCCTCTGGTTCTACCTCCTGCCGCCCCCCTGCTCCCTGGATCCCCGGTCCCACCTGGCCTCCCCTTCCTCCCTGTGGCCACTGCCTCCCTCTGCCAGGAGCAGTGATCAGGTGCACTGGCAGGCGAGGCACACATTCTGCTGTTGCCCTTCACTGCAGGGCAGTGTGGCAGGGAGGGTTTAGACAGGCAGCTGATGTGATGTCATCTCCACCCAGGCTGGCAGTCCCACAGCACACTTAACGGGTGATAACAGGGGTCTCTCTCCCTGTCTGGATCCAGGTATCAAGTATGTCCTGGGACAGAGGTTGTGCTTCTTTGGGATCTCCCATCTGCTGTGGGTTGGGGAGGGGCGTCCCCAGGGAGGAGAGCTTGACTGACCCACCCCTGGCTGGGGGCCTGCATTTTCCCCTGCACTGGGCTTAGCAAATTCCATAGCTAGCTCTGCCTCTGAGATTCTCTGGGCTGCTGCCCAGACCGCCCTTTCCATGGATGATTCTTTTTTGTTTATTTATTTTTGGCTGCATTGGGTCTTTGTTGCTGCGCACAGGCTTTCTCTAGTTGCAGCGAGCGGGGGCTACTCTTCGTTGCAGTGCGTGGGCTTCTCATTGCAGTGGCTTCTCTTGTTGCAGAGCACAGGCTCTATGCGTGCTGGCTTCAGTAGTGGTGTCTTGCGGGCTCTAGAGAGCAGGCTCAGTAGTTGTGGCACACAGGCTTAGTTGCTCTGCGGCATGTGGGATCCTCCCAGACCAGGGATCGAACTCGTGTCCCCTGCATTGGCAGGCAGATTCTTAACCATTGTGCCACCAGGGAAGTACCCATGGATGATTCTTTCTCATCCTTCTGGTCTCAGCTCACAGACCACCTCCTCAGATCATCTTGCCCTGCTCCTCCTATCCAAAGTAGGTCAAACCTGTTATCCTCTTTTTGCTTTCTTCATATCACACTTTGAAGGAATTGCCTGGTTCACAGGGCTTGCACATTTCTTAGGGTAATTGATACGTGCCTTTAAACCACTCATTTGCACAGAGGGGACCTCCAAAAGTAAGTGAGAAGATGTGTATGGCTCTGAGCTGACTGATGGACTTGAGTTCCCTTCCCAGCCCTACACTTGCTGTTGCCTCTCCCGCCTTCTCTGATTCCTCATGGTGGACATAGGGAAGGTCCTGGCAATTACTTATCTCAAGGGAAAAAATAAAATAAAAGAATGATTCCCTTTCTCTGTTTCTGTTCAGTCACTCTCTCTTCACCTGGGAAGAGAGCAGGATGGGAACAGGGGGACTTGAGAAAAGGTATAAGAAGTCCTTTGTTTTAAAATAGCAGAAAGTTGCTGCTTGGTATTTTCCCCAATTTTATTTATTGAAAAATCTGACTCCTGCTCCTCTTGAGTTCGAGATGGACAATGGAAAGGCTTGGAGCCATCCTATAATAGAATCTAGCATGCATTCAATCAGGAGGTCTTTTTGGAGCACCTCAGGGGCATAGCCTAGGCACTGATTAACCAGGAAGTCACTGGCCCTAATGCACAAGCAGGATGTGCAAGCCTCCTACTACATGAGTCAATGCCTGTTTAGTTGCTGTTATGGACTGAATGTTTGTATTTCCCCAAAATTCATATGTTGAGGCCCTAACTTCTAATGTGATGGTATTTGGAGATGGGACCTTTGCGAGGTAATTAGGTTTAGATGAGGACATGAGGGTGGGGCTCTGGTCCAATGAAATTAGTGCCCTTATAGGAAAAGACACTGGAGGGAATTCCCTGGCGGTACAGTGGTTAGGACTCAGTGCTTTCACTGCCATGACTTGGGTTCAATCCCTGGTTGGGGAACTAAGATCCCGCAAGCCACTCAGGGGGGAAAAAAGACACAGGAGAGTTCTCTCTCTGTCTTCCTCTTTCTCTTTCTCTCCCTCCCTTCCTCTGTGTGTGTGTGTGTGTGTGTGTGTGTGTGTGTGTGTGTGGTGTACAAGAGGGCAGCATTCTGCAAGCCAGGAAGAGTACCCTTTCCAGAATCTCTCTCAAGAACTGACTTGACCAGCACTATGATATTGGACTTCTCAGTACTTCAGAACAGTGAGAAAAATAAGTTCTGTTGTTAAAGCCACCCAGTCTATGGAATTTTCTTATGGCAGCCTGAGCTAAGACCGTTGGGTAGCTGGGAGTTGCCACAGGGGAATACACGGGGACTTGGGGCAGTGGCTAGTCACCAATTGGTACAGAAATATTTCAGTATATCTTAACAGTTGGTACAAGTATACTGTAATGGATCAGCACTGTTTGTGGAGTTTACATTACAGAAGAGGTAGAAAATATAAAAAATAAGCAAAATAAATAGTATGTCCATGGTTTTATGTGTTATGAAGATTTAAAAAAAGGCAGAGGAGAGGATTAGGGAACACCATGGAAGAGGGAGATTTCTATTTTATGTTGTAGAATGGAGTAAAGAGAAGGAAAATGGCACGTTCCCGTCCTTTAAGGGCACTTTCCAGAAGTTACACACTACACTTAAAGCTTATTGCTCAAAACTTAGTCACACAGCCGCACCTTGCTGCAAGAGAAGATGGGAAATGCAGACGTCATCCTGAAAAGCCATGTGCTCGGCTATTGTGGGGAAGTGGGGTTCCATTGCTGAACATGCAGAGAATGGATATTGGGGAACAACCAGCCACAGCATGGTTGGTTACATGACCGGAATAACATGACCAGATTGTATGTAGAAAGACAATTTTCACAGATCTGTTGGGAGACAGTTCTCCATGGGTCTCTCACATTTGTGGGTATCCTATAAACAGAGGCACCAGCTGCCTTTGTTCTGGACTATCTTTGCAAGGATGTTTGTATAGCGAATAGTCTTGGAAGACAGTGTCTCCCCATAGAACAAAGTGCAGGCATGCTGAGTGAGTGTCCAGTACAATAAAGATAATGTTTCCTTTGGCAGAAGAGGTCAGGACTTATGGACCATTATAAAATACTCGGGTTCCCTAAGCTCAGGCTTCCTCCCCTGTAATGTAACCCACTGCAGTCTCAGGTGTCACCTGGCTCTCTTTGCATTGACCAGTGGGAACTGGAGCTCAGGAAATACCCATAAAAACATGTACTTATTTAGCCATTCCCAGGTATGGAAGGAAAATGATAGCTTATACTAAAGAAATCTGGCTGATGCCACCTTTACAAGGGGATCAAAGAACACAACCAATAATGGGACAAATTGACATGAGCCCCTAATGTAATGCCCTGAGAAGACCCAACACTACCTCTGTTGCTTTCTTGTTAAAAAATATATAGCTTGATTCTAATCATGAGGAAAAACTAATCCAAACCGAGGGACAGGCCATAAAAATATCAACATCATGAAATACAGAAAAGGACAGGAGAACTCTTCAACCACAGGGGGCTCAACAGATGGGTGAGAGAGACCCTGGCTAGGTGTGAGGCCATCAATGACTTCGCGAAGGCTGCTTATGCTACCTGTTGCAAAGCACACTGGAAGTTGCTGGGCAAATATTTGAACAGCATTTCAGTCCTAAACCTGTAATGGCCTGAGCCTCCCAGTTGCAGGGCCTCCTGCCTGGTGCCGGCAGTCATGTCCGCATCTCCTTCAAACCCAGCCACAGCAGGGGCCCATCAAGCCACTCAAAGCTCAAGTCTGGCTTTCCAGAAATAGCCACCAGCCTAGAAATGTGTCACGAGGGGAAAGAAGGAAAGGAAAATATAACCAAAGGCCCAGGGTCCAGGAAGCCTCTCCTCTCTTTCTCTCCAGAAAACATAGGGCTCCCCTTTCCTTACTCTGATCCTTTCTCATTCTTGTTCTCTGTTCAGGGGAATCTGAGTCCATGGTTAATCCTTGAGATCCAGAATGAGTCAGACATGGGTTTGGATTCCAGGTTCTCCATCTACCAAATGAGAATAATAATGCACCTTCCTCCTGGGAGTAAGTGAATGTCGGCAGGATAACGCACAGCTCATGGCATGTGGGGAGCGGGAGACCAGGGTCAGCTGTTCTCCCCCACGAGTGTGTGAACAAGGTCAGAGGTGGACATCTCCAGTCCCTGTGCCTCTCGGACCACCCTTGGGAGATTTCCAGTCACAGAGCAGGAGAGATGGGCCTCCAATCAGACTCCCCAGGATGCTATAGGGAGGTGGGCTGGAGGAGGGGGTGCTGGGACTTCACTTGTGTAATCTGTACACTCATAATAAGCCCAGGCAGAAGTCTCTGGGAATTTCCTACCATCTTCACTGTAGATGTCCTATTTATAAAGCTGAGTGACTGCAGCCGTTGCTTCACAGCCACTCAGCACATGGAGACAGGCCATAACAGGAAATGAGGAGCACACCCAGAAACAGGGGCCTCACCCACCCAGAAACAGGGGCCTCACCCACCCAGAAACAGGGGCCTCACCCTTGCACAGGCCTGGGGGATGCCCTGGGTCCAGCCTGGCTGTTCCACTCTTGGAAACACCTTGATAGGCTCAGGGCATTTGTGTTTCCGGACCAGGTTTTCCCTCTCTCATCTCACTGACCCTTTTTCTGGCTTCTTTGCTCCAAAATAGCCTGCTTTGTTTTGGCGTTATAAACTTCCAAGGGAAGTCTGGCTTCTTCACGGCTTGTTTACAAGCAGTGCCAGGCCGTCTCCCTCCAAGACCCAAAGGATCAGGCGTCGGATGGGATCTGAGGGCATCTGTCTGCTTCTCTGCATGAACACACCAGCCTGGATGCCTCTGCTTATCACGATCTCTGTGTGAAAAAAGCAAGTTCTAGGAGCGATTCCTTAAGGTCAGAGGTGTGGGCCCTGAAAGGCAGTAAAGGGGCACAAAGGGGAGCAGAGGTCAGCCAAGACCAGCTGCACTTGCCCGTTCATCAGCCCATCCCGGGAAGCCCTGGCAGGAGGGGCTGGGAGGGGGCCCCCTCACTTCCTGATTTTACAGTTATTCTACCAGCAACTGAAATTGGGGTCACCAACCACAGCTGCGAACCAAGGCCTCCCCATCCTGCCCCCAGCAGCCCCATTAAATGCTGTTCAGGGCAGAAGGCAGCCCCATTTCCCCACCTTGCAGGTGTGCAGAGAAGTTTCCAAACCGAAGCAACCTTACTATTCAGCCACAGTTACTCATCAAACAAGGCAAACCAGCTGCCTGGTTAAAACATTCAACTCCTGACCCTCCCTCAGTGAACTTCTGTTCAGGACCAAGTGTAGGGACCCCAACTCAGTGTGCCTTGTGGATCTAGCTCTGACTCGTGGGAGTTCTGGGGATGTAGGAGGTCCAGACCCTGGGAGTTCCCAGGCCCCACAGCTTTGGGTGTTAGGGTCACAGCAGCGCAGGTGACAAGGGTCACATGGGGTGGGGCCTCCAGTAGTTGGTCAGCATGGGCTGGTGCTGGGAGGGGCTGCAGGTGCCCCAGCTCCTCCCCCAGCCCCATGTCAGGTGACCAAAGGACCCCAGGGCTTCTTTGGGTGACACTGTCGGATGGTGGGTGTGTGGTCCACCTACTCTTCTGGAACTGAAGACTCTTTTACTCTCTACTGTCCCTGATATTTCTCCAGACCGACCCCTGCCCCATCAAAGTCTCCCTCGAGAGAGTCTTTCCCTTTTCTCTGTCTTCCTCCTCCTCTCCAAACCCCTCCCTCTCTCTTTTTGGTAGCATCCCCTCCCCTCCCCTTTCCTGTTACCAGAGAACTTTAGGCCACCCTTTCTCCTGTCATGGTGGTCAATGGCCTGACTACATGTCTCTGAAGCTGTGGAGACCCTACATGTTCACATCACAGAGGTCTGGCCCCTTCCTGTAGGAGGGGGAAGAGGAAACATTTTCCCTCCTTCTACTGAGTCATCCCCTCAACCCCTGCCACCCCCTTACCACAGACGTTAACTGGGTGGGGGGGGCGGCTTCTTACTGCAGCAGTGGAAAAACAAAATGTCAACTTAGAAAAATACAAAGTCTCAAACAAATTAGAACTAATAAGGCTCAGTATGCTTGCCAGACACAAGATCTCCCTGCACAAATCAACAGCATCTCTCCCCCTACTACAAGAGCCACTAGGAAATATTACTAAAAAGATACCGTTTACAACAGCAACAGGAAGGAATTCCCCAGGGGTCCAGTGGTTAGGACCCTGTGCTTCCATCCCTGGTCGGGGAATTAAGATCCCACAAGCTGCCTGGCCAAAGAACAACAATGGCAACAGGAATTACAAAATATCTAGGGGTTAACCGAGAACATACAAAACTGCTCTACAAAAATTTTTAATTCTAATAAAGGAAACAGAAAATGACCTGAGTAAATAGAGCACATTCCATGCTTTTGGACTGGATGCCCGAGTACAGGATGACTTGTCTTGGATGATTCTATAAAGACCTAACTGAACTCATGGTTAACCCACAAATTCAGTGCACTCCCACTCAAAACTCCAGTTGGATTTCTTTTTGAGGAATAATAAATAAACAAATAAAGACATAATAACCTTTCTAAAAGAAGAGTAGAGAAGGGAGATTTGCTAAATCAACCACGCTGCAGACGCATAGCAGTACAGCATGGTACTGGCTCAGTGACACACAGACCAGTGGGGCAGAGTAGAAAACACGGCAACACGTCCGTGGACTGTATGTGTATACATACATATCGAAATGCCACATAAAAGCACACCTTCTCAATGGAGTTAGCCCCAAGTTAAGGTTTTTTTGGGATCTTCTGCTCCCCTGCTACCATTGTAACAAATAGGCCTGAGGAACAGCCTTGATAACAGTACCTTGAGGTCCCTGCATGACTCAAAATGAACTACATGAAACTGGCTCTGTGGAGAGGACAGCCCTTAATGTCCTACAGGCTTAATGTTCTAGAGCTGCCCTCCAAAGTCAGCAGCAGCAACAAGATGCTAGGCGTAAGGAGCCGCGGAGGCGTACAGAGCTGAGGCAGGGCAGCACACAAAGCCACAGGGTGTCAGCTCTCCCCACGTGAAAAGCATTGTTCCGCTAATGAGAAGGTGAGCTCCACCTGCCAGAGGAGCTGGAGGCCAAGCCGAAAAGGAGATGGATTGAGTCTGAGCCAAAAGACAGATTCCACAAAGCAGCCCCATCCTGAGGGTCCAGCAACTTTTACTCCAGCTAATCCATTCAGCTCTCCTGTATGCTTAAAAGCACCAACAACTTTAAGAAGAATATGGCATCAAAAGAAAATCTCATATCTTGTGTTTCCATTCTTTTTACCTGTCACTCATTTAGTATTTCTGGGAAATAACATCCTTTCCCTCTGTTTTAGGCAGGATTAATCTAGGTTGTACCGTGGTAGCAAACAAGCCCCAAATCACAGAGGCTTATATCTTGATAATTGTTGAAGTTAAAGTAATGGGTATAGCAGGTTCAACATCCTATTGTCTCTGTTTTCACATGTTTGAAATTTTCCGTAATAAACATTTTTTATTTAATCTCCATGGCTTAAAACAACAAAAATTTGTTTCTTGCTCCTACTACACACCCATCATGGATCAGTCAGCTCTCTACTCCCACTTTGTCCTCGCTGAGAGGCACAGACTAGTGAGCTTCTGCTATCCGGGGTATTGCTGGTTACATGGCAGAGGAAAAGAACCGTGGGAGTAAAAGAACCATGGGGGAGTCATCTGATGGTGCTTAAGGCTTTTGCCCGGGAAGTGAAACATATCACACTATCGACATTTCATTGATAAGGCAAGTCACACGGCCACACTTAACTTCAGTGGCTTAGGAAAATATGGCCCACCTATACGCTCAGTAGAAGTAGACCTGGAAATACTTGGTGAACAGCACTGACGATTACCACAGCTCTGAAGACGTGAATCTAGGAATTAAAGGCCAAAAGGCACTCTGATACACCATAGTTTTTACCAGTGGATTTCAACACCGCTCAGCCAACCCTCGCTGCCCAAATGCTCGGCCTTCTCACTTGTGGTAAACCACTCAAAATTATACCAAGACTGGGAGTTCCACAATGTCAGGGACAGTTTATCTGTCTTTACCTCTCCAACACAGAGCACCTGTTTTGTCTCTACCAGGTGGTAAATTCAGATTTGCTGAACTGAAGAGACACTGGAGACAAGCAGTGTGAACAACCCAGCATTCTCTTACGGGACCTATTTCTCACCTTTGTTCTTACTTTTAACAAATTCTGTCTTAGGACATTCCCAGGCGGAGCAGGGAGGGGCTGCTGCTTTTCTAGGCCACTGGGTTATTAAGGTGATCCTAGGTGGCCAGTCTTTGTCGGCCAAGAGCCCTGAGCTTGAACGCACCAATGTCAATCCCGAGACCCCTTCAACCTCAGGATCACCCCACCCAAAAGCCCGCATCTTATGGGTGAGGAAACGGAACCTCCGAGAAAGTAATGATTTCTATTTGCTGTAAGCGTCTATGGTCTGCAGTGCGCTCGGCGGTCCCACAGATCTGTCTCTTGCTTCAACAGTGTTTGGGTGGAACACACCCGTAGATGCCCCTTCTCCCAGCCCCTGGCCACCCTCCAACTTCTTTTCCAGTGGCAACCTTTGGAACCAACCAATTAGACATCCTCTGCCCACCTCCCCGGACCAGCCAACACCATTTTTTGAGCTTAGCTCCTTATTGCCGATCAACCATGAGCCCCGGGATTCATCAGAATTATTCCGCCAAGGTGGAGGCCGCCGTCAACCACCTGGTCAACACATATCTGTGGGCTTCCCACACCTACCTCTCCCTGGGCGTCTGTTTCGACTGCGATGATGTGGCTCTGGAGGGCCTGGGCCACTTCTTCCTCGAGTTGGCAGAGGACAAGCGCAAGGGCACCGAGCATCTTTTGAAGATGCCAAACCAGCTCAGAGGCTGTGCCCTCTTCCAGGATATGCAGAAGCTATTCCAAAGATGAGTGGGGTAAAACCCAGACGTCATGGAAGCCACCATGGTCGTGGAGAAGAACCTGAACCCGGTCCTTTTGGATCTGCATGCCCTGGGTTCTGCCACGCAGACTCCCAGCTCTGACTTCCTGGAGAGCTGCAACCTAGATGAGCCGGTGAAACTCATCAAGAAGATGGGCAGCCACCTGACTGACCTCCGCCCCAGTTGGGGGCTGGGCGAGGAGCTCTTCAAAAGGCTCACCCTTAAGCACAACTAACTTGGAGCCTCTGGAGCCCAGCAGCCTTTGAGGAGCCCCTTTGCATCACCCTGGTGTCAGGGCTTCTGCCTGAGCCTCTCTCTGCAGCCACTGGGCAGCTTTTTAACCCAAGCCCTGGACCAAATGGAAACAATTAAAAAAAAAAGTCTACGACCTAAGTCCCTTCGCTTTAGCATTCTTCAAAATGCCTGTGGCTGAACTGACTTCGCAAGCCCAGTCTGGTGTCCTCTGTCTGCCACACTGTATCCAGCCATGCTGTAAATTGCCATGTGTTCAGCAAATGTAAAATGAACAGAGAGAGAGAGAGAGTTGTTTGTATAATGCAGGCAGTTCTGCCTGCCATTCCACTCAATGAAGGGCTATGAATCTGCTGTTCCCGGTGGGTCTTGGTTCCCGCCTCCTTCTCATTGTGTAAGAACTAGTCAGGCTTTGTGTAGCTCTAGCACAGCCCTTAGACGCAGGCCAATCCTTTACCTGTAGTAGTAGAATAAACTACTACTACAATATTCTGTCCCAACACTGGAGGGGAAGCTGGTCTTGTTGCACTTAGTGAGAAAGAGTGTCATGGTCTCTACCACGGCAACTTCTGACTGGATTTCCAAGGGTCATTTGGATCATCCTCCCAGTCTTTAGAACCTGAGCCTGGGTGTGATGTGCTCTGCTGTGATCATTGCCAGCACAGGGTATGGGCTGCCAGGAAAGAACCCATTCGGAACAGCACATGTGTTCAATTACCCCTTGGTGAGCTCTCGCTGGAGCATCTTATGGGTAAGGGAGTGTGGAGAGAATGAAAACTTGAACAAACCTATACATCACTGGACTATAAAACTCATTAAAATATTGACAGATTTAAAGGCTTAATGACCCAGCAAAGATGGGAAATATGCTTAAATGCAGATCTCAGTCATTAAAAATACGTTTTGCATGCCACATTTACCTCGCATGAAAATGGGGGGAAAATACATTTCGGGTGAGATTGCCACCGCTCCCCGAGAGGGTGGGTTAGAAAAGTGAGCGACAGTTCTCACTGAGTGCCCAATGAGGTGAAAGCTCTCAGGAGCTCGGGTGGTCTTTCTGCGGAGGCTGGTGGCTCCGTCACCATCAAAGCTGCAGCCAATTCACCACCCCAGAGACTCCTGAAGTGTGCAAGATGCAGGCAGCACTTTCCCAAGAGACATCAGCTCACAGGGAAAGATGCCAGAAAGGGTCTGGCTTGGCAGAAGCATCAGGATGTAAGGCAGCTGGAGAAATGTATATGGCAAGACATACTTAGCAACTGGAGCAACTTACCAGAGACACCAAATTAGTCTCCTTCCAAAGCATGTTTCTTTTTTCTTACCAGAACTTAGTTTCCATGTTAGTTTGCTAGGGCTACTGTAACAAAGTACCAGAGACTGGTGGCTTAAACAACAGAAATTTATTTTCTCACTATAATGGAGGCTAGAAGTCCAAGGTCAAGGTGCGGGCAGGGTTGGTTTCTTCTGAGGCCTCTCTCCTTGCCTTGCAGACAACCGTCTTCTCCCTGTGTCTTCACATCATCTTCCTTTGCCTGTCTGTGGCCAGATCTCTTTTTATAAGGACACTAGTTGTGTTGGACTAGGGCCCATCCTAAAGACCTCATTTTAACTTAATTACCTCTTTAAAGACCCGGTTTCCAAACTGGTCGGTCACTTTCTAAGGAACTGGGGGTTAGGACTTCAACATATAAATTTAGGGGGACACAAGTCAAACCATAACAGTTGCTAAATGATTATAATACCTCCAAAAGGAGGCTTGGGGAACGGTTGTTTTGTTTTACAAAGAAAAGTACAAGTTCATAGCGTATGGAGTGGCTTCTGCCTTTTTAAGTTATTTGATTCAGTCAAACTCCAACTCACAAGGACTCCCATCGGCAGGGACGTGAGGAGGAAATGGCCGGGCTGTTAGCCACGAACCAGTTTAGTGATCTTCAGCTAATAACACACCCCTCCCAAACCTCAATTTCCTCTTCTGTGAAACAAAGGAGTTAAGTGGGGAGCTGGATGTGGTGACTGGCACCCAACCCACTTCTTCGAGCTGTCCTGTGTGGTAGAGACAAGAAAGCTGAAAACTGCCCTTCTCAGATTCCTTTCCAGCTAGAGTTCTGGTTATGAATCACGTTTCCCCCAGTAAGATGCTGTGGTATGAGACTGGCGGACAAAAATGAAGGGAGACCGCCTTCCTGTTGCTGTTTCTACCGGCCTGGCCAATCAATCGAATGGAAAGGAGGTGTGGAGGCTGGAGTTAGCATTCCAGCATCCCATGCCCAGGCTGAGGGCACCAGAACAGTCGTGGGGATGGGGCCACAGCAGGGGAGTACCCTAGGAGTCTCTCCCGAAGACATGCTGGCAAAATATGAAAAACATGCACAGGTGTGTTCACCGCTGCACTCTTGTAACAGCAAAGGACTAGTTACAACCCTAGTGGCCATGAATAGGAAACTGGTTGAATAAACTACTACTAAATATATCCACACACATGATGGAACGTTCTGCAGCTCTGTAAAGGAAGAAAAAATATTTCCAAACACTGCTATGGAGTCATCTTCAGGACGTACAGTTGAACGAAAAAAGCAAAGTGGACAAAAAGGTATACTGTTTAGAAAGTGGGATGGGGTGGGTAGCTATGTATATTTAAAAGAGATCCTGGAAAAATAAAAAAACAAAAAAGAAGGAGTCCTAAAGACCTCCTTTAATGCTAAAAATAGTGTGACTAAGATGTCAGGTCCTGACCTCTGGTAGCAAAAGTAGAAACAAAGGGAGAGCGCCCTGGCCTGCTTCTCCCACCCAGTTCAGGTGAGAGGTGAGAAGGAAGCCTGCGGGAGGAAAATGAGCATTGGCTGAGTGTCTGTCATTTATAGCACCTGGGCCAGGCACTTCAAATGTATTTTCTCCTTTAATCGTTTACAGTTTCACTTTGAGATCGGTGTTTTTATTACCCCCATTTTACAGATAAGGAAAGGAGAGCCAAGAGACGTTAAGCAACTTGACCAAATTCATGAAGCAAGTAAAGTGCCAGAAATAGGGCTTTACACCCAGGCCTTCGGGACCCCAGCTATAGATCCCAGCTAAGATCCCTTGCTGGGTCCTGGATGGAGTTCTTAGGCTGTGGCCACAGGGAGGTAGGTAATGCTTCCCTAGGACCCCGGTTTCTGTCTCCTTCCTTCATGCCCTCCCAGAGACAGGCACCAGGCCTGGCTGCAAGGGAGGGTCCCGGGGAGGGAGGGAGTGCCTCTAAGCCACTGGCTTTCAATTTGATTGCATATGAAAATCACCTGAGGTGCTTTCAAAATTACTGATGCTCGGGTCCTACTCTCAGAGATTCTGATTTAATATGTATGGGTTGCAGCCTAGGCATGGGGTTTTTAGAAGCTCCCCAGGTAATCCTAATGTGCTGCAAAGTTTGAAAACCAGGGCTCTGAGCTCTTGCTGTTTTCACGTGTAGTAAGGTCCAGAATCCTTAGCATCACCTGGGTGTGTGTTAGAACTGAGAGCTCTCTGGTCCCACACCGGACCTACTGAATCAGAAAGTCGTGGGGAGGGGCGAGTGAAGGGAAGTGGGGAGTGAAGGGAAGGGCGCCAGTGATCTGTATTTTCACAAGCCTTCCACTCAATTCTCTGTGCCCTAAAGCTTGAGAATCACCGCTCTTAGCAGCAAGCTAGAGACAGATCCTCAGGCGCCATGGTTTGCTTTGTCAGCTGTCACACAATTGCTATGTTATGACCAAGGAAGATAAATTTGATGGTCCCAGGCAATGAGACTGTCCGGGTTTTCCCCCAAGAACAAAACTTCAAGGCATGTGAGAATGCTTTTAAATGAGATTTGGAATCAACTGGAACTCAGTGTAGCTTCTGAGCAGGGGAACAGCATTATCAAAATATGATGATGCTACTCAGCTACTGTGAACCAAAAGCTGCCAAAGGGAGTGTCAGCAGCTGAGGGAGAACATGGCCCTCAGGAACAGACAGACCAGGCTGGACGGCCGAGGTCACCCAGCACATGGCAACCTCACCTGCCAAGGCTTCTCCACTTGAATGGTGTATTAATTTCCTAGGGCTGCTGTAACAAATTAATAAACTTCATGACTTAAAACAACAGACATCTATTCTTTCACTGTTCTGGAGGACAGGAGTCTGAAATCAAGGTATCGGCAGGGTTGGTTCCTCCTGGAAGGCTTAAGAGAGAATCTGTTCCATGCTTCTCTCCTGGCTTCTCATCACTGCGGGCAGCCCTTGGGATTCCTTGGTTTGTAGACAAATTGCTCCAATCTCTCCCTCTGTCTTCACATGACCTTCCCCTCTGGGTCTCAAATTTTCCCTCTCCTTTCTCTTATAAGGACCATTACTGGATTTAGGGGCCATCCTAAGTCCAGGATGATCTTATCTCAAAATCCTTCACCTAGTCACATCTGCAAAGATTGTTTCCAAATAAGGTCACACTCACAGGTGTGTGTGGGGGGTGGATAGGTTAGGATTTGAATGTATCTTTGGGGGGCTGCAATTCAACCCACTACAAATGGGAAACAAATTCTGCTTTCTCACAGCAGCCTTCCCTAAGGCTGATTCTGAGCAGAGAGATTACCTGAGGAACCTCTGTTTCCCTCAGGGCAAACGCGGTTGGCCTGGAGTTCAGCACTACTGTCTGCCTGCACAGAGTTCTCCATCAGACAGTTGCTTTCCTGCGAGCTCACCAAGGCCTTGTCGCAGAGCCGAGATCTCTCTGTGCTACTGTATAAAGGAGAAACTGAGGCTCAGGGACTTGCCGAGCTCCCAGAGCTAGGAAGTGGTGGTCCCCCAACTCTAACTACGCTGCCCCTTCTGTTGGCATCAGCTGCTGTCAGGAGTCGTGACTTAGCCCGATAGTCTTCAGCAAAGTGGGGGGGCTTGGGATTTCTTACCTGAGACCAGTGGTGTAATCAAGATCCAGCCTCGGGACTTCCCTGGCAGTCCAGCAGTTATGACTCTGCCCTTCCACTGTAGGGGGTGCAGGTTCGGTCCCTGTCCAGGAACTAAGATCCCACGTGCCCTGCGGTATGGCCAAAAAGTTAAAAAAAAAAAAAAAAGATTCAGCCTCGTGCCAGCCAGCTTATCACCAGAAGCTCCTGGCAGATGGTCTGGTCACTTCTTTCTCTCTCTCAGTTTCCCATGACCTCCTTCAATGACAGTTCTACAAACACAGAGAGCCTTGTGCCTGTCAGGCCCTTGGCCTCTGGGAGGAACTCAGTAAATGTGAATAGAATGATTTTTTTGTTTGTTTTTGGCTCTAGCTCAGCAGGAAACCTGTTTGATATACATAGTCGAATAAAATACACCTATTTCCATGAACTTAACCATCCAGGGGACCCACAGACACACTCTGATGTACAGTGAAGCAGAAGCAGTGGGTTCTGACACCAGTCTCCCTGCTCTTGTCAACTCAAAAATGGATGAAAATCTCTAACCAAGCAGCCAGGAGACTGGCGTGGGTGCTGTTAACTTCAGGTCTAATTTTCCATGGGCTCCACGTGGTCTGGTCAGGGATGTGTCAGCTTCATCCTTAGGGCCTTCATTACTGAGCCCAGCAGTCTCAGGTTTGCTTGCTCACCTTAGCCACGGCTGCTGCAGCCTCTTCTAGGAATTCAGAGTCACGTGCAGCCTGAACGACCCCGGCCTCTCCCAGCTCAGGACTCCTGCCTTCCTGTCCTCCGTTGCCAGCTCTCAGCCCTTGGGTTTCCAGCCATCAGCAGGACTATCCCACCATCACGTTGAACTCTGCAATTAAAAAATCAATCTATCTTCCCCTTCTGAATAGCTCCCCTTTCTAACTTTTTCCATCTGCTTAATGGCACCAACTGGAAAGCAGACGTCACTGCTCGGCCCTCTCCTCCCCTCTCTCCACTATGGTCAATCTCCTACCACAAGACAAGAGGTGGGGTACAGAGGTGGGTAGACAAGGAAGGGAACAAACATTTTTGAGCCCTCACCACGATGAGATAGACCAGGGGCTGGATGCTAACTCACGGATCTTCTCAATAATCCAGTGAGGTGGGGACAGTGTTACTGTTCTAATTTCACAGGTGAAAAACTGAGGTTCAGAACGATTTGGGGTCACGCAGCTGTGAGGCAGAGATCAGACCCAGCCCGTGCTCTTTGCACTCTGCAGTGATGCTCAGCCTGATTTATGCTTTCTTTGGTGACGCCCTAACTGCTGCTTCTCTCCTGCTTTTGCCAGCGCTGCCTAGTCCAGGCCTTTACCATCTCCTTCCTGAATAGCAGAAACAGCTTCCCAGCTGTTCCGTGCAGCTACTCTTTTCTGCAGCCATCTGCCTGTGTCCAACGCTTTCTATTTCTTTCATGTCTCCCATAGTGCCTGGCCCAGGAGTGGATGTGGGGCAGACACCCAGCATCTCTTGTAATAGAATGCTCTGGGCCTGGTGCAACAGGAAACTTATTTTCTAGCATCTAAATATGAGTTTTGATTAGGCTAGGCACCACCTGCTGGTACTCTGAGAGGTACAGACTAGGTTAGTAATGCAGGTGACTTGTTACCATTCTTAGTAATGAAGGAAGAGGATGGAACTTACACGGAACAGTACGGAGATTCCTTAAAAAACTAAAAATGGAGTTGCTGTATGATCCAGCGATCCCACTCCTGGGCATATATCCAGAGAAAAACTCTAATTTGAAAAGATACATGTACCCCAATGTTCACAGCAGCACTATTTACACTAGCCAAGACATGGAAGCAACCTAAACGTCCATCAACAGATGAACGTACAAAGATGTGATATATAAATATACAATGGAATATTACTCAGCCGTAAAAAGGAATGAAATAATGCCATCTGCAGCAACATGGATGGATCTAGAGAGTATCATACTAAGTGAAGTAAGTCAGACAGAGAAAGACAAATATCATATGATATCACTTATATGTGGAATCTAAAAAAAATGATACAAATGAACTTATTTATGAAATAGAAATAGACTCACCAACATAGAACACAAACATGGTTATCAAAGGGGAAGGGGGGAGGTAAATTAGAAGTTTGTGATTAACATATAAACAATACTATAAATAAAATAGATAAACAATAAGGATCTACTGTATAGCACAGGAAACTGTATTCAATATCTTGTAATAACCTATAATGGAAAAGGATCTGGAAAAGAATATATATGTGTGTGTGTGTGTGTGTGTATATACTGAATCACTTTGCTGTACACCTGAAACTAACAAACATTGTAAATTAACTATACTTCAATTTAAAAAATGGTTAAAAAAAGATGTACATTTCAGAGAGGAATGGATTTTATAGAGATGAGTTCTATGTGCTTATCTGATGTAATCAGGAACGTGTACAAGCTTGCATCATATATATTCCCTTTACCAACCTGGGTGTAGACAGAAGAGTATGGTGTTAGGAGGTCCCAGTGAAATATGGTAAATATCCTGCACTAGTGACCACTTGCCAGTTACCAGACACGAAAAACACACTTGATCCTTCTTCTTTGCATGAGAGTGTCACTGCTGGGGTCCACCCTGCTGACCACTAATTAAAAATATTTTGATAAATGAGCCCATTCCATTTCCTATTACTATTCACCATCATCTGACTTACCTGTCATACCACACAGCAAAGCTGTATTTTATATGAAAGTCTAGTCAAATAACAAGGGTGCCAGACCCAGCCTTTCAAATTCCTTCTCACTGAGAGCAAGTTGGTACACACTTTTTGTAGGATAATTTGGAAATAGTGATTAAAATTTAAATACAAATATCCTTTGACCTAACAGTTCCACTCCTAGGATTTCCCCCCAACCCCAGCCCCATGGATAATAATGACAACAAAACCAAGCCAAAACAAAAATACACCCGTGTGTATAAACATTTCTTTCAGCATTATTTGTAAGAGCATAGGATTAGACACAATTAAAATGTTCTTTAATAGATGATGGTTAAATAAATTCTGATACATCCAAAAATGAAATTTTATGAAGTCATGAGAAAGAATGAGGTAAATTTTTACATGATAATATTGAATAAGGAATGTGCTACAAGACACGTTAAGTGTAAAAGGTGCAGAGGAGTGGGTATAGAGTGTATAGCAGGTGTAGTATGTAGTATGCCTCCTTGTACATAAAAAGGATATCAAAGCATTCACTTATTCAAATTAAATTACTGGTAAGTGCCTCTTTCTCCATGCATTTACTTCTATTGAGTTTATTATAGATTTTTGAAGACTTATCATGTAACTTACCTTGTTCGAAGAAGCCCTGGTGCCATCATCTCTGAATCAAAATGAGAAAGGAGATTAAGATCTAGGTGTCTCCTTATACCCCCAGGGAAAAAATGGAATAGACTGGGTCTCATCGCATCTCTTTATTAGCCTCCTCACTGAAATATCCTGCTCCTTTTAAGCTGGTATTGGTGGGTTCTTGGGGGTGGGTTCATGTAAAGTGTCCTCTTGAAAAATCTATACTACTGAGCCTGGTGCTGGTCTCTTAAGCCATTTGTGGAAATGAAAAGCAGAGTCGGGTTCTGATTTTCATCCAGCAGTGTAAAGTGAGGGGTGAATACCGGAGATTATATATAAAAAAAAACCCCACCTATGTTTCCAGGGAATTTCCAGACCAACAGTATGGTGGAGGCAGCTGGACTAGAGCATTAGGGACCACAGGATTCAGCTCCATACATTTAACCTTGGAATAGTAATGTGATGAAAAGTATATGCTCATAAGGAACGTCAAAATAGTTCCTGGTGTCTTGGGTTTGGTACTTTAACTCTCTCAAGGCAGTAGAATATAGTGGGTAAGAGCAAGGCTCTGCAGCCAGATTCCAAGGTTTGGAACTGGTGATGCCATTTATTAGCTATTTGACCTTGAATAAGTTACTCTCTGGTCTTAGTTTTCTAATCTATAAAATGGGCATAATTCTAGCACCTATTGCCTAAGGTTTTCATGATGATTAAAAAAGTAAACACAGGCAAAATACATACCAAGTACTTAATCAATGTTACTACATCCTTAAAAGCTAATCTATTTCAGAAAAAAATCATATTTCTGCACAGTAAGCATTAAAACCTTCAAACTCCTGCTGCCCGGTCCCCTATCCAAGCTCCCCGAGGCCATGAACTAAAATAACAGACTTGATCTTTGTCTCCTAAATTCACCAGAGCAGTTATTCCTAAGCAGTGTTGTCTACTGCAATGCAAATTAATGTAAATTACTCACTTTATCTGAAAATCATTTTAGAATCCCACAGTCATTAATTTCAAACCCAGACTTGCCTTTGTACATAATTATTAGTTCTCCTCTCAGGAGTCAGGACTGTAGCACTTTCATTCATTTACAAAAAGTTTAGGTGCCCGCCTTGGTGGTGGTGGTGATAGCAGTGGTGGTGTCTGAAAGAGTCCAACAGAGCACTTGAGTCGATGTGTTAGAAATTCCCATTTGCTGCTGCAGAAAAGAGATACCATCTCAATGGAGTTTCTAGGCCGAGTGTGTGGAAGTTTCCCTACCTTGGTGGCAGGACTGGGGGATCCAGAAAAGGAGGTAGCTGTGGGATCCTCAGCAAGCCCTCACCTGTCTGGACCTGAGTTTCATCATCTCTAAAACAAAGAGATTGAATTAAATAGTGTAGTGGTTCTTTCCAGTCCGAAGACCCTACGTAGATATGAACTCTGCCTTAGGAATCTGGGCTCTTTTTTTTTAAACTATACTAAAATACTCCCCCTCTGACCCCCAAATTGCCACCACACACCTAAATACACAAACACGGTGAAATAATAATGAAAGCTCCCATTTATTGAGTGCTAAGTGCCAAGTGCTTTATATACATCATTACACGACAGCTCACAATAAACTTCTGAGGTAGCTATTAATTTTTCAGAAACCCAGAGAGGCCACGGTGAAGGCCAAAGTGGGAGCCTAGATTCTTCTCTGTAAAAGAGGAAGCTGAGCTGGATGACTGAGGCCCCTTCCAGCTCTTGACCATTCTATATGTCTAGATTCATTGCATTCTCAAGCCTTCCAAGTCAGCCACACTTGAGGTGGAAGTCCTAGGACTGGGCAATTCCTGTGGGGCTCTTCCTGAGGTACAAAGTGTGATACGGCACCATCATCCTTGGATTTCTACTTTTCGAATCTGTTCTGTGTAGGCCGTGCTGGTTTTACGAAGCAGCACAAAAGGAGATCTCCTAGGGCCCTTGAGAGCCTCTACGGCGGACAGAGATGCTGTACATTTGATTCCAAACCGCCTCCCTTCCTCTCAAAAACTCAGCCCCCTCCAGTTTCACTCAGGAGAGAGATTCCGCTGACTTCTCCTCCTGTGGGTTTGCAGCTTGTGTCAGGCCGCTGGGCAAGGCTGAACCAGAGCTCAGAGTGATGTGACCTCACTTTCGATGTCTGGTTTCAAAGCACATAATTTAAGTCTCTGATTCTACCGCAGCTGTATGTTTTCTGAGCCTTTATCTTCCATCCCTGCCTTAAGCATTTCGGTCTACCCAGCCAAGCTCCCTCTCTCTCCCTCACATACATATTCTCATTCATTCTTGATCTCTTTGAAAATATTTCATAGTGGAAAATAAACACATCAAAATTAAGACGGTTCCCTGTGACAAGAAAGCATACACAGAAGTGAAACCAGAGTTCTTAAAACCTCAGTCGTTAAGAAATGTCTTTGGAACCATCCTCCTCTTTACAGGGCTGAGAGCTACAATAAATAGAACTCATCAGAGACTCAGACATACTCAGAATGAGAAACGCACATATTATTACGAGCAGCTGCATTCGTCTGAGTTCTTGGAGGGGTGTGGGGGAAGACTGCATTCATTCACTGCTCTGGAAAAGCTTGATGCCATCAGCACCCAAAGGAGCAAGTTCCCAGTGCCGAGTGTGGTACCCACCAGACAGCAGCATCCACAACAGCGGGTCCAGCCTCTCCAGGGAGCTGGGGGCACTGGGCCTACTTACCCCACAGCTGGGGCAGCAAGGGGCCGGACACAACCTGTCAGAGGTGGGCGGGGCCGTGTGGGAGGACTTCCTGAGCAGCTCCCCACCCTGCCCGTTTCCCCCTCCTCCCCCTACTCCCCCTGCAAATCCTCCAAAGAAAAGAGTTAAGAGCCCAAAGTCTGTGGCCTGCCCTGGGGGTTGGAGAGGGGCAGGGCCCAACCAGGCACCTGCGGTCCCTTCGTCAGCCCCTCAGGGACTAAAATCCTGCCATCTGCGAAAGGAAGGCACTACTTTATTTCCAGTTGGGCCATTCCTTGGGTGGGACTTTCCTTTTGGATGGTTTTTTAGCAAAGAGAAATACAGAACACCCAGCTAAATTTGAATTTCAGATAACAAATATGTTTTTGCATAAATATGTCCCCAGTACTGCAAGGGGCATGCTTATACTAAAACATTTTTTTGTTATTTATCTGAAATTCAAATAGAACTGGGTGCCCTGTATTTTATCTGGCAACCATACCCCTTTACAGTCTTCACAGAGAGTGTTTTTTCTTGCTATGTGCTCTCAAGCAGGTATTTGTTCAGTTCTGATTCTCCTGGGATTCCTGATGAAAAAGCAGAAACTTCAGGCCACATCTACTGAATAAAATTTCCAGGGGTAAGACCCAGAAATATACATTTTATCAAGTTGTTATCTAGGTGATGCTGATGAACATTTGTACTAGTTTATCGCTTCCACACAAATCTCCCTAAAACACAGAGGCTGAAAATAACCAACATTGATTATCTCACAGTTCATATGGGTCAGGAATTTGGGATTGATTTAGCTTTGTGATTCTGGCTAAGCGTCTCTCATGATGCTGAAATCAAGGTGTTGGTTCAGGCTGCAAACATCTCTAGACTGCACTGGTGCTGGAGAATCTGCTGCCTAGCTCAGGTCCTTTCTGGATATTAGCTGGAAACATCAGTTCTTCACCACATGGGCTGCTGGCTTCTCCCAGAGCTAGGGGTGAGAGAGAGACAGACAGACAGACAGACAGACACACACACACACACACACACACACACACACAGACTCCTCAAGACAAATCCAAATCCACAGTAAACTCAAGGGAAGAGAATTACACAAGATCATCCACACCAAGAGGCAGGAATCACTGGGGACCGTCTTAGAGGCTGTCTACCAACATATTCAAGTTTGAGAATTACTATTACAAATTAGTCCTCAACAAACTGTAACCAAAACCACATTTTAAAAATGGGAGCCAATGTCTTTCTTTACTTACTTTTTACCTGTTTCCATCCCTCCTCCCCATACACCCCTTGGGATCTGAGACAACGAGGAAGAAAAAATGAGGAAGAAAAAGTGGCCAAAATGACGATCTTGGGAGAACAGCAAAATGTTAAATTTTAAAATGCTTGCAAATATTGAGTAGGAGGAAATGATATGCCAATCCCATGCATATATAGCTGTGTCCTCCTAAAACATCTTAGCACTCAATGTGACTCTTGAAGAATCTATGAGGACTTCTGGAGACATAATATGTAAGGTGACCAGTTGTCCCAATTTGCCCAGGACTGTCCCATGTCCTGGAAAATGCTTGTCTCAGGCAAATTGAGATGGTTGTTCATCTTCTTAACGTCGTGCCAACAAGAAAGCACATCAATCACTCTGCCCCTGTCTACAGACTGAGTGGATCCACCTTGTGATGAAGTGGAGAGTGTAGGCTTTGAGCTAGAAGCCCACTAACGTGTGCCCTCAGCTGTGGCCTTAAGCTATCTCACCTAGAAGACAGGCCCCATAAATCTGCTTTAGTGAAGCTTAAGTATAATGATGCCCATGGAAGTGCCTTGTAAACCGAAAGGTGCTGCATAGATGCTCTTTACTGCTCTTTTGAAGAGAAGACCTTGATCCTAGCATGAAAGGTGGGACGAAAAATGTCACCCCTTTACACTCTTGCAACTAAACGTGACATTTTCTCTTTCAATTAGGTGGATGTACTGACCTCCAGAAAAGGTGAACACAGCCCACAAAAGCCACAGGACACACCTTTAATCTTCATTTTAATTTGCTGTTTAATCCCCAGAATGATTTACACAGTTCCCTCCAGAAAATGCTACACTACCAAAAAGGACAGTTGTCTCTATTGTATCCTCAATGACAAGTTTCCCAGAAAATCTGTGTGAAGTCTTGATAGAAAAGACATGATTCATTTTTCACAGCTCCAAGGGTGTGATTCCCTTCTCTTGGGAGAAAACCTGTCACCAGTGGTGCTCCTTCCCTCACCCTCCTCCACTTCCATTCCTCCAGACTTGGGAGACTTTTTTTTTGCTGGTGAGAAAGGCAGTAGCCTGTAAATTGTGTTGAAGTGTTCATTCCTTCTCTTTTTTTCTTCTGCCTTTACCAGTTCTGGGCAGGCCTGCACATTTATATGATGCCAAGTCTCAAAATCAAAATAGGCAATGCCATTTTGAACTGACTCCAGTTTTCTTTGAGGTGGGCCAGTTAGAAAGAATGGCCATGATTTGTGTTTTGTCCACTGTTCTCCTCCACCCACCCCTGTACCCTGGCTGTGCGTCACAGGCACCCAACAAAGAAGCTGGACTGATTATGATGCAGAAGAAAGTCCATCTGGTCTGGTCTCTTCCCTGCCACTTTGCAGCCATATAACCTAGAACCTCTGTGAGTCTCAAGGGGAAGAATGATATCTGGCCTTTCTGCAGCATGGGGTAGTTTGCAACGATCAAATCAGATTAATGTAAATGAAAGATGTTTGAAAATCTTAAGAGTGCCATATAAACATAAGGTGTTTAGTTTTTATTAGAGTCCTTCCTTCGACATGCTTCAGGTATCTGGCCAGCTGAATATTCCTACAGTATTATAATTTGCATTAATAGATGTGAATTTCTACTTACTGACCTTAGCAAGCTTACCTAATTTTAACACTGCCACAAAGCTGCTGCCTTACGGTTTCTGTTTTATAGATTTAACGCTTAAGAGGTTGATTATTATTTTTTTTTTTTTGGCCACGTTGGGTTTTCATTGCTGCACGCGGGCTTTCTCTAGTTGAGGTGAGCGGGGGCTACTCTTCGTTACGGCCTGCGGGCTTCTCATTGCGGTGGCTTCTCTTGCTGCAGAGCATGGACTCCAGGCACGCAGGCTTCGGTAGTTGCAGTGTGTGGGCTCAGTAGTTGTGGTGCATGGGCTCTACAGTGTGCAGGCTTCAGTAGTTGTAGCGCGCGGGCTCAGTAGTTGTGGCATACGGGCTTAGTTGCTCCATAGCATGTGGGATCGAACCTGTGCCCCTGCAATGGCAGGTGGATTCTTAACCACTGCACAACTAGGGAAGTCCCAAGAGCCTGACTTTTGCCCTGCACTTCAGACCAGTCTCCAAGGTGTGTCCTCTCCTTGATATTCAAGATGGTGATACTTCAGTTTATGAAGTATTTAGCTTTTCATTTTATACCATCTCTTCATACAGACTATTTTAAAAATCTATTTTTGAAGTCATCAGTTCTACTGCAATAAAATTTTTTTTTTTTAAATGAGCAATGCTTAAGCAAACCTTAATCAAGTACCATAATTAAATAAGGGATTATAAACACATTTTCCCCCTGGTTCATTAAGTTACAATGCAAGTTTATAGTTAATATATAATTAGAACATTTACAGCCATATCAAAAGAAATGAAGAAAAGAAAAAAAAAACGTTCACCTACAACCCTACTAGCCTGATACAACAAGTGAATAGTCTGAAAATGAAACTAAGTAAATTGTTTCACTACAGCATTTTTCTTCTGAAGGAGAAAGGATGGGAGAGTCAGGCTCAAAGACTCAACCTTATTCAGGGCATTTGGCGAGTACTTACATAGGGTAAGCGCCATGCATAAGCCGTCTCAGAAAAATCCTTGCTTTTTCCGGGCAAAGACATTGTGAGGGTTAATTTTATGTGTCAACTTGGCTGGGCCACGGTGCCCAGATATTTGTTCAAACATTATTCTGGATGTTTCTGTGAGGGTGTTTTTGGATGAGATTAACATTTAGGTTGGTGGACTTTCAGAAAAAAAGATTCCCCTCCCTAATATGGGTGGGCTTCACCAATCAGTTGAAGGCCTAAAGAGAACAAAAGATTTGGGGGGGCTCCCAACTGAGTCCCTCAACTTCTCTCAGCCTTGATTTCCTCATCTGAAAAACTGAAAGCACTGTGTAAACTATATAATACTATATAATGTCTGGTGTTATACTTATCATATTTCCTAAACTCACAGTAGTAGCTAACAATTGAGAACATCATATGTGCCAGGCTCTGTGTCAAGCACATATATGATTTCATTTACTCCATCCAACAACCCATGTGGTGGATAACAGTATTGATCCCATTTTACAAATGAAGAAACTGAGGCATGAAGAAGTTAAGCCACTTGCCTTAGGTCACACAGGTGGGATGCAGCAGAGCTGGGACTTGTACCTAGATCTATCAGAATTTAGGGAATGTTCTCCCTAATGATTAGCTCTGTGACTAGGGGGAGTTATTTACCTGCTTTAAGTTCTGACATTCTTGTATGTACCATGGGATACCTGTCCATCTCCTCATCCTGGTGTGAGAATTCAGGGAATCACATTTGAGGAGGCATCCAGCACAGTGTCTGGTGTACGCTCACAGTGCAACAAGAATTTCCACTCTAGACCCCCAGGTCCCGCACTGCCAGCCCCTGTGCACAGAGGACAGTTGGATCATACAGGCAGGGAAGCAGCCAGATTTGCTGGAAATCAATGACCAATCTGCCACATTTATCAAATTCTAGTTTTAAAAATGTTCTTCCGGGCTTCCCTGGTGGCGCAGTGGTTGAGAATCTGCCTGCCGATGCAGGGGACACGGGTTCGAGCCCTGGTCTGGGAAGGTCCCACGTGCCGCAGAGCAACTAGCCCCGTGAGCCACAATTACTGAGCCTGCGCTCCGCAACAGGAGAGGCCGCGATAGTGAGAGGCCCGCGCACCGCGATGAAGAGTGGACCCTGCTCGCCGCAACTAGAGAAAGCCTTCGCACAGAAACGAAGACCCAACACAGCCATAAAAAAAAAATTAATTAAAAAAAAAATGTTCTTCCTGAAAAGAGTCAGTGAATTTGAACAAATTCTTTGCTTTTTATGTTAAGACTTTTAATATGTTACATGAATATCTTCTTCTTGAATATATTTATGAGAAATCTAATTCACGCTATAACTCAAACCTTTTTGGCAAATCAAACATTCCTTAAAATACTAATGAAATACATCTCATATTTAAAAATATAAGATTATTATGTTAGTTTGCTAGGGCTGCCATAACAAAGTAGCAGAGATGGGGCGGCTAAAACAATAGAAATTTATTTTCTCACAGTAATGGAGGCTAGAAGTCCAAGATCAAGGTGCCAACAGGGTTGGTTTCTTCTGAGGTCTCTCTCCTTGGCTTGCAGACAGCCGCCTTCTCCCTGTGTCTTCACATCATCTTCCCTCTTTATTTGTCTGCGTCCTAATCTCCTCTTCTTATAAGGACACCAGTCATATTTGGTTAGGGTCCACCCTAATGGCTTCATTTCAACATAATTACCTCTTTAAAGGCTCTATCTCCAAATACAGTCACATTCTGAGGTTCTAGGTGTTAGGACCTCAACATATGAATTTTGGAGGTACACAATTCAGCCCAAAACAAATATATATTTATTAACTATATTCACATTAAAAACAAATTCCTATTTATTGGACATCTTCAGAATCACTGACTATGCATAAAGAATATATTTATATTCACAGACTATATTTGAGAAAAATACATGCATGAATATATTCATACAGAGAGACGCTTTGAAACAAGCTTTCAGTACACTGGTTTATTTTGGTACATTTGACAAGTTGGCCATATGGTGAAATGATATTTTATTCAGTAGTCTCTCTGAGAATTAACAAGTGGGCATATTGATCCAGAGCTGATATAAAGCCTGTATGAACCACAATCTACTGGGACCTCCCCACCCCCGAGAGAATCACACTGTTACCTGAAAGAGAAAAGCACCCAGAGCCATGATCACCTCCTGAAACAAGGGCAGCAGGTGGTTGACAGGAGACCAGGAAGGGGTGTTCTGCAGGAGGAAGGAGTGGGGGGACCTCCGAACCCGGGGAAGGTCAGTTCAGCAGAGTGCTCCCCTGGGAGCCTCCAGATCCTGGTACATGGGATGGGCGGGGGGAGCGAGAGAAGGGAGACCCTAGAGTTAACTCCTGTTTCTCAACTTTTCATTTCTTTCTCCCCTTTCCCCAGATCTCCCCCAATCAGGCCACAAGGGCAGTTCTGTGCCACAGATGCCACTTCCAAGTCACCCCAGTAATGGATCCTTTCGCAGCTTAAGCTCCTTAATGTGGAGGCCCAAGTCTCCTCTTTCATTCAGTTAACAGTAAAAATCCAGGACATTAGTGGTGAACCTCTTTCCCCCCACACTCATATCCAAATTTAGCTACATCTTCCCTCCTCCCTCCTTCCCTTCTCTTCCTTCCTTCCATTAGTCTTTTTGAAGAGTTGACTCTCTTCTTTCCAGAATCAGTTTACCTGCCTGTGGGCTCCTCCACTTGCCCCCCGCCCCCTCAAGCCCCCCTTTATCTTCAGCCACAATCTCTCCTCTCTCATCCTTTTGTACAAGCCTTCTTTCAACCCTGACTCTCCCCTCATTCCCACCAAACTCTATGAAGTAAGCTACTGCTTTCACTTTCTCCACTGTCACTTTTATTCACATCTCATTTTTGTATTCCCTCCAGGACCTACCACAAGCATCACAGGCACTCAAGAAAAGATAGTTGGGTTAATGGAATATTCTTCGAGTGAAATGTGCAAGGACCATGAAGGGTGTAAAGAAGACTCTGTTCTTGTCTTCAAGGAGGGGGCCAAGGAGTTAGTGAGACAAGGTAGAAACATGAAAAACATGTCACCAGAGCCACACTGGAAACAAACAGAAGAGAATCTCTAAAATGGAGGCATCGGGAGAAGAGCACCCTTGTGTGTTCACTGAGGGCTTCCGTGAGTGCGAATTAATGAACTCACAGTGAGCAGCAAGGACCAAAGGGACCCCCGACCACCCTGCCACAGCTGGGGGTCACAGAGAATGAAGGCACATTGTCAGGACTGGGGACACTCTTGTGGAGAAGGAGTGTCCCTGGCGGGAGGAAGGCAGTAGAGAATGTATGGGATGCCGGCATAGGCCAACATCAGGCTTCGGGGCTCTGAGGACCCAAATGGCAGGCTTCCCAAGGCTGGGCAGCTTTAAATCAGGCCCGGAGCCCCACAAGCCAAGCAGTGTCTACAGCCTGCCTGGGCAGACCTGCTACCCTAGATGCTTTCAAGAACAATGAAATACGGCAGTGTTGAGTTGAGGAGTCCTTCCATTTGATAGGCTGGAGGAGTCGAGGGAAACACATTTGCAAAACCAGGCCAATCATCTATGCTCCCATAGTGAGAGTAACAATAACAACAAGAAGTATTTGTAAAATGCTCGGCACGCTCTGCGCCCTGTCCTAGAGTACTCACTCCTTTCAGGAACCTCCTCCTTTCCATGACAGCAAGCAACTCACAACCCACGGGTGTCTCCAGCACCTGCCACAAGCCTGGCCCACTGAACACAAATGAGGAGAGATGGTGACTTTGTATGTCTGTTGTGATGAGAGAGTGAGGGGGACAACTGATAAGATCTGGCCCAAGATCGACTAGGGTGTGAAAAGAAGAAAGACTGAGAGACCAAGGGGAATTGATCCACAGTCTCTCTCCCCTCCCTTCTGTAGACCTTTGGCTAAGACCCCTGCTCATCAGAGATGAAGTAGATTCCCCTCTGTTTATTTTAGAATGGCACACACTTGGCTGAGAAGGGGGAAAACGGATCAAGCTCAAGCCTTTTGTCAGATGTAAGCACCAAACACAGTAACTCGTATCTCCACCCAGCTTTCAGGTCAACACTGGGCTCTCACATCCATTTTCCTGTTTGAGCATCCTAAGGACTCTGTGAGTGGGCAAAACAAATGTCACCACCACCATCCCCATCCCCATCTGACAGATGAAGAAACAAACTCAGACCCAGGGACCTGCCCGAGGACTCACAGCTAGTCAACAGCAGAGGCTGGAGTTCAGCCTTCACCCTCAGACTTCTATTGAGACCAGGACATCTCCACCAAACACTGCCGAGGCACATCTTTAATCAGGAGAGGGACAGGGTGACCTGAGGGGGTCTGCGTGGCCACTGTCCTAATACTTGGCCACCACATTCAATACTTGGCATTGATTGTTTGGCAAGGTGGTAGCAAAACGCCCTGGGAACTCACAGCTGAGTCCAGTGAGTCGTGGGAACTCTCCTGTGCTCGGAGAAGTGTTTCTGGGGAGATCTGCCATCTGGAGCCACTTTGTCCCCATCCCTACCAGGGGAGGCTGAGCAGGCCAGAGTCCTGGGCTCTTTATAGAAGCCCACTCTCCTTGCTAGGGTCCTCGTGGCAGGACAGCACGAACAATGCCATTCTTTTTGCTGAAGAATAACGGTCACATTTTTCAAGGCTACCTGGCAAGTTACACCTGTGCTCCAGAGACACTGGTAAGAAATATAAAGCCGTAGAATTCCTCCAGGCTTTTTTTTTTTTTTAACATCTTTATTGGAGTATAATTGCTTTACGATGGTGTGTTAGTTTCTGCTGTATAACGAAGTGAATCAGCTATACGTATACATATATCCCTATATCCCCTCCCTCTTGCGTCTCCCTCCCACCCTCCCTATCCCACCCCTCTAGGTGGTCACAAAGCACAGAGCTGATCTCCCTGTGCTATGCGGCTGCTTCCCACTAGCTATCTGTTTTACATTTGGTAATGTATATATATGTCCATGCCACTCTCTCACTTCGTCCCAGCTTACCTTTCCGCCTCCCCGTGTCCTCAAGTCCATTCTCTACGTCTGCGTCTTTATTCCTGTCCTGCCCCTAGGTTCTTCGGGACCATTTTTTTTTTTTAGATTCCATATATATGTGTTAGCACACGGTATTTGTTTTTCTCTTTCAGGCTTTTATCAATTAATTACAAACCTACTTACAGCCTCCACCCTTGGACACACCATCATACTCTCTGCTCACATTTCACAGGCGTGGGCAGAGATCTTTATCTAAAGCAAAGCTCTGAATTGCTAAGTGGCAATATTAGCTATTAGCTTGGGTCTTATGCTAGCCCTGATCACATTAAGCATGATCACATAAGGTAGAACTTACATCAAATTTGACAGTCCCAAGCCCACCCATATGCAACGCCATTTAATCTGGTTTCCTATTGGTTGATAATTTAATTCTGCTACAACTGCAGCCAATCATCTGTCAATCATCAAAGCTGCCTTTAAAATTAACCCAGGTCTCTATTGTGGGAATAATAAATGAATGGTTGTCTTATGTCTTTCATAAATTAGCCCTTATGAGAGTCAGGGATCATTCTGGAAACTGAAATTCATGTCTTTAGATTTTTTTTTTTCTCGACTTGGTTTTAGGATGCTGTATAGTCACAACATAAGGACCTCAGGTATCCCATACAAGAAGTCACAGTTAATTTTAAAAACCACCCTACCTATTTATTTGGAATAACATGATGTGAGTATAAACTGTATTGACAGTTTCAAATCTGATGATATTTTTAAAAAAAAATTAGGCTCACGTCAATCTTTCCAAATACCTTGACGGCTCATGATGATTACACCTAAAGTTCAGTAAAATGTTTATTGCATGTAACATCTGCACCCCAGGGGTCTGCCTCCATTCCAGAGCCCTGCTCTAGCATATACTGGGAAGGGGAGGTTTTCTTTTGCATCACTCTCTGTGGCCCATGCAGCCCTGGGACCCTTCCTGGCCCTTCCAGCTCTGCCCTGTCCAGCTGCTGAGCTCTGCCGGGCCTTCCAGACCCATCTCCATGCAGAGGATGCTGCTCCCTTCCTGTGGGTAGCCCTGCAGGGTGAAGGTGGGGCAAGTATGTTTCTCACACTGGCCTCTTCACTTTCTGCCACCACATATAGGCTCGACCCAGGTATGAGACTCTCCTGAAAGCTGCGTAACTAAAGGGAATTAAAAGAGGTAAGAAATGAAAACTTCACACTAAATGTAGGCTTTCCCTGTAACCCATGAGAAGCAGCAAAGAAGTTTTTTAACCTTTCTTAGATGACGCTGCTGCTCCCACTCTTGCTTTCCAGATCTCAGACCTCACTTAATACGTGCTGTAATTCTCCCTCCACTTTTCAGGCAGCCCCCCTAACCACAGGGGTTACTCCTACCCCAGAATCCACTCTCTCTGAAGCAATTCATTTTCTCAACAATTCATTTTCTCAGTGCTAAGTAACAACCCCATGATGGGGATGGAGTGGGGGAGGCCTGAACATTTTCCAGGTGCAAAGGCAGTGGGTTTGCTCTTTTGTAACACAGTTAAACCACTCTCACAATGGGTTATTTTTTCACTTTTGCTTTCTGAGTAGTTTTATGACGTTTACTTCTGTAGTTTCATAGGTTAAGATTTCCACAGTATGATCAGCAACCAACACTATTCTAGGAAGCTTGTAAATCAGTTGCTAGGATGATTTAGCTGGTATTATGGACAAAATGAAGACTTAAAAAGCAGATCACTTCTTGGGAAAAGTAGTGGTTGAGACGGATCATAAGATAGGGGTAGGGTTTGAAAGGCAGAAAAGTTTGAAGGACCTACCAGTTAGGACCTGCTCCACGGCAGGGAAGAGAAACCCAACCTCAAACCAGCAGAACAAAGTTAACTAGGTTATACAACTGGGAGTCCAGGGGTGCAGGTGGCTTCTGGCACAGTTGGTTTCAGAGGCTCAAACTGAATCATCAGGACAGTGTTCTGATTTCTCTCTTTGCACCTAGGTTCTGATTTCGTCTGTGTTGATTTTTATTTTGGGGCAGCTCAAGTCTTACTTTTATCCTTAGCATTAGCTACCCTGGAAAAGAGGAAGTACCTCTTACCCAGGAGGGCTCCGTGGGGTTAGTGTCGGTCATGTGACACCCACACCTAAACTGTGGTGGGGGACATGAGGCTGTTTGGCTGGGCTTGGTCATGGGGCAGGCAGAGGGGTCAGTGCAGTGGGCTCTCAGACAGACATTTAGTCTTCATCAGTCAGTTGGGAGAAGGTCTGATGGAGGACAGAAGTCATTGCTACAAATATCCACTACACAAAAAGATCATGCTTCTGTTTTAACAGAAGCAATGAAGCACACTGTGTACATCCAAAAAAGTCAGTTTTTGGTGAGAGAGAAAGAAGGAAGCAAAAGGAGCTACATTGAAGAGGGTATCAAATACCCAGCATGGGAGTTTCTACTTCACCTGGCAGCCTCTGGGGAGGTTTTTGAGCAGGACGTTGAACAGTTTGGAACTCCAAGTCAGGAGAGTGCTGGGGCACCATTGTTTGCACAGGTGTGTGGGGAGGTATGGCAAGTGGGAGACATTACAGGAGCATAAATTAGAGGTAATGAGGCCTGGCCTTAGGCGACAGCAGTAAAAAGAGGAAGACAGGACAAAAATACTGCTGGTTGGGCGAGCAGAGGAAGCTATCAGGCAGGCAGCTGAAGAGGCGAGGCCAGAGCTTAGGAGAGGGGTCAGAGTCAGAGGGCCAGAGAGTGGGAACCTACAATCGGCTTGCAGTTACAATCCACAGAATTGCAAGATCTCCCCTGTGACTTCTTACTCCCTTCCTGTGATGAAGGCAGAGTCTAAAGAGAAGGTGAAGAAGTCAGGTGGGAGTAAAGGTAAATGACAGGCATATGCTGCTATACTGGGAATCCCGCCTTTCTGACAATGAGGCTTTTGTTCTTTCTGGCCCAGGCTATGTGTTGTTTACTTAGGATGACTTCTATCGCACCTCTAGTTTGCAAGAGATGATCAGTCTGAACTCTCAGAGCAAATAACTGAGGCTTAGGCTGGGGAGATGCCTTCTTCCCTACCCCTGTCCACATATATTATCTAGTTTAACTATCACCACAGTGCTGTCCAGTAGATGTCATTCTCACTTTACAGAGAGGGACACTAATATTCAGAGAAACTAACTTGCTCAAGGACGTACAGCTAGATTCGGTGGTAGTCAAGTGAGCCATTTTCTCCTTAGGAGAAAAACAGAATGTTCAAGCTTGGGTGCATAAAGGGAAGGTGAGTGGATTTAGAACAGATCTGGGGCTATCTTCCAGAGCTAATTTGGAATTTTGTTCCTACCAGCCACACTAAGCCTCCACTGTTCTCTCTTCCTTGGAATCTAAGGTTAACAACCAGACACTTATTTCAGACAGAGAGTAACAGACTGAATGTGGGTGTCAGAGATATGCTGGAAAGTGAAAGGAGTTTTGAACGGCAAATTTTTTTTTTAAATCCTTGTGGCAAGATTTAGAAAGATGATAGCTATTTAAAAAGTACATCGTACCTATGTTCATAAATGTCACTGAAACCTAAAGGCATTCTCTGGTTAAACATTTATTATTTATGGGAGTGTGAAACTTGTTTTTCCTGTTTCTAAGTTTCAAGAAACCGGGCCTATGTTCAATGTCCATTACATGCCATGAGATTATTCTTCACACTCACTTGGAATGTAAATATCAAGCTTCTCCATCTAAGTTTTGGATAAAACGTGCTATTTATTTTGGTGCGCCCCAATATGCAACTGTACTGTGCATGCAGTACAGCAGGTTTTCAGGACACGTTCCTAAAAGAACAAGGTCAGGTACTGAATGTAGATACATGGGACTGTGTGTATTATATGCACATAACTCTGGCAATGATTTATCCAAAGCACCAATGAGCCAACACATGAACCTGGAACTCAGATTGTTAAATGCCTGGACTTCAGAAGATTAACAACTTGGAATAAAAGTTAACTTTTAAAAAATTACTCAAGAGTTTTTAAAAGCACTGACCCGTCAAGGGTTTAACAGACTGCCAGCGGTACTTCATTAGAGCTAATGACATGAAGGAAATCTGCTAAGGACTCAACATTTAACCCTGTAAGGACTGCATCTAGAACAGCTCTTTTTCAAAAGCCTTAATTTTGTTTTGCAAAGAAGAAATATCATTGTTTCTAACCTTGTGAATATTAAAGTGTGAACTTATCCTTCACCAAAGTAAGTGTATTACAGGTAAGCAATAGATGTTTCTAAAAATTAAGGCCAGCTATCTAGTGTTCGTGACAATCTTTTCCATCAATTGCAAACAAAAAGATCTTGAAAGTTTAATATAATGCAGTTAAGCACTTGTGCTATTTTACTCTGGCTGGCGGAGAAGCAGATGCAATTCACGGTTCTGACTCTCATTCTTATCTGTTGGTACAGACACAGTCAGCCTGAGGGATTAGTTAAACTAAGCTCCTGCAACCCATCGTATATACTGATTACATGGTAAAAGACGGTTTATCCAGGAGGCAACTGCTACACAAGTACTTCACAGTCACCTTGCTCGTTTAGAATGAACACATCTGAACTCTGAAAGTAATTATGCAGATATATCAAGCCCCAGACTTAAGAAAAATGACCTGGTGCCACTTATCTACTACTTATCTGGTCTCAGTTTAATACAGATAAGAACCACAGAAGGAAAAATTCGCTAAGGGTCCAGGGTGGTGGAATCTTGGAGCTCCAGCCAGCAAGCCCAGGCTCCGTTATTTGGAAATGAAGATTTCCTCTGTTTTTGTTGGCCTCTGAATGCTCATGGCACTTGCTTTAAAACCATAAAAATGAACAGCAAACAAAGGTTTTCCTTCCACTATACCTTTTCCTTCTTTCTAAATTGCTTACTTGTTCAACTAACAGTACCGTGCAACAGTGTTCTCAGGCTCCTCCCACCCCAGGTGCCATTCCCACCATGATGAGGCAGTGATGTTCATAAAGGCTCTATACTCTAAAAAAAGATGCCCAGGGCTTCCCTGCCGGCACAGTGGTTGAGAGTCCGCCTGCCGATGCGGGGGACACGGGTTCGTGCCCCGGTCCGGGAAGATCCCACATGCTGCTGAGCGGGTGGGCCCGTGAGCCATGGCCGCTGAGCCTGCGCGTCCAGAGCCTGTGTTCCGCAACAGGAGAGGCCACAACAGTGAGAGGCCCGCGAACCGCAAAAAAAAAAAAAGCCCAGATTTCACACTGCAACACAGACTTGCATTATTACATTTTCCCATCCCCTAATGTAAAGTAATTCCATCTCTAGTATAATCACAACATTTATTGAAGGCTTACTGTGTGCCAGATATTCCATGTACTAAACTGATTTAATCCCCATGGCAAACTATGAGGCAATTTATTATGATCCTCACCTCACATAGGAGGAAACTGAGGCACAGAGTCACAGAGCTAAGTAAATGGCAGAACTGGGATTTAAATCCAGATAATCTGGTATCAAGGCTTGTGCTGATAGTTTTCAGAATGCTTGTGAGAAAAACATTATCATAGAGATACTTTGCTCTAACATATTTTAAAACCTATTATTTGAAAACTATGTTATTAATAATGAATTACATAAAATGTATCTCACAGTTGATGGACTCACTAGATCTTTACCAGAACTTCAACACAAAAGGACCTAAGACAATGTCTTAAATGACCCCAAATACCTAACAGTTTTAACCTAACTGGTGAAAATGATTTCAGAATTTGTTTTCCTACCCAAAATCATTTAAAGTGAAAACTGTCTTTCCATTACCTGATTCATTTTCAGTAAAATTCTGTTGCCACAAACCTTTTCTAATTCAAATATAGCCTGAAGGTCTCTATGGTATGAAAACTGAATATTCTACTTCTAAAATGTTTATTATCAGTGAATCAAAAACTCTTTCAAATCCTGATGTTCCTTGAGGAAAAATTAAAACTGAAAGTCAAATATCAGTTATAGAACTGTGATATAGCCAAAGACAGAGCTTCAGTCTTTTGATGTAAAAGCTACTTACTACTATAATGAAGAAGGTATACTGGTTTGAAAAACTAATTGAAATTAATTAGAAGTTTCAAGTACCTCAGATGTAAGATCACGCATTATATAAAAGGTACTTTCAAGGTGAATTTAATTTTTAGAACTTTGCAATGTCTGTCTCTCATGGAAGATACCGCTAGCAGAGAAATGGTTTATGAATTGCAATGTATGCAGCTATATGAATGACAGTCAAAACTTCAAAAGGCATATCAAAATGCAATAAGAACATAAATCAAATACAATTTTATAAGAAAAAAATCCCTTTTCACTTACACTATTGTTAAGGTCTGAATGTTTGTACCCCCCCCCCCACTCTCCCATTCATATATTGAAACCTAGTCCCTCAGTGTGATGTTATTTGGAGGTAGGGCATTTGGGAGGCGAGTAGGTCAAGAGGGTGAAGCTCTCATAAGTGGGATTTGTGCCCTACAAAAGAGACCCCAGGGAGTTCCTTCTCCTTTCTGTCCTGTGAGGTTACAATGATACAGCTGCCTATGAGGAAGTTGGCAACTTGATCTTGCACTGCCCAGCCTCCCAGAACTGTGAGAAATAAATTTGTTGTTTATAAGCCACCCAGTCTATGGTATTTTGTTACAGCAGCCCAAACGAACTAAGACAACCACATAATATTCTGAAAGCAACTCATGATAGGTACATTTATTGTTTAAAATCTAACTTACTTCACCTTTAAAATGCAAGTGTGATTCCATTTCAAAATATTCTATTTTAACAACTTCCTATCTATAAACTGTTTAAAGACAAAGTCAAGCAATGCCATCTACAGGGGACCTTAGGAACAACAGTCATATTTCTATGACCCATACTTTTCTTTAAATGAATGTCTGTAGTCTGAGTTAATACTGTATGTGACATCATTTAACAAGGAAACTAGGTATGCTGTGTAAAAAGCCGTACTAACAGTCATTCTGGATTATTAATACTTCTTAAAATAATTTAAAATAACCTAACTTCACTCCCAAATTCACCAAACATATGGTCCGTGGACCTTTGGTAATGAACTGTAGAAGGTTAAGATTTAAAGCTATGTAACCTTAAAAGACTTCGAAGTTATAACTGATATATAGTCACTGGAGGCTACACCTGTAACAATTTTCTTTTCCCAGCTCTTGAATCCCCCCTTACTCTTGAGTAGCATCACCTTTACCCTCTCGGCCAGATTCTCTAAATTTTCAGATATTTAGTTTCTAAAACTCAGCCCTGTTTATTTTAAAACCTATTTCATAGAAAATGCCACATCGGATTCAAAGCTCTTTCCCTCCCTTTAAAGTATAGACCCACTTTAATCACAGATGGTTTTTATACTTCTCTTTCCTTTTCTTTGCTCTCTTCTTAGGAGGCAGATGCTAAAAGAGGTTTCTTTATTGCCGTAGTTCTCAATTTAGGCTAAACATAAAAACCATCCAGAGCCCTTCACCAAAAAATACCATGCCTCTGGTTTAACTGGACTGGGATGGGACCTGGACATGGTCTGCTTGCTTTTAGTTTTCCATGTACAGCTGGTTGGAGAAGCACCGCCTTACTGGGGGGTGGCTTTCTAATTGGCCATCACTGCACTGTGGTAAGCAGCTTATGTGTTTCACTGTGCACAGCGGTAACCCCCACTTGCCTGGAAGACCAGAGGCCCACTACTGAGCAGTTCCTCCTGGCCCTGGCAGTCCACTGAGATTTCAAAGTTGCCTATATTCTGGCTGACCCCCAGACAGTGGCACCACACCTCACTCACCTGCTGCATCACCTGCCTTTTAACCTCCCCATGTTGCTGCGGAAGTCCTCAGGCCGGCACGATCCATCTCTAATGCCTCTCTGCCTGACAGTCCCCACAGTGCCTCTCCAATTCCATTCCCATGCTCTGGGATTAAACAGATGCGTTCATCTGCTGAGTAAAGACAAACCAAACCAGGTGGAAAAGGTGCTGGTCTCCCCTTCTTGGAGGCATCCTGGGCCTTGAATTACTCCCTCAGGTCTCCCTCCTGTGGTTTCTGAGTACAGATGCACTCTGTTCCCTCCCTCATGAGAGCTCAAAGGACTAAATCCCTTTCCCCAACACTGCACTTCTCCAGAAGAAGACCGCTCCCAGGCCTCCCAGGTGTCTGTGGGATGGTGGTTAGTGATAGCACGTGTTATCTGATCTGGCACCCCTCAGTAAGCCCTGCAGTGCTTACTGGTCCTCATCACCGTGGTTCTCTGATCCTAGAACGTGGGGATTGGCACCTTTTAACCTCTGCTTTGGCCTTATTCCAGAATAAGCTAATAAAACTCACTTGACTTTCTGTTACAAATTACTTAATTCTGTAGTCAGTACCATTAGGTTGGTTCCCCAGAAACAGATGACAATGAATGTATGCAAGTGACTTATTAAGGAGGTGATAAGTAAAGGAGTGGGAATAGGACATGAAAGAAGAGGAAGCACACACAAGCAAGGGTGTGATTCTGGCTAAGTTGCAAAGAGGCTGACTTCAGCCCTCCAGGAAGTTTTGGTGTATGGTCACCTGTCTGAGGTAAAGGAGCTGGGCTTTCATTACAGGACTGTCAAGGGCACTTCAGGCAAGACCCACAGCGACTCTTTTTAGAAGTACAGTGAAAATGGGAGGAGGGTGAAAGGCATCTGAGGAATCTGGATGGACTATTATTGCTGGTGAATGTTAAACTAATTTCTACCAAGTTCTATAATGTTATGAAACAAGCCAGAAAGTGGTCGTTTGTTCTAAGACTTCACTAGTAATACCTGGTATTATTTGCAACTAAAAAAGTATCATATACTTAGGTTACACTAACTGCTTAGTAAACTGCTTAATGAAATGCTAAGAGCAGTTTGAAAAAAAAAAAAAAAAGCAGAACAAACATTAAAGATTGAAGCAAGCCTGAAGGAAAGAACTGTTCTCTTGATGTCAATCTTTAATTTCTCTAGGGCTGCTTTTGCTCTTTCTGGAAACCAGTCACCGTCTTTAAATGTTCATTTTCTCAAAAGCTATTTCTGAAACATTCTCAAAGTCACAGGATCTCAAAAACAATGTTTATTTTAACATATACATTGTGCCACCTAGCACCAATGCCTGTAAGTACCAGAATTCCATCTGGTTACCATTACACTTTGGAACCATGCGACTGAAGTCCTGATAGATCAGTCTGTGAACAGATGATTCTCATGAGAACATAAAACAGAGACCACACAGAATCAAAATCATTTGATAAATGTATACAGAACTACATTTGTAGTCATTTAAATACTTTTCTCTGTTTCATATAAACAAGTTAACACCAGTGACTTTAGCCGCATTTTCCTGGAAGCTATACGTGAGGAAAAGTGCATGAGCCACATAAATGCAAGAGCCTGAAGCTGGACTTTTTATATTCACTCCATTCTCAAATAAACAATTTTGTAAAGATACCTTTTCCTCCCTCCCAGTCTCCCGATATCTTACTTTCATCTTTATCAACTGACTATGGTATAATCTACTATCTAACTCCCATAGTAAATTATACTGTAGTCAGTGTGGTGAAGGAAAAGCACAGAACTTGGCCACAAAACAGTATTTTCATTTTTTTTTTAAAGTAAAAGAACACAAGTATTAAAGTTATCTTAAAAGCAATGAAGTGGAAGATACTTAACGATAAAAACCACTGCATAAATACATTAAAATAAAAACCTTCTTTTAAATTTATCTTGAAGACAAGCTAAAATTTATTGATTTGAATTTTAACATTATTAAATAGTAATTGATATCTCTCTTTAGAAACCGGATCAACTTATCTCTACTTTCCTGAAAATACGCCAAGTCAGCCATGCTACTTTCACTATTTTTGGCAGACTTTAGGCTAACCTCAGTACCTATTTTTATTTGAGAAGTGACTGAAACATGTTTCTTTTAAGCAGAACTTGATGCTGAGCTAAAAGTAAACTAAGTTGGATTTCAGGCCCAATGGCAGGTAGGCAGTCAGTCAATCATTTTTTGTACTGCAGGCAGCCCGTGGTGGTTGTCTATATATCGGATCCCTAAGGACATGCTGGAAAAATCTGTGAACACAATCTTCCCATGCTGTATTCACATGCTCCATTCACAATGTTAGCTTACCCACGTTGTTAGAGGCTTGGGTAAGATGACTAGATTTCACGACGGAAATTTCTATAAGAAAAAAATGGAAACCTTAAAACACTGATTTCTTAACATAAATTAAGTATTTACCGGGTACTTAATACTAGGTAATATTCCTAGTAATGGCTAATGCAATTCAAATGAACAGCCATTCATAATGTTTAGAGATGGTCTTTGCTGACGCCTGAAGTATAAGCAACCAAAGAAAAAACAGATACATTGGACATCATCAAAATTAAAAACCTCTGTGCCTCAAAGGACACACTATCAAGAAAACGAAAGGACAACCCACAGAATGGGAGAAAGTATTTGGAAGTCATATATCTGGCAAGGGTCTAGTATCCAGGATATATAAAGAATGTTTACAACCCAACAGTGAAAAGTCAACTCAATTTTGAAATAGGCAAAGGATTTCTGTAAAGATGTACAAAAGGTCAGTAAAAAAAAGATACTCAACATCATTAGTCATTAGGGAAATAAAACCCACTTCATACCTACTAAGATGACTACAATAAAAAAGATGGACAACAATAAGTATTAGTGAGGATGTGGAGAAACTGCGACCTGCAGACATTGCTGGTGAGAAAGGAAAATGGTATAGTAGCTTTGGAACAGTTTGGGAAGTCCTCAAAAAGTTAAATGTAGAGTTTCTGTATGACCTAGCAATTCTACTCTGGGTATACATACACTGGAGAGATTTGAAACATGTGCCACACAAAAACTCTTACATGAATATTCACAGCAGCATTATTCCCTAGAGCCAAAAAGTGGAAACAACAGAAATGCCCATCAACTGATGAATGGATGGGTAAGATGTGGTAATATCTATACAAAGGAATATTATTCAACTATAAAACATGGATGCACCTTGAAAACACTGCAGAATGAAAGAAGCCCGACACAGGAAGCCACATAATGTGTGATTCCATCTGTATGAAATGTTCAGAACAGGCAAATCCACAGAGATACAGACTGGTGGTTGTCAGGGGCTGGGGGAGGCAGGATAAAGAAGTAATTGCTAACAGGTATGGGGTTTCTTTCTGGGGTGATGAAAATGTTTAAAAAGTGGTGATGGTTGTCCAATTCTGTGAATATACTAAAAATTGCTGAAGTGTAAACTCTAAAAGGGTAAACTTTATAGTATGTAAGTTATATCAAGTTAAAGAAACAAATGATTCTCTGAAGAAAAAAAAGCCTTCATATTTAGGAAACACAAAATCTTTATGCCTCAAAAAAAAAAAACTACTTTTAAAACTATACAACAGCTTCAGCTAAAACTGGATCCCTTAAGGCACAAAACATTTTAAATTTGTCTTTTTGTCTCTAGCGCCATGCCACATAATAATTGATCTGAATTACTAATCCTACAGCTCTTCTTTCCTTACAGTCTCAACACCTAGTCTTGACTCCAAAAATTACACATTATTTGCTTTTGGCAAGAATTCACATAATCAGAAAACTTCATCACAAATTCAAAGGAAAGATAATAGAAACAAATGGAACTAAGTAAATTTAGCACTCTCAATTCATAAAACTCATCTTGCCCCTGCCTTATACCAGTCACATATATAGAAGGTGCTGGAGGACAAAAATGGATGAGATACAATTCTTCCTTTCTACAGGTTCAAATTCTAGGCATCGGAGAGGCAATGTGCATAAAATGTAATTAGTATAACAGGCAAAGGAAGCAACCAAAAAGGGGAACATACATAAATTCTACTTAACTGAATGCATTTTTCTTTATTGGACAGATCTACCTTTTTATAGTTTACTTGGACCATTAAAAAACATATGAATGGTTGGAGAGAGTTCACGAAGGACAGAACTGGCATTTTAAAACCTCTAACAGATAACAGAAATTTATAAAGAGTTAAGTTCCTTGTCTGAGATAATGCCCAATAATAAAGCTATATAATTTACAGCTAGAAAAGACCCTTACAAAAGAAGCCTGCCTTATTTTAGAGGAAAAACCTGAGGCCAGGTAGGTTAGGCAATCTTAACATTGAGAGTTAGTGCCCGAGTCCAGTGAATCATCAAAGCTGTTTCCCCACTTGAAAATTAACATCTACATCACACACAAGCTCAGAGACAGTGTCCAGCTAATGAAATTGCTTCAGAGGATGAAAAGCCAAATACATATTTACCGATTTTTTCTTTCTGATGTATAAAATGTGAATATCTTCACTTCGATATTCTTCATCATGTTTTTCCAAAGGAATTTTTTCAAAGTCAAAGTCTAGTTGAAGAAGCTATAAATTTAAAAAAGATATACTTTATAGTTAATAATATGAACTATCTTGTGGTGACAGAAATCAGAATGGTGGTTACCTCTGGAGTACTGACTGGGGAGGGGCACATGAAGAACTTAGCTAACCACTTGATACATGTGCATTTTACATGTTTTAACTCAACTGAAATTGATTAATAAAATAAAATTTTCAATTATACATTATTTCAGAAGTTTATTAACATTCTTCATATTCAAGAAAAACATAAAATTTAAAAAAACATCTCATCATATATCTGAGGCAGAGTCATGAAGAGTCACTTTACCCAAAGTAACCCTTTCAGAGGATAAAACTGCAAGGCTATACAGATGGATGCTTATGAGTCACTTGTAATGTGGTGGATTTTTGCCCATAAAAAGGGCTTGGGTGACCACTGGAGGAAGATGGGTGAAAGATAAATGGGATTCTATGTACTACTTCCGCAACTTCCTGTGGGTCTTTAATTCTTTCAAAAGAAAAAAAAAAGATCTCGAAATAGGTAGGATACACTGGTCAAAGCTATCATAAAAATACAGTGGAAAACACTAAAATAAAAAGATACCACATGTCATGTTTCTATGATGTCATCTCCAAAAATAATATACACATCATTAACATGTTCCTAAAAGCCAGCAACATGTTTCATAAAGAAACGCTGAAAACTTTCTCAGGAAAGACAAGGGTGTCACATTATTATTTTACATTGTTTTACAGATCGACAAGTTAGAAAAGAAAAATAAATAACCAGAAAAGATTAAAAAGGCGGTGGGGAGGGAGGCTGGCGGTTATTAGAATGGTGTGCTATGAAGGATCTTGATCCTCTCCTTGGGTTCATACAAGCAGAATGTTTTCCCTACTCAAAATTACCACAATACACTTTAACACAAAGTCACATATAGCCTCTCTGAAGGGTAATCACTACAAAGGTAGATCTAGTAGAGTACTCACCTCAAAATATTTTTTCTCGATTTCTGGATTTTTTCCCATTGTTCGTTGTTCATAACAACATATAATACAAGTCTCAGATCCACTGAGATCTTTTAGGGTTTTCAACAGTGGCTCCAAAGACTGTTCAAAAAGGAATATGATTTTTATGACTTTTAAAAATTTATGTTTACTATAAAAGGGAGTAGGGGAGGTGGGGGGGTAATTATAATTTCCCTACAATTCATCCAGCTTTGAATCAATCCAAACAAGTAAACGTAGCTACAGCTCTGTAACTGATGATTAGTAAACTCTTCTTAACTAATCAACCATCATATTAATTTCAGTTTCCAGAGAAGGGATTCAAGTGATTGCATTTTGGAGTCCCCATGGGTAAACAAATGAAATTGACTGCACTCTTAAAATTTAATTTAATCTGATTTAACTTGGGATTTAAACAATCAACAATTTACCTACAAAAGCAAGTCCAACCCAAACTAGAACATAAGTTGGTTCAATGCTCATTATTGAAAAAAATGAGTGATGCCCACAACACTACACAAACTGATATTCTAAAAAAAATCATTATATAAATATAATAAATCTTGCCACAGAACAATGAATTCTTTACGATGCAACTTAATTATTAATGTCATGATTAACACATTCACTAGGACTAAAAAAAAAAAAAAGAAGAAATCTTAGTCTTTTACAGGAGATCCAAATGGCAAAATCCTTTAAAAATTTTACAGACACCTCTCGCAAAATGCACATAACACTTCTCTCAATATGCTTCATGGGCCTCTATGTTAATCATGAGTGTATATATATGTAGTTCCTGGTGACCTTTATTTTCTCTTTACTGTGTCATCAATTATGGAACAAATATCCTGCATTCAGAGATGTTAAAATGCGAAGAAATGCGTGCTTTAGAATCCACCAAATACGGTTTAAATCTTCTAAAGGAAGAGCCTTCACTATTAAATACTCACCTCTTCATAGTATATGCAGTCGGCCATCAGGATGTAGTCTGGAGGAGAAGGAAAGTCTTCTATTTCTTCCCCCCTTAAAAATGTCAACCAATATTTTAAACTGTTGTTTCACTAATTTAAAATATTCCTGTTTTACCTGTTTTACAAACAAGACCCAGAAAGTCCCCTTCGTATTAACCATGCTTTTAGTGTAACACAATTTAAAGCAAACTACAGTTATCTTAAAACGAGCTGAAAGGCCATACAAACCATTTCAGTACCTTGGCTTGAACAGAACCAGTGACAAGATGCTTGTTCATATTAATATTCATCTTCAGCAAGTCTTGCAATTCCTCTAGGTCGGTGACTATGACATCTGCCCTATAAAATAACGGTGACTGAGGTGTAGGCACAAGGATGGGAAGCCAGTAACCGGGGTTTCCCGAAAAGCGGCGTCCCCTCCCGCCAAGCTCTTACCCGAGGGTAGCAGCCATGAGCCCCACGGCCCCGGTGCCAGAGCCCAGCTCCAGCACCGACCGCCGGCTCAGCGCGTGGGCCCCATCGCCGGAAAACCCGGGCGTTTCCAGGTATTTAGAAAGGACGATGGCAGCGTCCCAAACAACGCAACCCACGCCGCCGGAGCCGTACTGCTGTAGTCGTAACACCGTGCCATCTCGCTTCTCCAAAACTCGCACAAAGTTCCGCAGTTGCTCCTCCCCGGAGGACTCCAGGGGAGCCGCCATCGCCGCCCGGCAACACTGAGTGTCGAGCGCAGTGACGTCACACCCACAAGACCGCCCCGGGCCCCGCCTTACAAGGGCCCGGCGCCTCCAGGAGGCGGAGTTGGCGCCACTGCGCGTGCGCGAAGGCACAAAGACCGGAAGGCGGCGTTCCACCGGCGTGGCGCAGCCGCAGGCCAAGGCTTACCCTGCGCGCGGAACCGCCTCGTTCTCCCCTAAATTACAAGTCTGCCTCAACGAACGGGCAGTGGAAATTACTTTTCCGGACAAAGCCAACCTGAGTGTTTTTATCTAGTTGGAGGTTGATTCACACTGTTTTTTTTGTTTTTATTACTGGCCTTAAATCAAGGCAGCTTCCAAGATCCTACCAAGGATGGCTATAATCCTGCTTACAGAGAATTCCTAACATGCTCCTAATTTTTCTTCAGAATGCGTAAAAATGGTTGCAAGAAGCTTGTGACTGCGTTTAACGCTGAAGAAAAAGTTATCCCTCTGAAGTTTACATCACTTAAATTCTTTGGGATTATGGAACTTAAATTGCACAAATTATTGAAAATGTGTGTATATATTACTTCTACAGAACTCAACAATCTTACCCCCTTGTTCCTTATAATGAAAACACATATTTTAAACGTCTTTTAAAAATTAAGACTGGGGTGATTTATTAATCTTGTTAGGAACTCTGATACAAAGCACAGTAAAAGGCCACAGACCAGTAAATAATGTGGCTTTTGGCTACTTTACAACTCCTGCTACGGCATTAAGAGGAAAACACGCTTTTTCATCACTTAGAACGAAGGAGTACAAATGGCAAATAAAAGTTTTAATCACGTCTCTGATTAAAAAGTTTAATAAAGCTTTAAGTGTCTGCTGGTTTAAATATTACCAACCTAAAAAAATACTTTAAAAATTTTTAGTTAACACAAGATTTATAGAGAAAGTTACTTGGTTTTGAAGGCAATGCAGTTGGTTCCTATGCCATAAGAAACTTATCCTCCAGCTTTATGAATTAGTAAAGTAGCAGACTGTATTATAGGCCTTGAGTCACATAAATTTATATAGGTTATTAGCATTATCTTTAAATGTACAATATAAACAAAACTGTACATGTATGGCATATTAACTTTGTTTTCCAAAATAATAGGCAACTCGTTAGCTAAAGACACCATAGTCTCCAAAAACAAAAAGGCACATCTGTATAAGATTATATGCCCTTTTTTCCTCTATGATTGGGTTAGGTAGTCTGTTTACATTTCGACAAAACAATAAACAGTGCATTCTATTATTTTCATTCTATTTTTCACTTTTGTCTTCAGCAGCAAATTCTGGCTTTTAAGACATGGCATTAAAGAGTTTTAGAACAGTGGGTGTTATTCACGATCTTCCTAAATGTAAAAACTAGAAGATGGTCAAAGAGGCTTAAAACTCAGTATCACCACACACCCCCTATATGTGTATAAATTCACTGCCTTAAAAAGTCATCTGTTACTCAAATTTGAAAAATTCCACAAATGCACTATCCCCCTTCAGTGCAATCAATGTCACTTTAAACCATATTTTAGCAGAGTCTACAGTGCAAATATAAATTCTTTATACTGGCCTTTGGGCAGCACTGAGGATCCAAGACAAGGCAATGCTACTGATCACCTGAGGATAATGGTAAAGGACTTCTGTATTTTTATTTTTCCAATTTTTAAAAGCTTATTTGATCAGTAGCATTTTTGTAAGAGCATTATTTTTAAAAAGTACTAAAATACTATGCCTTTTTTGAATAAATTAAAAAAAAAAACTTTACAAATACCATTCCAGTGTCAATGACTACATATGGCTAGGGTCATTGAGGAGTTTCTGCATTTTCTAGCAAAGGCAGTCTATACAATGGGGGGGGCGAAAGCTCCCGTTTGTAAGTCTTTGGTGGCAGTTTTGGTAGGTGAGGGCTTGAATTCTGCCTTGGTGGAACAGGGGGAGCTTGAGGATGAGCAAGATTATTCTGACTAGAACTGAGCACGTAGCATCGACGTGGTACCCTTGGAGAGGGTGTGCTAGGAGGAGTGTTTGGAGAATTTGGACACGTACTAACGTCTCTGAACCAGTCTGGATCTCTGTGAAGATGTCCCAGTGGAGGTGGCTGAAGAGTAAACGGACAGTTTATAAAGTGTTCTGGAGGCCGAAGGGGAACTGGTGGAGGGGTATCGGGAAGAGGATCTCTCGGCGGCGGCGGTGGTGGACTATGCAGAGGCCCGTCAAATGCACCAGAAGGAGCAGGAACTCTGGGTTTTACCTTTGGAGGAGGAGGCTGTCTTGGTGGAATAGCAGGGGGGTCATCATCAGATTTCATAGTTCCCTCAAAAACAAAAAGATTAAATTATACCTCTGTTCTCCTGAAAAATCTGTAAGAAAAAGTTTTAAAAAGACTAAAGAATTCTTATGTGTTAAGTTAAATCCAGAGCCTCAAAACAGGTTAATCTGGTTTAATGATCAGATTTATGAGTAAATGACTCCCAGTTTCACTCAGGGCCCAGTTTAATATTTTGATATATGAGATGTTTTAATTGAAATCTTATAAAGCCTCAGATTATCTTGCTTTATATATACAGTTTATAAATATATGGTTTTATTTATAATAATGGGCAAGTGAGTAAAAACAATATATAGCTTTGTAAACATGAAAGGACACGAAAGGACAAGAGGACTTAATATCCAGCTTCTGCTTTTTGGCCATTTACTTCTACTATCCCCAGTGAGGCTCACTGATGGTTCTCAAAGTGTGATCCAGGGATCAGCAACATCAACACTAGTAGGGAACTCATTAGAAATGCAAATTCGTGGGCCCCACCCCAGACCTACTGAATCAGAAACTCTGGCCATCTGGTTTTAACAAGCCTTCCAGGTGCTTCTGATGCAACCTAAAGTTTGAGAAGCACCAGTTGAAAGTTTGGAGAATGGTTTGAATACTACAGTTCTTTCCATCTCCACCAGAAATAAAAGTACTTCTTCTGAGCATCTGTGAATCTGCCCAGCCTCTTTTTTTAGAAAAATTATTATGAGGATTAAACAATTATTTAAAGTATTTTTCTAAATAAAACAACCTAAATATTTAAAAGCCATAGTGGGTGACCAAATTGTAACTGACAGAGTCTTTATAAGAACAAGCACTATTTTGAAGATTCACAACTTTGAATAAGTTGAGGCAAACCTAAGTCCTGTTGACTACCTTGGAATTTGATTTTTTGTTTTTGTTTTTCGGCCACAAGGCGCAGCATGCAGGATCTATAGTTCCCTAACCAAGGATGGAACCTGTGCCCCTGCAGTGGAAGCCCGCAGCTAACCACTGGACCACCAGGGAATTCCTTACCTTGGAATTTGAAGCATCATGATCAAATTTTTTTCGAGGAGGAAGTGGAGGAGGAATCAGTGGCTCTTCACTTAGTTTATGTAAACTACCACACGAACTAAAGAAAGACTCTGGGGGTAAAAAAGATTAGTTTAACCACAAGTCACAATGCAATCATAAGACAAAACTTTACTTCAATCTGTGATCACCTCTGCTATGGTATCTGTCAGACTGTACTGTAGCTGACTGTTGGTTTAGCTATCCTCTCCATTAAGGTGTAAGCTTTTTGAGGGCAGTGTGTATTTATTTTCATATCCGTAGCATGTAACACAGTGGTAGTGCCTGGCACATACTAGGTACTACTGCTAAATGAAAATATACTATTCAATTAAGATTAATAAGGAGATTCTGCTCCCTGAAAAGCCTTTTGTTTGTATAAACTGTACTAACTTCCAGAGAAAGATCATCCATAAACAGAGACCATGCTTTTTTTTTTCCCAAAGTGAACATTATTTTTACTTAAGTTATTTTAACATCATGTTAACTTACATAAACATGCAGTGTAGATGACTGGTTTTAGACAACAGTCAAAAATTAAATCCTTAGCTAATCAACAGTATTCTCAGTGTAAAATACCATGCATTTTCTGAAGCAGCTATTATTGGATACATTTCTACACAAGTAATAAAACCTCCATATAGGGGACCATAGGGTAGGGTTGTATCATAGGACTCTTCTATTTGCAAGTCTTTCATTGATAATGGAAACATTACACAACTGCATTAAAGGAAATTTACAAAATAATAAAGTATTAGAGGAAAAATTACCCCAAACATGCCAACCAGACATAGAATAAGAACGATTTTCATGTTCACTTCTTCTGTCTTTTTCATATGGTTAAAAAAATACCTGTAATTATGGACCAACTCCCTATTTTAATATCTCCACACACAGTTGGTGTAAAGATAGTGATCATAGCTTGTTTATCATTATACTGAGATTGGGTTTATAGGAGCTAGTTGGGAAAGAAGTTGGTGAGTTTAATTTTAAACACACTGAATTTGTGTGAACTGCTTATGGGACATCCAAGTAAAGATGTCACTCATTACTCCATGTCAAAAATTGCTGTCCTGATCACGTGATTCTGCAGTCACCTCAGAGTATCTTGATGGCTCACCGTGCCAGTAGCAGAAACAAAAAGTATGCCTATGGGGTGTTGGCAGATGGTGTGAGGAGGTTAGGTAGGGCAGTACCTGCTGTGAATATGTTCCTTTTGCTTGCCCAGCAAACTCTGCCCTGTCTTTGTCTCTTGGTGATGATGAATCCATCCCATATGGTTTAGTCAGCCAATTCTGCCCAGGGCACCCCAATTCCAGTCAAGAAGTAGACAATGGACTCACTTTCTTAATTTGATCAGATTTTTATCTGACTCTCTTTTATGCATACAGCTGTGTGCTTCAGTGAAAGCTGATCTTACCCGTAGCTCCAGAGGAGCGGCCTGATTAGACCATTCCCTCAGCCAGAGTAACTGGTTGTCGACACATGAACTAATTCAGACTACTGAAATTTGAAAGGAGGTTTGCAAGAGGCTACTGAAAAGGAAGTTCCTTGCTCTTTTGGAAAAGCAGTCTGTCAGTCTTTCTCTGTACCTCTCTTTCTCACTTGACTGAACAAGGAAGCACATAACCAATACTCCTGCCACCACTCTCATGACCTTGAGGAAAAACAGCCTCAGATAAAGCTGATAATCTGGACAAAACAACCAAGAGTCAAAGAGAAATCTGGTCCTTAATAACATCATTAAAGTTATCATTAATAACTGAATCAACCAGCCTAAAGCAGCCTTCCTCCAGACTTCCAGCTATCTGAGTCAGAATGCTTTCTTACTGCTTAAGGCAAACTTAGTTGAGTCTTCTCTTCCTTACAGAAACACACACGCTCATGGAAGCAGAAAACACCTTAATGATAATGGGATAGCTGTGAGAGTTTCTGAGTCTGACTCTACAGTCAGCCCACTTAACCACTTAAATGCAGAATGTTTCTCCATAGGAGGCACTCAGTAACCCTTGTTGAAGTGTGAAGTTCCACTTCAATTTTATTTTCTATTAAGAGCACTTCTCCACAAGATTATACAGGTTTTGTGAGCATTTTAAATAACCTTAGTATTCCAAACCAGTGAATGTAGGATAATTTACTTAACAATTTCTGTAATGTTAGCTAGCTATGTAAGTTACTTCCAATTTTTTATCATTCACTCATCCATCCACTCAACAAGTATTTTTATTGTGCATCTGCTATAGTGCCAGCACTCTTCTAGGCACTAGTGATACAGCAGTGAACAGGAAGCAAAAACTCATGTCCTTCTGGAGCTTATGTTCTAGGTTGATAAGAGAGAATAAACATGATAATTAAGTAAAAGTATAATGGCTATAAGTTAAAAGAAGAAATATTAGGTAGGGAAGGGGGAGCAATTTAAAAGAGGGTGATCAGGGAAGGCCTCACTCAGGTAACACCAAGCAAAAGCCTGAAGGAGGCAAGGGAGCATGCCATGAGGCCAGAAGGGTGAAGAGCACTCTAAGCGAAGGGAAGAGCAAGAGCAGAAGTCCTTATGTGGGAATTTGTCCATTTTGTTCAGGAGGCACAGTAGCTGGAGCAGAGTAAACAACAGAAGAGAAGAGTAGCTGATGAAGTCTGATAGATCAAAGAAGGCCAAACTGCATAGGACCTTATGGGTCCTTTTGAAGGAGCTTTGGCTGTTACTCTAAGATGGAAAGCCACTGGCTTTAAGTACAGGTGAGAAGAGTCTAACCTACATGCTAAAAGGACCTAGTTGCTGTATTGAAAACAGACTAAAGTGTGGAAGGTGGGAAGTTAGGATGCTACTATAATAAACCAGGTAAGTGATGGTGGTCGCTTGGACCAAGGTGGCAGCAATAAAGAAATGGTTAGATCCTAGATATATTTTGAAAGTAAATAAGACCTGTTGATGGATCACATTTGGGGTATGAGAAAAAGAAAGAAGTAATGATAACTCTAATATTTTCAGCCTCAGCAATTAGACAAATGTGGTTATAACTGAGAAGAGGCGGCGACGGGAAGAACAACTTTAGAGGAGATGATATCCAAATAGAGACGTCGAACAGGTCACTGAATACATGAGCCTAAAGGTCAAGAGACAGGTTCTGGGCAGAGAAAAAAATGGGGAATTATCATCATATAGATGATATAACAGTGAATGAGACACCAAGTGAGTGAGAAGAAAAGAGATTCAGAGACTTAGGGCCTTCCAATGTTAATAGGTTGGGAAAATGAAGAGAAACCAGCAAGAGAGACTAAGGAGCTAAAAGTAAAGTAGAAAAACCACGGAAGCAGGATGAACAATGTGATCTTCATGTACGTGACTTCTTCACAAAAATTTTTTGGTATTCGGTATTAATGAAGGCAGAGACTTTGTCTTTCTAGTTTGCTGTTGAATCCTTAGTACTTGGCAGAGTAGCTGGTACCAAGTACTCAATTCTCTACTGAATGAATAACCAAAGGTGTGAACATTTTTTTGGTTTGATATGTTGTTTTCAGATTTCTTTCCAAAAGGATCATACTAATATATCAATTTACAAGGGATAAGTAATATATGAGTACCTTTTAACATAGGCTTGCTCATACTTTGATGTAAACTGTCTATTCATGCCCATTGTTAATGCAGTCTTGCTGTTTTTCCCATTGTATGTGAGCACTTTTCATACTTTTCTTTCTTTCAGGATTTTAAGATGTTCAGAATTTTATGCAGTTATTCTCAATATTTTCTATTAAAATTCAAAACATGATTTTCTTTATCATATGGAAAATGTATTTTACTACCACCCAGAATAATGTCTAGAATTCCTGGTTCTCAAATGGCATAGTGTTATGGGTTGAACTGTGTCCCCCCCACAGAAGTTATGTTGAAGCCCTAACCCCAGCACCTATGAATGTGACCGTATTTGTAAATATAGTCTTTACAGATATGTAATCAAGTTAGGATGAAAGTGAGCCCGAATTCTGTATGACTGGTGTCTTTATAAAAACAGGAGATGAGGGCTTCCCTGGTGGCGCAGTGGTTGGGAGTCTGCCTGCCAATGCAGGGGACGCGGGTTCATGCCCTGGTCCGGGAGGGTCCCGCGTGCCACGGAGCGGCTGGGCCCGTGGGCCGTGGGTGCTGGGCCTGCGCATCCAGAGCCTGTGCTCCGCAGCGGGAGAGGCCGCAGTGGTGAGAGGCCCACGTACCACAAAAAAAAACACCAAAAAACAAACAGGAGATGAGAAAATGAGATACAAGGAGAAGATGGCCATGTGACAACAGAGGCAGAGATTAAAGTGATGTATCTACCAACCAAAGGATGCCAAGGATTGCCAGCAAATGCCAGAAGAGGTAAGGAAAGATTCTCCCGTACAGGTTTCAGAGGGAGCACAGCCCTGCCACCCTGATTTTCAGACTTCTAGCCTCCAGAACTGGACCTTAAGCCACTCAGTTTGTGGCACTTTGTTACAGAAGCACTAGAAACTAATATATGTAGTAAATACATTTCCACTGCTGAACAACCAGGAAAATAAGAAACATGCACAAACTTCAATGAAGCCAGGAAACATATGGATCCTGAAGCTTCAATGCATCAAGGTGGACTACAATGTACATGAAGGAGACAAATGGAGGAAGATGAAACCCAAATGTCTATAGTGGATGGGACTGACAAACAGCAGCAGATTTGCCCCCAGAGAACCAAAGGAGGGATCAGGAATTAAAGGCACTTGGTATAATGGAAGGCATGGACGTGAAAATAGAAGATATGATTACATCTATACAAGGGCCGCCAAATCCTATTCTCCACTTAGTGAGGCCAGGCAATTACCACATTCCCACCACTGCAGGAGACTGAGGGTTTTTATTCTCTGGAGAATCTAAACTTCAGACTTGGGAACACTAGTCTGTGCTGAAAACACAGATTTTCATACTAAATGCAGAGATCTCCCAGGCAGAAGGTTCAAAGATCTTTCTTTGGAGAAACTAAACACTCTTAGAGAAAATGCCTCATAGATTCTGAAATTTGGGGACTTCCTAAGTAAAAAAAAATTCTCATCACTCTATCACTCTAACAGTGAAACCTACAAGGCAACAAGCTTTGCCCACGGATATCACACTTCCTATCAGTTTATACTGCCTCACTCTAAAATATGAACAGAAAGCTAAGGATCCCAGACAAGAAAGAAAAACCTCCAATATGAAAGACCACAAACCACAACTAATAGAAGAAGGAAACTCAGAAAAGAAACCATACCAGAAACAAAATTAATTTTTTTCAAAAATTGAATAATGAAACCAGACTAGGATGATATAAAAATGGCATGATCAGAGGGAATTTAGAAAGAATTCTTAGAAATTCAAAATCATGATAGATGAAAAAAAAATAGAAAAGCTGGGCAATAAAGTAAGGAAATCTCCCAGAAAACAGAACACATAAAGAGATGGACAAGAGGAGATAAAAGAAAATCAGAGGATGAATCTAGGATGTACAATATGGAAAAGAAGCTCCAAAAAGGGACCCAGAGAACATGGCAGGGAAGAAATTATTAAAAAAATGATACAAGGAACACTTTCTAGAAATCAAAGACATGAATCTCTAAATTTAAAGGGCTCATTATAGACAGAAAAATGAAAGAAGAAAAAAAGACCCACATCAAAGCAGATCACTGTGAATGTATAGATCATTAGGAATAAACAGAAGATCCTAAAAGTTTCTTGAATTTAATGTGGCAGAGACTGCTAATCGTCCCCCAGTGCATCTATCCCTTTCTTCCTTTTAGTAATAGGATCCCATGAATTTTAGCAAGACAAAAGGCTGCCTAGTTACAGACAACATTTCTCAGCCTCCCTTGCATCTGTGTCCATGTGACTAAGTTTTGGCCAATGGAATGAGAGCAGGAGTGATACCTGCAACTCCCAGATCACTTTTTGTAACAAAGCTCCTTGCCCTCCATGTTCCTGCTGGCAGAAAAATGGTAACAACTCAAATCAGTTGCTCAAGACTCAAGAGATGGAAGCCAAATTTTGAGAATCCTGGATTGCCCTGCTAGCCTGAAAACCTTATAGAGCGGAGTTGTTTACTTGCTCTGGCTATTTTGAGAAGTAAACTTCTATTTCATGTAGGACACTGTATTTTTGGGTGTCTTTGCTACAGCAAGTAAACTCCAGTTTTCAAAAAAAGGATTAAGAATGTAGCATCACTGTCAGAAGGATTTTTGTCTATTTTGTTCAGTGCCACTTTCTCACACCTACAACAGTACCTGCATATAATAGGCATTTTTTAATTATGCATGAATAATTTATGAGTGAATGATATTAGACTTCTAAACAGCAAGTATGAAAGCTAGAAGACAGTGGGAAACTGTCTTCAAGATTCTGACTGAAAATGATTTAAAATTCCATGCCCAGCCAAACTTTTTTTTGGCTGCACCATGAAGCTTGTGGGCTCTTAGTTCCCCGACCAGGGATTGAACCTGGGGCCTTGGCAGTGAAAGCGTGGAGTGGACTGCTGGGGAATTCCCCCAGCCAAACTATTAACAACTAAATGTATAAATACATTTTCAGAAATGCAACAACTTAAAAATTTATATCCTATGTATCCTTTCTCAGGTAGCTACTGAAGATGTACCCCTACCAAAATAAGGAAGCATATCAAGAAAGAAGACAAGGAATCCAAAAAACAAGAATCCAACACAAGAGAGATGAAGGGAATTTCTAGTATGACAACAAAAGAAAGTTCTAGGATTTCAGCTGGGTCAGAGGCCAAGACAGCAACCAGTCCCAACTGGAGCAGGACAAAAGAGCATCAGGAAGGAAGTTTCCAAGTTAAAAAGCACACACACAAAAAAACCCCAAAACAAAAAATCCTAGATAGCTTCCCTAAATGGTCTGACTTTAAGGAAAACTGTGCTGTAAAAGGGTGTGGGAAGATGTAGCAATAGATGTTTAAAAACTAACAAACAAACAAAAATCCTAAACATTAATGAAGCTATTATTAACTTCAGGAAACAGAGCTGTACAAGAAAGGAAGCATGATCAGAGTATACACTCCTTGACTTGGCAGTGAATAATATTTTCCCCAAATGCGCTAAGTATATTAGGTAAAGGGTGAAATCTTCATCTACCATAATAGGAAATCAGTAAACACTGTCTAAAATTAATGATTCAAGAGAGAGAAAAATATAAAAACATCATTTAAAAATGTGGAAGAATCACTGGAAAACAAGGGGTGGGGAGTCATTGGGTAGAAGAACTGTTAATTTCATCTTGTTTTAAGCACTATTTACCTTTTAAAACTCTATGCATATATCACCTTGATAAAAATTAAAATAAAGTACAGAATTAAACATTTAAAAGAAAAACTTTACTTTTCTCACAAGACAGAAACTCTCTTACTACTATCTAAATGATTCACATTTTACTATGAGCAGAAGTCCTCTAGATTACCTTGGGAGAATTATTCCTGAAGCTGCTGTGTCCCTTTGGGTTATTTTGTTTTAAACAAATGACCATAGAAAGAAAGGTGACAGTATTTTACTTAAAATGCTGCTTTAACTAAAAAAAGCTCACGAGAAGAAATAAGTGATCAAGGTTAGCCTGGGAACCTGATAAACATTTAGTATTATTCCTATAGGAAATGAATTGGAAGGAGTGGGGAAGAGGAGAGGCAACTGATATGAAATCACTGCTCATCCTGTGCCAAGTAATGTGCTAGCTGCTTCTAAATAGTTATCTCATCTGACCCTTAACAAACTGGACATGCTAAGTAATTTGTTCAATGTCATACAGCCCCTAGAACATAGATAGGTTGTAAAATGATGAAAATAAACTGTAGTAAAGTATAAATAGTACCCAGTTGAAAGAAAATAATTTGATTTATTTATAAGAATTTCATTCATTTCTTAAAATTTTGAAATGTTGCTAAAACCCAAAATATTCATATACAAATTTTATCAATTCAATTATTATCTTTATAGTCATTTCATTAGAATCGACTCAAATTCTTACTTACTTGAATGAGGCAAGAGGACTGGAGCAAAGATGCTATTGCTTCCTATCGGAATGAGAAAAATCAATTTGAAGAGGAAGTTAATATGTACGGTTATATTTTTAAAATATGTTTGCATAAAGTAACATATGTAATAACACACACAGAGTTCAGAATTTTATCATCATCTTTGGCCATGTTAGTTTTTAAAGAATGAACCTGGTATTCTTTGTACCTGGAATGTTTTTCCTTTCTTAGCATAAGTAGTTCCCTCTCAGTCTCTTTTTAAATTTCCTTCACAAAACTTATCTGCTTTGTTTTCTTTTTCATTGTCTACTGCTCCCCTTTAGAGTAGCACTGGGGCTCAAAAGGTTCTAAATAAATCTTTGTTGAATGAATAAATTAGAAAATAATATGCATAAACAATGCACAAATAATGCTTTACTCCCATGTTAATCACTATTTTCACATATAGATGTCACTTTTCACACTAATATAGTTTGCAAAGGATTCTACAGTTTCCTAATTAAAATGATGAAAAGAATTAACTGAAACACAAGATTCCTTTTTTTGCCAAATAGTTTACATCAAATACATACCACAGGAACTGTTGAGATCCACATCTAAAAACACACTAAGGTCTGAAGAAGCAGATACTGGTGGAGTAGATGGTGTATTTGGAGAGGTTGGTGCTGATACTGTTGATTCAAGCTCTGTTTCAGCAATCCGACTAAAGCTTATTTTACATGGTTCTCTTTCTAATGGTGTTGGATGACCTCGTAAAGTACCTGAGGTAGAGCCATGTCGGCCTGTATTAGGTCTTATTCCAGGAGATTTTAAAGAGAAAGTTGATTTCCTAGGCTAGGAAAAGCAAATATAATTACGATTACAAACTCGCATGTACTTTATTTATTATGACTTAGTATTACGTTATTAATTCTTAGCATACAGTTAAGAGAGTACAATAAATACCAGTCTGCAAGGACAGTCTGTAACATTCCAGTGGAACGCTTTGGGATTTGACTGGCTTAATTGTAACATTGACTCAAATACTGTATAAGTAAACCTCTTTTCATACTACAGAAATAAAATACTGCGAAATCTGTGTGAAAACAACTGTTTGTTCCCTGAACACTTGAGCCTAAACTTCTTCAAATTACTGATATCAATTTTACAAATATTCACTGTAGACATAATATATGCAACATATTATGCTAGGTGCTTTAGAAAAAAAAGACCGTTTTCTTCCCCCTCCCTAATAATAAATGACCAACCTCCACAATGATACTTTACAGTCTTTGGAAAAAATTGCTATCATTATCTCCCACCTTCAACCTCTACTCCCTTTTAAAACCTCTCCCAGTGGTAACCTAATGAAAAAACATGAACTCAGATTCAGGTAACTTGAGTTAAAACCTCAAGTGTGCCCATATCTAGCTATGCAAGCCTTGAAAAAGTTATTTAACTCCTTCGAGCCTCAGTTTTCACGTCTGTAAAATGAGAGTAAGATCAATATCATACAATTGTTGTGGAGATGAGGTAACATGAAACTACCCGGCTCGAAGTTGGTGTATCACAAATGTTTTTACTTCCTTCCACACCTTGCTTCACTTTCAGCTACTTAGAATTGGTCTTCTACTACTTCTGTTGTCACTGCGAACCCCAGGAATAAAAGGAACTACTGTATAGCAGCAAATTTTAGCAAGAGAGGTGGGTTCCAGTGGTAACTACGGACAATGGTGCTCTTATGGCAGGAGCGAGGGTCACGTCAGAAGAACTGATATCTCTCCTTACTCCTTCCCAGGTCTTTTCATTTCCTGTTCCATTAGCTACCTGCCATTTAGGTTCTCACTTTCTCACAGCTTTTCCTCTTATACTAGGAAGGATCAAAAATGGACAGATAAACAAGTGGTACTAAAATAAAGGATGAACCAGATTTTATCAAAATGCTAACTTTCCCCCTACAGTATATATAATTTTAGAAATAGTATAAACACTGCAAAACAAAACACTTAAAAACAGCTATTCAAGCAAAGTACAATTTTAATGGAAATAGTCTGTTGAACACTAAAGACAGCATTGTTTTAAAAAACAAATTTTTCCAAAACTGTAATGGACTTACAAATCGAGGTGGCTGTTTGCAGTTCCGGGGTTCAATTTCTAGTGACTTGTTGAACAGATAATCTGTAAACTCTTTTTCAGAAGCATTTCCCATGGGGTTAAGGTTTTCAAAGAACCTCTGGAATTAAACAAATATCCATGAGTACATATTTTAGATTTTATTAAAACGTTTACTTCATCAGTTTAATACAAAAATATCATCAACAAATTAACAGATCCTAATGTCTGAAAAGTCCTCAAGAATTGCTGATTCCAATCTCTCTATTTTCGGATAAAAGTATAAAGTTTTTATGTAAGTTGTATATTCCAGTCTTAATGTTGTTCTAAGAAGATGAACAGATTTTTCATTTATTACTATCTTAATGGCTCAGTATCCCTCAGTTAACATTCCTACCCATTATAACAACAAAATGATCATCAGTAATAAGTTGTCAAAAGTGATTAAAACAGAATTATAGTTATAATCCACAATGAAACTTTGATGATCAGAAAAAAAATAGAGATAAATTGTATTAAAGTCTATTCAAAAGTAATTTCAAGAACAATTATATAAACATATCTATGTTAGCCTCTAGCAAAGTAACTTTTTTGTCTTTACTAAAAAAATATTTTCCAAGCTTACATGTTGTTTTATAAATTAGTTTATTTATAAATATTTATTTATATACTAGTTTATAAAACAGACATATATTAAAATTTTGTTTTTCATCTTTATTGGAGTATAATAGCTTTACAGTGTTGTGTTAGTTTCCGCTATACAACAAAGTGAATCAGCTATATGTATACATATATCCCCATATCCCCTCCCTCTTGAGCCTCCCTCCCACCCTCCCTATCCCACTCCTCTAGGTGGTCACAAAGCACTGTTCCCACTAACAGTGCAGGAAGGTTCCCTTTTCTCCACACCCTCTCCAGCATTTATTGCTTGTAGATTTTTTGGTGATGGCCATTATGACTGGTGTGAAGTGATACCTCATTGTGGTTTTGATTTGCGTTTTTCTAATGATTAGTGATGTTGAGCATCTTTTCATGTGTTTGTTGGCAATCTGTATGTCTCCTGTGGAGAAATGTCTATTTAGGTCTTCTGCCCATTTTTGGATTGGGTTGTTTGTTTTTTTGATATTGAGCTGCATGAGCTGCTTATAAAATATAAGTTTTTAAGTAAAAAATTTAGATGATTTAACAAAGTACAAAAAGAAAAATAAACAGTAATCTCACCAACCAGAGATCTCACTGTTAACATTTTACTATTGGAATATCCTTCCAATGTTTTAACTCTGTGTGTGAATATATGTACAGATACATATATTGTAATTTTTTTCCTGCAAAATTGGGATCACCACATAGCTATTTTTAGCCTTTTGAAAGTATTCAATTAAATTTTTTCTGTATGGTTTATTTACCTTAAATTATACAAACTTTAACTATATAATACTTCATCAGATGGATGTTCCAGAATTTATTTCACCAATTTCCATATAGGTAGTAACCCACATAGATGTTTTCTAATTCTTTGCTGTTACAGTAATAATTATTGCTATTATCAACTCCTTGTGCATAAATTTTTCTGTGCATTTCTGATGACTTCCTTAGAAAAATTTCTTAGAAGCAAATTACTGGATTTAGCTTTATTTAATTTTGAAGTAGCTTAGAAGCATATATACAAATAAGTTCTGGGTTCTAGCTTTAGCAGTAGGCAAAATGAGCTTTAGAATTTCTAGTATAAAATTCTTCCATTTTTCAGGCATTCTGCCAATTTCAAGAAAATGATATTACTCTTTTAACAATATTGAAACAATTTATTTTTATATTCAGGTTAGCTAAATTAAATCAAATGGACCAACAGTAATTTAAAGACTTTTATAAAGTTATAATTGTGATTTTCTCATCCTTTGCTCTATTTTTTTAAATACTATTTAGTTTGATTAACAATGCTTTGAAAGTGATTAGCTACTTTATCTACTTTTTAAACTTACTTTGAGTCAATCTATAAAGAAAGCATTCTCTGCCCCTAACCCCCAAAAGAATGCTTTAAACAACAGTAGGATGTCTAGATCGTATCACAGAAACCTATTAGGAATTACTGAGATATGAATGCTAAAATTACTATTTTAATTATACCCAGCTACAATGTAACATTATTTCTGGGAGGAAATACAGTGTGAACTCTAATCTGGGCTTCAAGAACATTTCTTTTTTTTTTGGCTGCACCACGCAGCTTGTGGGATCTTAGTTCCCCAACCCCGGATTGAACCCAGGCCCTCATCTGTGAGAACACAGAGTCTTAACCACTGGATCACCAGGGAATTCCCTCAAGAACATTTCTTTAGCCCTATGAAGCACCACATCACAGAGGGTTAGCTAAATAGTGAGAGAAGGGGATGAAATAGGTGACAATTTTCTTTAGAGCAAGTATCTGTCTATATTTTCATAATGGTTGCATACTTCAGGTCATTTTTTCTTAGGACTTTAGGGTTCTTTGTTTTGAACTGGGAACAAAGAATAGTTACCATCTTACAATTTAGGAGGATGGGAATGATAGTGACCATTTTCACTCAACATGCCCAACCTGCAGACTACATCTGAAAGTGTAGCACAATTTTTAATGTGAAAGGTGAATTTATTCTGATAGTTATCATATGTTCTGAATTTCAAATAAGTATAATATAATAAAACTCACTATAAACATAATACCGTAATTTACTCTAATTTAGAAGGTATTTCACATCTTATAGTACCACAGAATCAGTATTATGAACTATTGCTCAAAACAGAATACCAAGTGAGAAAATGTTTTAAAAAAATCATTTTTTACTATGCATATATACACACCACTCTCCCAACCCCTTCCCCTATTTAAATGCAATGTTCTTATAAAGGGATTAATTACTTAATGTTACATTGGCACATATAAAATATCTAAAATGTCTATCAATCAATGATAGTACTGGTAGTGGATTTTCTTTTTACTGTGTGGATATGAGAAAGTTTCTTTCATTCCACTTTGTCATTCATTTTTTGAAAGTGCTACTTAAACCAGCTGCACAAAGAAACAACAATGTCAAGACAAAGTGCCTAATAATATTAATAACTGCAGACTGTTACTGCAGAATATCTACTATTCACCACTCCTATCTATTGATAAATTAACTCATTATTTTCATAGCAAAATAAAGATCATAATGTATGGTTATGCCATATCTTAGAGAGGGCAGAGGATTTAACGTGTTCTCTTTTTAAAGAAAAGCAAAGAAAATATTTACCCTCATTTCTGGTTCTATCCGTAAACAGTAAGGTTGATTCTGATATTGCTGAATTTCTCCAGTAATTTCAGCTACTTTCCTCCTCTTACTGAAATTGATTAAATCTTTCCCTTTCTTTTTTAAAAAATCATTATTCCCTTCTTCAGTCTTCAGAATATTTGTTAAATATATTCCTAGTAAAAAAAAGTGTTTGAAGAAAAGTTTTAAAATTGGTTACTTAACCATTTGGGAAAACAACTGATCTAGTAAAATCAAAAGACATCCTATAATACAGCAGTTCTTACTACTAAAATCTCTGATATATTTAATAATCAATCTTACATTAAGAATTTTTTTACATGGATGGAAACAATTTAAAATTGAAAGAAAACTAGGGTTTATAAAGAGCTTAATTTGCCATTTCTTAGTCTAATAGCCTAAAATAAAAGGGAGGATTCATTCACAAAGTCTAAATTGTAAGTGTTAAATCTATTCTAGCCATTTTAATATTTCTTATAAATCTTTAATGCCAATGATCTTAAATGATTACTGATCAATATATTAATTTTAAGCCAATTCTGGTTAATAAGACTACAAATTTATAAACTAATTCTGCCCTCCCAAAGCCCGTAAATTAGATAGAAAAGAATTATTCTTCAGTTTTGGACAGGAAGAAAATCTTCAGTTCCTCTTTCATGCATAATTACTGATTCATTTAAATCAGTGGTTGTCAGCTGGGGGCAATTTTGTCCCCCAGAGGATAGATATCTGGGAATGCCTGGAGACATTTTTGGTGCATGCTATGGTTTGAATGTTCAACATTCATACATTGAAATCCTAATGCCCAGTGTGATAGAATGAGGAGGTTAGGCCTTTGAGAGGTGCCCTCATGAATGAGACTACTGGTCTTAGAGATCCCACAGAGCTCCTTACAACTCTACAAGGTAATTACTAGAATCTTCACTTTATAGATAGAGTTTACATACAGAGTTTAGGTTTTATTTATCAATATAGAAAGCTAATAAAAGCAAATATGCTCAGAAATAAAATCAGGACAATCTGCTTCTAGAGGCTAGTCTCTTTTCACTATATAACAAACTCTCCCTCAAAATATAAATCCATTTTTAGTAACTTACCAAAAAAAGGCACACAAGGTGGATTGATTGACTTAAGTTTCAATAGATATTTTTTAAAATGATCTTGACTTAATTCCACAGCTTCATCCAAAATTTTCCTTTTTCTTTCCTGCAATGCCTTTAAAATATATAAACTGAGCATAATTTGCTTTTTTACAATTCAATCATATTTTATAGATGCAGAGCTTTCAATTTTAAAATTTTGCAAATATTTGAAAAACAATTTTTAAAATTAAGAGATGAGTACTATTTTTATCTGCACTTGCTGGAGATGATTTCTTACCTATAAATATAAAATTTTTAAACTTATTTTTTTTCTAATATAAATTAGAGGATTAAACGATAAAAAAATCTTCCACAGGATATTATTAGTTATAATCCTGATTAGCCAGAGTTTCAAATTATAGCTGTTGGAGAAAAATATAATCCCATGGCATTCAAATATTTTTCCACTGAAAGATCTTTTGGGGCTAAGGGTAATAAGGTTTTGGTAAAGAGGAGAAGGCTGCAGGAGGGAGACAAGAACTGAACAAAAATGTAGTAAAGCAAGTAAGCAGTCATTTATTTTATATTTCATTATTACATTTTTTAATTAAAAATGAATTATTTTATTTTAAACCTGATAGATACACACACACAGATTGACAGCAAACATTATACTTGATGGAAAACGATTCAACTCATTTCCTTTTTTTTTTTTTTTAAAGATTTTTTTTGATGTGGACCACCTTCAAAGTCTTCACCGAATTTGCTACAACACTGCTTCCGTTCCACGCCCCAGCCCTTTGGCTGTGAGGCATGCGGGACTCCAGCTCCCCAACCAGGGACCACTCACTCACCCCCCGCACACTGGAAGGCGAAGTCCCAACTACTGGACTGCCAGGGAAGTCCCTCAACTCATTTCCTTTAACTTAAGGAAAAAGCAAAGGTGACTGCATTGTAACTTTTATTCAGTACTATACAGAAGTCCTAACTAGAATGGACAAGAAAAATAAATAAAAGACTAGGGATTGAAATGAAAAACTGTCAGTATTCACAGAAGAAATGATTGTCTGTGAAGACATGAAATAAATCTACAAATAGAATGTTAATGAGAGAATGTAGCAATATTGCTGGATACAAAACCAACAGGCAAAAATCAACTGCATTTCTAGATATCATCAACAAAGAAAACAAGATTATTAAAATATTCTAATATAAATCTAACAAAACAGATGTGAGATCTTCATCAAGAAAACCATAAACTGTATTAAATAAATAAATAAATGGAGAGATACACCATGTTCATAGTTGGGAAGATTCATTATTGTAAAAATGTCAGTTCTTCATAACTGATTTATAGAACCAGTATAATTCTTACCAAAACCCCAACCTTTAAAATCATTAAACTTAAAATGATTCTAAAATTTATATAATAGCAAGGGGTCAAGAGTAAGTCACTCTTGGGAATTTCCTGGCAGGCCAGTGGTTACGACTCGGCGCTTTCACTGCCAGGGCCCAGGTTCAATCCCTGGTCAGAGAACTAAAAAAAAAAAAAAAAGAGTAAGTCACTCTTGAAAAAGAATGATTGGTGGGGACTTGCCCTATTACACTGTATCAAGAACTAGTATAAAATTACAGTAATTTAAACATGTGGCACTAGCACAGTAATAATCAAATACATCAAAAGAACAGGATAGAGGGACCAAAAACAGGCCCACACATTTATGGATACTCAACTTATGATACAGCTGACACTACAGATCAACAGAGAAAGAATGGACTTTGAATAAATGTGTGAGATCAACTGGCTAGCCAAATGGAAATTAGATTCCATACTCAAAACTCATTTCCAGCTGGATTAAGGACTTAATGAGAAAGATAAAACATTAAGGTAACAGAGGAAGATCTATTAAACAAGACACCAAAAAGCACAAATTACAAAGGAAAAAATAAGTAAACGTGACATTAAGAATTTCTGTTCATTAAAAGACATCATAAAAAATGGTGAAAATAGAAGCTTCAATCTGGAAAAAGATATTTACAACACACATAACTGACAAAGGATTAAAATCCAGTATATGAGAGAACTCATACAAATTAATTAGAAAAACTCAACCAAAAAAGTAAAAAATTTCCACAATACAAAGAGCCAATAAAACATCTTAAAAGAGGTTCAAACTCATTAGAAATTAGTGAATTATAAACCCACACCACAAGACTAGAAAAATAAAGAGAACTGACAATATCAAGTGTTAGCGAGAATGTGGAACCACCAGAACTCAAGCTTCTGGTGGGAGTATAAACTGGTATGATTAATACTTGAGAAAACAATTGGGCATTATCTATTCTATCATCCAATAATTCTACTCCTAGGTATACAACTTAAGAGAAATTTGTGCATGTAAGCACCAGGATAGATGCAGAAAATGTTTATGGCAATATTACTGATAATAGTGCCACACTAGAAACAATCCAAATGACCATTAGCTAACTAACTAACAAATAAATAAATAAATAAATAAGCAAATAAAGAAATAAATTTTGGTAAAGTTATTTCTTTAATATGTTACAGCTATAAAAAAAGAATGAACTATAGTTAAAAGAAACAATATGGATGAATTTTAGGAATATAATATGTTGAGTAAAAAAAGTCTTAGAAGAATTATATTCATATATAATTAAGAAACATGCAAAATGAAACAACACTGTTTAGAGATACAAATAGTAAAACTATAGAAAAAAGCAAGAGAATGATAAGCACCAGATTCAGCATAGTAGCTGGCTCTGAAGGGGCAAGGAAGGAGATGGACTGGGAGGGGTTCTTAAACTGGATGCCAGGTAAACAGGTATTCTTTGTATTTTCATTCTTTATACCATATACTATTTTTATAAATATTGTTGAATATAAATATTCAACACTTTAAGAAACTAAAGCTTAACGTCTCAAAATGAATACACTCCTTCAGAGTTTTCAAAATGAGAACTGAAATTATTAGTCCATTAGATAGATTATTTGGCAATATTTGACTATTAATATCTTTAATATATATAAGTCCATACAAATCAATAACATGCAAACACCCAAACAGAAAAACACACACATGAAATCAGTCTAACCCTCCATTCCCCTCTAATCACAACCCATGGTAAGAACCAATGTGAAAAGAAGAGTATGTATCCTTCCACACTCTTCTCAATGCTTGTGCAGCTCACTTACACGTTTACAGTTTGTTCTGTTTTGTTCCATCAAAATGAAATCATATTAATTTTTCTAAAGATTTTTTAATGGATTTTCCCCTAAATGTCACAACTATTCTTCCAAGACAATATACACAGATTCTATTCACTTTTTTTCTGTAGCTAACCAATATTCTATGCCATAGGTATAGGATAACATACCCAATCATTCTCCTACTGATGGACACAGGTTGTTTCTAGTTTTCTGCGACTACAATTACTGCTGCAGAAACTAGATCTTTGTACCTTAACTTTATAGTCCACTGCTTTTATTTCTGGGTCCAAAAGTATCTGTATTTTAACATATACTGCCAGATTACTTTCTAGTAACATTGTAAAAGTTCACATTCCCAAAGGCAAATACATTTGCGTGGCTGAGTCTCTAACTTTTCTATACTTTCTATATCTTCTGAATTTTCAATGATAAACACTAAACATACACAATTTTATAATTAAAAAAAAACTAAGTTCTAGAAAGCATTTTCTCCATGTTACTCTTTCTTTGACTATATACTACAGGTGATTAAAGTAATTTGTACATTTATATTTAAAATTCTTTGTCATTTATTTGAAACAATCAATGTACCACTGAAAAAATCCATTTGGAACTTCATTACATTTAGGTAAGCATATTAAACAGTCACAAAATTCATATTCTTTTTTTTTTTTTTTTTGCGGTACGCGGGCCTCTCACTGCCGCAGCCTCTCCCCTTGCGGAGCACAGGCTCCGGACGTGCGGGCTCAGCGGCCATGGCTCACGGGCCCAGCCACTCCGCGGCATGTGGGATCTTCCCGGACCGGGGCACGAACCCGTGTCCCCTGCATCGGCAGGCGGACTCGCAACCACTGCGCCACCAGGGAAGCCCCAAAATTCATATTCTTTGATGAATTCTAGGCTCACTTATATTGATGTATTTTCTAATATTGTGATATCACTGTGTTTAAGGAGTAAGATGGATTTATAAAGGATTTACTCAAAAAGATCAGTGGTAGAAAGAATCTCTTTCACATTAATTTTATCTCCCCCCAAAAGGATAAACTATTTAAGCCTAAAACTTACCTCAAAGGTATGATCTAGTCTATAGACTGATACTGAATTTACTGCACTGACGATCTCTAATACACCATTGAAATTATTCAAATCTTGAAAAACTTGCAGAATTTCTATAATTCTACTTAGTACTGCCACCCGTTCCTCAAAATTTTCTGCTTCCACAATGCACCTAACCAAAAAAAAAGAAAACAGAAAATCATGGCTTAGAAAGCAACTTCCTTGTTCCACATAGAAAAGAATATATTTTCAGCCACAATTTTTGCTTATATGTGACTTAATATTATAGAAGTATAACATTAAGAAGTAGTAAGACAAAGTAAATAAAAACTTACTTTTCAAACCAGAGAGTGAGATTTGTGGTGTGGCGAATCATTTTTAATAAATTTGGAGAATTTATTTCTTTATCTTCTTTGGTCCATACACTCCCTACAAGTTCAGAAGGTTGAACTTTCCTGTGGAAGCAAAAATCAATGCACTTAACCTACAAAGGATTAGTATCAAAATTATTTAAAGGTCTCCTAAAACTTAATAAGAAAAAGACAAGTCTAAAAGATAAAGGAACAAACATAGAAGCAGGTAATTCACAGAGAAACAGAACTGAATAGCCACGAACATGAAAAAATACTTTAACTCTTACTCAGGGAAAAGAACATTAAACCACAAGGAAATCCCATTTTATTCCTATCACACTAACAGAAGTGTAATACCAAATGGGTAAAAATGTGGATAAAAAGGGAACTCTCCATCACTGATGTGCAAGTAAAATTTGATACTTTTGTAAAATAATTTGGCAATATCTCATAATACTGAAAATATACATACTAGATCACCCAGCAATTGTACACCTAGGTATACATTCTAGATACACCAGTTTATAAGAAAACATTTTTAAGAATGTTCAGTCAAGCATTGTTTCCAAGAGTGAAAAATCCCAAACAACCTAAAGGCTCCTCATCAAGAGACTGGATAAACTGTGGAGTATTCATACAATGGAATACAATATAGCAATTAAAATAAGCAAACTAGAGCTATACTCAGCCAACAAATGCTAGAATCAATTTAAGTAAAAAACAAGTCACGGAATGATATATCAGTATAAACAACCTTAAAATGTGCAAAATAATGCTACATATTGTTTATGAATGTGTATAAATTATAAAGACATACATGGGAATAGTAAATATCAAATACAAGATAGTGGTTATCCTTTGGAAGAAAGAAGAGAAATGGGATTAGACAGAATTACACAAAGGGTTTCAATTTTATTTGTAATGCTTTTGTTGTTGATGCACCCGCATTGTATTATCTTCTATATTTTTTTAATACCTGAAATAATAAAAAATCAGATGGAAGAGCAGATTAAATCACTGTATACAGTGATTCAGGATTACATAATTTAAAAAAAATTGACCATTGGCATTGCCATCACTGTCCTACAGACTTGGCTATTATAATAATAAAAAAGTTCAGTAGATTTGAGTGTAAATGGGTACTCTGAACAGTCTTGGAAGTAAGTTTTCTTAAGTGGTTCTATTATTTCACCAGAAATTAGTTTACAAAGAGTGTCAGTATTTTACAAATGGTACCCTTCTTCCATAATACACGTATCACTTAACAAAGGTATTTCTATGTTCTGAAAGTAGGTCCACATAGAGCTAAGTGCTCCCTTATTCCTGATGTCCATTCATGTGACACTATAAGGAAAAACCTGATTCTGTACTATTTTCTTTATCTAAGGAATAAGTCCCTTCATTCCCACCTATCACAAATCCCACAGTAAAGAAGCAACTTAAGTGCCCATCAACAGATGAACGGATAAAGAATTTGTGAGACACACACACACACACACACACACACACACACACACATTACTCAGCCATAAAAAAGAATGAAATTCTGCCATTTACAACAACATGGATGAACCTAGAGGATATTATGCTAAGTGAAAGAAGTCAGACAAAGAAAGACAAATACTGTATGTTATCACTTATATATGGAATCTAAAAATATAACAAACGAATATAACAAACAAACAGACTCAGATATAGAGAACAAACTAGTGGTTACCAGTAGGGAGAGAGAAGGGGGAGGGGCAAATTAGGGGGAGGGAATTAAGAGGTAACAAAGTACTATGTATAAAATAAATAAACTACAAAGATATTTAGTACAGGTAATACAGCCAATATTTTATAGTAACTTTAAATAAAATAGCCACAAAAATATTGAATCACTATATTGTACACCTGAAACTAATATAATATTGTGTATCAACTATACTTCAATTTAAAAAACTGTGTTTTCCTACAAAAAAAATCCTACAATATCAACAAAAACCACCTGAACTCCAAATTACTTAAAATATAACATGACACTCTGAATGAGATGGTAACAAACGCTGATGGGTGTGCTAAATTCTGAACAGCACAGTCAGGGCAAATCGGAAACCCAATTCTAAAGAAGGTAAAGTTTTATATCTGGTGCTTTCCCACATTCTCCATTTACACTAAACTTTATATATTCTTCCTTTTCCCTGTGTAATCCCAGTTTAAAAAAAAACAATGGCTGCTAATCAGGATAACTTCTTAAGGGTGTTTGTATTTTAAAAGCGGCTTCTGAATGCAGAAAAGTTTTTGATGGAATGATAGTGGTAGGGGTTTATTTTCTGGATGGGGCTGGCAGGTGGCGACTACCTGTAAGGCCTGTACTCTGTTTTTGTTTTTTTGTTTTTTTTGCAAGGCCTCCACTCTTCACAGGAGCCTGGGTTGTAAATTTAAGAAGAAAGCTTAAATTATGAGGTAGGAGATAGGACAGAAAGAGGCTAATGTACTGGGAAGGACAGTGGTTTTAAAAAAATGACAGAGAAATAAGTTGATAAAGCAAGTTGAAAAGAGAAAAAACTGTGGTTAGGAAGGTATGAGATGTGTGAGTTAGTAATTCTGGAATAAAATTTGGAGTGATGACAAGATTCAGACTATGACCATAGGAAATGTCTGATTTGGAGTAAAGAATGGCATTGGAAGTGATAAAGCCATGAAGCTAAAAGATTAGGTTGTAAATGGGTGATCTGTGTGGATACAGAGGCAGGAACTGCTTTATATATAAAGACAAATGATGGGATACAGATAAAAATAGTCAAGCGTATTTCTAGTGATCCTTATAAACAAAAGAAAATGGCTCAGAAGTTTTAAGTATGGTTCATCATCACACTACTTCAAAAATATACTTTTCTTTAAAGTGAATATTGACTTCAAATAGCTAAAGTATTTGAGACTCCTTAAAAGAAGTGAAGAAATCTTTACTCTTCTAAAAATTTTGTTACTACTCATTTGCCTTGCAAACCTAACCCAGTCAATTCCCACATTAAAATTTTGATTACATATTGAAAAAAACCTTTTGATTACATATTTGAAAAAAAAAGAAGAAAGCTTATCTCACTCAATATTCTATTTACTTAGCTGCCCAGAGCCTAGCATCCATACTGTCTTAACGGAACCAACTCAAACTAAAGCAAGATGAGAAAGTATTAGGAATAGGAGCTGGGTGACTGTCTATAAAGTGGTTGCTATTGTACTGCATTAGTCTTCTCTCTGCCACTCCTCTTGTGAAGGATTGCTAGGACCTAATCTAGGCCTGAAGAGCAATAATTTATGACTTTCACCTGCAGAACAGACTACAGTTAAAAACTGTCCTATGAACTTTCTTCCCAACCCACAAGAATAGATGAAGTATTTTTAAGCACACATGAATAATTTTCAAAATGTTCTGAAAATAGATGGAACTGTTCAAAGTTCTTGAAAACAGAGCAGCGAATTAATGTTAATTGTCTACCTGTAGAGATCAGATTCCAAAAGTGTCAGCTGACGTGCAATTTCTATTGGATGAAGTGTCATGAGATCAAACGTTTCAAACTGTCCTGGTCTGCTGATATGCCATTCAATTGGTGGAGGTGGACTTTCAAAGGTAATATTATGGCTTATTCCATTTGCCTGAGCTTGTTTCTTCCTCTTGATGATCTTAGCAATTGACTCTACCCATTTCTTCATAGCTTTCCCTAGAAAAAGAACACAAACAAAAATGCCCTTTACTTGACAGATACAACTGCAAATCTTCGTATAATCTGTAACTTTCATGCACCTTCATGAAACCCCACTCATGTCCACCCTCTACTCCTTATGTTATTTCAAAGCAAATCTAAGATATCATACAATTTCATTCATATTTAAGTATTATCTAAAAGTTAAAAACTTTAAAATAACCATAATACCATTATCATGTATAAAAATGACAATATCTTCTTAATATCATCAAATATCTAGTTAGTATTCACATTTCCCTGATCGCCTCATGTTTTATTACAGTTAGTTTGTATGAAATAGGATCTGAACAAGATCTGCATATTGCATTGAGTCAGTATGTGTCAAGTCTCCTTTCATCTACAGGTTCCCCTTTCATCTCTCATTTTTGCTTGCAATTTGTTTGTTGAAATTCAATCACTTGTGGAGTTTCCCAAGTCTGAATTTTGCCAATTCCATCTCTGTGGTATCATTTGCCATGTTTCTCTGTCCCTGTATCTTCTGTAAATCAACACATACAGATTTGATCTGGTCCAGGATAAACTTTTGACATGAATACTTGCAAGACTATTTCTGAAAAGAGGCATATAATGTCTCTCTTTTTATGTTACTAGGAGTTGAGAAATGGTAATATTCTCATTCTATCATTCCTTCTTCACTTATCAGTTGCAATGCTTCTTTAAAAACTTTCCCTCATCAACTATTTAGTTATCTTGAGGTATAACTTGTACAGGAAAGGCCTTTAAACAAAATCATTTACTTGCTTTATTCTAATATGTGTGTCTATTTTCGAAGCTTCTTAGATCACATATACTCTAGTGTCTTCATTTAGAACATTAAGTTAAAAATTAACTTAGTACTATAAACAATTTTAAAGCACACATGATAAAAATGTGTTTTAAACATCTCAAAACTGAAACAAAGGAATCACATTCTCTATTTAAAGTAAAATTTGCCTTGAAGAACAAGCAGGAGATGAAAGAAGCTGGACTTAATTATGGTATTCTTAATTAATGCCTTATACTATCAGAGAGAACATGAATTTTCTTGATTCAACAGCATACATTTGATATGTACATTTGTTTAATATTCACCACCTAGAGTTTCATTTCATGGGCTGTGTTCTGAAACTTCAGGTAGGAAACTCCTATCTTTCAGGTGTCAAAAATACACCAAAAACTTTTCCAGGGGAAGTAAATATTATTTAAGAATCTGTTAACCATTCAAAACTGAAGAATAAGATTAAGGAGGAGAAGAAAACAAATTAAATTACACAAACATTTAATTATTTAAAGGAATGGCAACCATGAGATGAGATAACATTAAAGGGCTTAAATTTACTAAAGAGGACTTCTGACTTCTTAAAAAAGAAAGATTCTCCTAAAAAACTTCAAAAGGCAAGATTTTAACACTTCAGGTGGTTCTAAACACATGTGAGCTCCTTAGAATCTATAAAAATTATTCCAAATGTTATTTCTGCCTTTTAAAAATGAAAAATAGTTTAGCTTCTTAAATTGAAAGTCATAAATTAAAAAAAAAACTCATGAGACAGAAGATCCAATCAAATCTTCAAATAATATACCTCTTACACTTGAAATGAAGGATTCTAGTCTTTCAAGCAACTCCAAGTCTCTTTCAAAGTCATAAAAATGGTGTTCAACCCAGTGCCGAAACACATTCAAGATCCTGACAAAATGAAAAGAAACATATTTTAGTGAAACCCAAGCATTCAATTATACTTCTTTCACTTCTCTAATGCCGTGGTGATACTTATATATACTAGGGCCAATATAACACTCAAGAGTCTCTAATTTCTATTTAACTAATACCTTAAGTGGTTCAGTAACATGAACTGTTTATTATTCAAAAATTATACTTTAAAAAATTTATAAGCATAAAAATCGTGGCTTCTATACTTATCCATTTATGTTCTGGAAAAGTATTTTTTCTTTATTTATATGTAGAAAATTCATACTCTGTCCAATACAAAAGCAACTTTTAAGTTCTTCAATTATATTTTCCACATAAAATGGAAAACCAATTAAGATGTAGTGTATTTGGTTCTAAATTCAAGTGCTATCATCAAATTTCTATGTAATTTACAGGTAGGTTCACATTCTTTTATTTCAAAAGACAAAAATATTTCTGACAGAGAGCTATTTTGTTTTACAGTACGTCAAAAATAATTACTTACAGAGATTTAAGTAATAGAGATTTAAGCAATCTATACAAATAAAACATTCCATTCTCCATCACGAAGATACAGATACTGTATATTAATTACATTAGCATTTTTCCTTCATTATTTCAATGAATATTTCTAGTTTATCTTCCCACCCACTGCCCGCGACCCCAGCAACTGTCAGACAATAGTTTTTTTCCCAGACTAAGAAACTATTTTAAATTACTAATGGTATCTGTAATAAAACAACCTTAAGTGCCTGGTTGGCTCAGTGGCTTAGCGAGTATTTCAAATGATCACAAAATTGATAGCTTCTAGGCTAACACTAGTTTTCAAATAACTCTGCTTCCATCCTTTCTACTTCCTAGTTTCTACAGAATCCAATGTAATTTTAAAATTATTATCATGTAAAAGAAAAAAAATCTCATCACTAGATTTCACCAAAATTAAGAAAAGTAAGATAATCCAAAGACGGGGAGAAAATATGTGTAAAACATTTATCTGACAAAAGACTGGCGTCCAATCCTACTCAATACACTACTACAACTCCATAATGAAAAGACAACTCAATAAAAAATAGGCAGAAGATTTTAATAGAGTCTTGACCAAATAAATACGAATAGCCAATAACAGACAATAAAAAGTTCTCAACATTGCATCATTGAAAAAATACTAGTTAAAATCATAAAGAGATATCATCACTATACCCCACCTGTTTGGCTAAGGTATGAACACTGACATCACTAAATACTGGTAAGGATAAGGAACAACTGGAACTCTCATAAATTGTTGGTGAGAGTATAATATTGTACAATTACTTTGGGAAAAGATTTGGCAGTTTCTTTTAAAATTAAGCACACACCTACCCTATGACCCAGGCTCCCACTTTGAATTATTTACAAAAGATATATGAAAAAACATGTTCACGAAAGACTTATAAACTTCATAGCAGCTTTAATCATAATAATCAAAAACTGAAAAGAACCCATGTGTCCTTCAGTGGGAAAGTGAATAAACAAATTGTGGTATATTCATATAATAGAATACCACCTCAGCAATAAAATAGAACAAACACTGATATAAGCAACAACATGCTGAAAAGCATGTTGAGTGAAAGAAGTCAGACACAAAAGAGTATATAATACACAAATCCATTTACATGAAAGTATAAAACAGGTAAAAGTAATCTATATAGGAAATTGAAAGCTGCTTTGGGCAATGAGAACAAAAATTGATTAGAATGGGCATTAGGGAACTTTGCCGGGTGAAAGTAACACCTTATACACCTTGACAGGAGTGTGGATTATAGAGATGTATTTGTTAAAAATTCAAAGTACACTTAAGATGTGTGTGTTTCATTATATACACATTTTACAACAACAGAATAAACAAATACTGAACTGTTAATTATATACAAACTGAAGTATTTAAAGAGAAATGTACTTTGAAATATGTCCCCCAAATTAGATGATTAATGGACCAAGAGAAGAATGATAAATCCATAGATCTGTGATAAAGTAAGGATAGTAAACTGCTAACAGTAGATCTAGGTGGTAGAGTCCTAGGTGGTACAGTTCACTGTAAAATTCTTTCACCTTTGCGTTATGTAAAAATTTTGTAATACAATGTTGGAAAAAGTTACTATCATTATAAAAATTACTATTATTGCTAAAAAACCTTTAATGCTCATAGGCCAAGTTTAATAACTTGGCATGGATTTCAAGGCCACTGACAACTCCGCCCATTCCATGTAGTTAATCTCATCTACTACTACCTGCAATACAATTCATTCCTCTTGAGTCATTTTCCTTACCTATTTCCTCTGCACACTACCCTCATTTCTGTCTTCCTGCATTTGTTCATACTATTTCTCACGACTCTGAATACCAACAATCACCTTTCTGCCTATCTATCTAAATCCTACATATCCTTTGGGAGCAATTTCAGATTTTACCTCTTCCAAAATGCTTTCCCTAACTTTCCTGAAATTTTATGAGGCTGTATCTTTCTAAGCCACTTAAACACTTGACATTTAAAGTAAAATAGTATACAACTGTTTCATGTATCCCTTTTCCCCAATAAAACTGTAATATCACAGTGGCAAAGAGGACATTCTATGCTCTGTTTCTTTGTTTGGCAGCGCTGCGCAGCATGCAGGATCTTAGTTCCCAAACCAGGGATCAAACCTGTGCCCCCTGTGATGGTAGCATGGAGTCTTAACCACTGCACCACCAGGGAAGTCCCTCTATGCTATTTCTGTATTCACTATAGTTACAAGTACAGGGCTGAGAACACAGAAGATGCTTAGAAATAAATACTTAAAGAACATATATGACTGAGAGTCTAATATTATATTCTGCTCTAATATAGCAACCTCATAAATGTGTGCCTCATGTCAAGGGGCTTAATTTGAGTGTGGATTAGTACAAATGCATCACAGCCAGTAGAAAAAAGTTAATTACTTCTTTATGGTTTAGGGGTAAATAATCTCATCTTCTTATGCAAAGAATGACATATTAAAAGTTTTGGCTGACAGACATATAGTTGGGAGCACTATCATTCCTCTAAAACTGCATTTATTTGTGGCAATCATCCTGAAAAATAAGCAGTTAATATACTCAGTTTCAAAATGTCAATTTATTCATTAATATTAATCAAGGAAACTTAACATTTACAGGGAAAAAATATTTAGATCATATACAATTAATAAGATATCTCAGTTTTCCCATGGAAAAAGGCAGATAATACTTTGGTTTTCACTTGGACTATAAATAAGCCTAATCAAAGGAGCTTCCAATTTTCAATGCTCTGTGAACACTGAAACAAACAAACAAGCACTGGTTTACGAAGTCAGATGTGGATCCTCTCCTGTCACTCCCTTCATATGACCTATCTCAAACTATTTTATCCTGTTAGGTTTCAATTTTCTCTTAAACAAAGTGGAAATAGTAATTGTGTTGTGAGGATGAGATAAAAAAGATAAAGCACTTAGGCACACAGAGTAACCTAACAACCAGCAGATGTTATTATCAGATACATTTTTAGAAATTATTAAACCGATAACCAATAAGGACCTACTGTATAGCACAGGGAACTATACTCACTATCTTGTAATAACCTGTAATAGAAAAGAATCTAAAAAAGAAAAATATATATATATATATATAAAACTGAATCACTTTGCTGTACACCTGAAACTAACACAAGATTGTAAATCAACTGTATTTCAGTAAAAATTTTTTTAAAAAGAAAAAGCATGAAAAAAAATTATTGAAATGACACTTTTTAGATAAGTAACAAATGTCTATGTATCTTGTGGGAAAAGAGTGAGGAAAGAACTAGAACTTTCATAAATATTATAAATGGTAAAAAAGCCCAGAATTACTAAATGATCACAATGAGACAACGAAGACAAAAAGGGGGAGGGGGGATTGACAGTAGGCAAAATTCATGAAATTTTGTAATTTTTATTTATTAGGTACCTTGATCTGCAAGCATAACATATCACATACTAGAGATATCTGATGCATATAACACAGTATATTTTAATAATTAAATTTCTTCAGGGAATTAAGAGTAGATGCACATAAAAACAACTTTGGAAGTTTAATTTAAACTGCTATGAAATTAATAATACCTACATCTGAATTAAGAGGTAAAAACTTTTGTGCTAACTATGTATGGAAAATCGAATGGCACATAAAAAATATAATATTCAGGCCAAACCTAAGTTGTACTGGTTGGACGTATTCCTTGCGAAACCTTTTAAGGTCTGCACTGATTGGCTGCTCGCCTTTCTCTACTGCCAATTTATCTGCTTCAGTAGGTTCTGGCTCTGGAATTTCAAATCTAAGAAGAAAAGCAAAATGAGAGAAATTTTTTGTTTTTCATATAGAAATGAGAAAGATTTCAAATACAGCAGAAAAAATATTTTAACTAACCAACCTTCTTTACTACCATTTATGTGAAAAGTGCAATTACTGATAAACTTCTCTTGAAGTATTACATACTACAAAAAACTGCCCTTTGTCTATAGTACTAAGTACTTATATTCTTACTTTTATCAAAAAAAAGTTTAATAACTAGCATTGACCAACATACGAAAGGTCAGTGGAAAAGATCCAAGAAAAGAATCTATAAAGAGTATGACCTCTTTAAAGAACGTAACAGAGATACCTTATCTAATAATCTGTCCTTAATATTTAATTTATTAAAATGAAAGTAAATTTCCTAAAATAAGTGAACATAAATCCAAAGAGAAGTCCCACACTGAATTTTAAATATTATTTAAAAAACATAACTAAGTGGATAAGGTAAAAAAATCAAAGTTAAAAAAAAAAAACCTTCCCCAACCATAGGAAATATAGCGAAAATATGTCTAACACGTGCTTTCCTTATTTTGGACATGGAAAGGCAGCTAAGTAAATCTTCACAGCACATTATACTAACTCAGTCTGCTATACTTAGTTTCATGGAACAACATAATGATAGAGGTCCAGATAAAATTCTGGTAGTTAAGTTTGAAAATGTAAAACAAAAATTATTTTGAAGTCCAGATACTATCATTCAACCTATAAAGCATTTAAAGTACCACTAACATACTCAGTAAAAAAAAGTCAATCCAAAACTTAATTTTAAAAAATTAATCATAATAAAGGAAATTTTAATTTTTTTAGGTCTAATAATGATACTGTATTATGGTTTTAATAAGGACACTTATCTTTTAGAAATACAAAATGGGAATATTTACAGATGAAATATGTTGCCAAGGATTTACTTCAAAATAATCCTGGAATTAGGGTGTTCAAGCCAGTATGGAAACAGATGAAATATGAGTTGATAATTATTGAAGTTGGATGATTGACAAATGGGGCTTATTATATTCTACTTACTCGTTTATGTTTTAAAATTTTCCACAGTAAAAAGTTTGTTTCAGAAGTAAAAAGTCTCTTTCAAGGAAGTATTGTTTTATTGAATAGAAAAAATTTCATTAAAATTCATAGTTTTTTTATCCTGTAAAAATGGGTCTTTCTGATTACCACTATAAATATTGCTAAGATCTGAAAAGATCTGTTATAAACAGGGATTTCAGTAAGTATGCTGCTTGAAGAGAATAGTAATACTGCAAATTTAATGTCAAATAAATTATGTTCAAAAACTACCTGAGGACATACTAGATACCTAGCACTTTGCAAGGTACAAAACAGTTAACTTTAAAAAAAATTTAAATATAAGTGAAATCTTTTTCTTACCGTTCAATCAGTAAGCTTAGCAATTCCTGTGGTTTACAAAATGAACGATACGTAGTAAGAAAAGTGCGAACAAAATTGGGATCTGAAAAGGTAGAGCATAAACAGGTTGCATATTCAATTTATTCAGATTAATTAATTCAAAGTACCATATTTTGGAGGGGTTTCTTCCTTACATACCTGCATACATGTGATATGTTAACCTTTCAATTAATTTCACCACAGTTCCTCCTTTAATAATGGGGATTCCACTTCTACTTTGCAAGTTGTCTTCAAAAACAATGTTTTCCTCAGAGTCTTTTACCACAAAACGATACACTTCAGGACTCGGTAATCTAAGTGGTTGTTCATTTTCTTCCTTCAGTAATACTGAATCTAGCATTCGATCTAGAGTACTACGATAATGAAGAGAAATAAGTGCTGCCATCCAATTATTTTTCTCTTCAGCAGACTTAGCAGCAAATACTATGCTGTTTTCATCTTTGGATACTAATTCAAAAGCATGCTTGCACTCACAAGTATCTTCTTTATCACATATTTGTATTTTCCTCATGACAAATTTTTCTTTTAATCTGTATTCTGCACTACTGTATCCTGGAAGGCGTGACTGGCTATGATTGGGTTTGCAGCTAATCATTAAGCCATCAAAGAGAAAAATATGCCGTTCGTGTTTAGCACCAATTCTTGTCAATGGGCCTTCCATAATAAATTCATTACAACACTGTCCAATATCTTTGCCTTCCCATCCATCTATGTTTTTCTGAATTTCATTCATTTTTTTAATAGCCAGGTGCTTGCTTCTTAATTGATGATTATAAAAAGGGCAAACAGGATCCCTAAAAAAACAGCAACAACAACAACAAAAAACCCAGATAAATTTAGCTTATTCAATGGTTAAGCAACCTTAACTGCCTTAGGTATGAACTACCTCAAATCAAGTGACAAAAATATTAAATTACTAAACACTAGATTTTGCACACAGCATTTACTCGCTTCTAACTTTGTCACTAAATAATACATGCCTCCATTTCATTATTGTGAAAGAGAAATAGTAGAGGCTCTATATATCATTCTTAATTCCATAAGAATTAAAATGAAAATAACACTAAATTTCTTATATAAATGATACAAAATTATTTAATGTATCTTTTAAAAATTTTATTAAATATATCTTAACAATGCCAATTTTAAAAGACTAAAGGACAAAAGAAAAATGTAAAACAAAACTATAACTTTCAAGAATGCAACTATCACTATAAGTAACACTTCTTTAGAAAACCAGACATCAGGCGTAAGAGAAGTATTCCACAAGCATTCATATTTTCAACAGTTTGGAATTACCCAGGTCGGCGTCTAGGTGAATACTGCTTGTAAATTCGGTCCATGCTACCTTGGAGATTCATAAGAGCAGTAATAGCTTGGTTCAAACATTCTCTGTCTTCATGCTCTTCACTACATGCTTTCAATTGCTAAGAAAAACCAAAAAGAAAAATTAAACCTGCATTGGTCAATTCTTTCCCTTTCTCATAATGAGAGGAAGCAGCAACAAATATTATGAACTCTCAAAAGAATTTTAAATACACTTAATAAAAACAACTATAATTTTATATAATTATGTATACCTCCTGATCCTTCAAACCAGCCCTCTTTCTACATATGTAAATACAACACAGATATTACTACTATTACAATCAGGGAAAAAAAAAAAAAGCAACTGTGATAACTATTTGGACATTTTCCAGATATATCAAAATAGTTTAAACATGCAAAGCATGAAACTTACAAATTATTTTATTTATGAGTAACTATGAACAGAGAAAAGATAAACACGTATTACTTCACATTCTCTAATGACTAAATTCTTAAGTTTTAAAGATTTCTAAAAGCTTGCATATCTTTGTTATACAACATAATCAAGTATGCTAACTTTAGCAATTCAATCTACCATAAACTTTCCTACAAACAGCATCACACAAAGATTCAACTGATATTTTTTACATCGTAAAATTCAACTATTCTAGTAAACATCAAGAAACCATGAAAGTTAATATCCTATCTTACTAATCTTAGAAATAGATTTATAATTACAAACTGCGTTATTCATCCTAACAACTCTGGCTTTATTTCATTTAACCAAAAACTTCTCCCATAGCTCAGTCTCAAAATGGAAGAAAATTCATCTTATAATAAATAATTCAGATTGGATGATACGCTGGCCATGGCTCACGGGCCCAGCCACTCCGCGGCATGTGGGATCTTCCCAGACCGCGGCACGAACCCGTGTCCCCGGCATCGGCAGGCGGACTCTCGACCGCTGCGCCACCAGGGAAGGCTGCGCCAGTGTTTTAATTTGTTTGGCAGGAGAATTCAAAGTGGAGCATTAAACAGAGATTATGTAGATACAAATTTATATGAGAATACATGAGAATATGGAAAAATCATGTGAGAATATGGAAAAATTACAATTGCTTCAGAAAACTTTAAAAAATTTAAGTGTATTTCATGATCTTAAACTACCTCACTAGAAATTTTATGACAAATTTTCCTTATATTCCAAGAACAATCTGAAAACCATTCAGCAATGGTTCCCTTTCCTCAGCAAGGAACTGAATGGATACTGTTTAAGTACTAGGTCCATTAACTTTCATTTATATGTCTAGAAATTATTCTCTAAAAAACAAAATTACTCTCTATATAGAGCACAGAGCCATCTGATATTTTTTAAGATACATATAAAAGTCTTGCTATCAAAGATTTGCAATACAAATAATTTAAGTGACTACCATCGGAAGTGAAACCTTCATCCTCTAGATTTAAGAAACAGAAAATTTAAAAGGAGAAAGAGACAAAAAACCACAGGAAGTTTGAAAAATGATCTTCACTCAATCATTCTGACTTCTAAAGGTGAAAATTACTATCAAATCACTTATTTTGCTGTTTCAAAGATTTCTTACAAAAAGATTCTTTTCAGCTCCACTCTAAAATACTTCCCTAGTAAATACGGACACTGATGATATAAAATGCTTAATTATAGTTTTATTCTTATTGCTTTTGTTGATCCAAATTTCCAAATTATCACTAATGAGATTCTACCAAAATGAGAACTGCTTTTCAATTTACATGTATGAGGATACTAAATTTCTACTGTCTACTTGGTCTTAAGGCTGCTCAAACTCTTCCACATAAATGGCCTTGTCATTTCTAAATATCCATGAAGAATTACAGGCTGTCAAAGAGAAAAAAAACTTCAGGATGATTTCTTGGTGATACAAGTATACAAAACAATGGCTTTCTTTGGCATAAATGTAGTCCAATAATTTGCTAAACGTTTCTTGAATTTTTGGCAGTGAGATTCAACAAACATCAGATTAATGAATATCCAAGCTAATTCTCTATAGCTGTCTGAGAGAATGTATTCTTACAGTGACACGGAAGTTACCACACTGAACTGCTTTGCAAGTTAAGTCATGCTCTTTCACACTGCTATGGCTTTCTACCTATCTGCCTCTGCTCCTCCTTATCTACCTGGTGAATTCAGCCTCTATGATACAGTTCAAATGCCTCCTCCCTATGAAGCTCTTTCCTTTTTTCTCCCCCCTTAAGTGTTCTCTTTTGAAATAATATCAAATTTGCAGAAAAGCTATAAAAGTAATACAACTGCTGTATACTCGAGTCACCAGTTTTTGTTTTTTTTAATAAATTTATTTATTTTTGGCTGCGTTGGGTCTTCTCTGCTGCACGCGGGCTTTCTCTAGTTGCGGCCAGCGGGGGCTACTCTTCCTTGCAGTGTGCGGGCTTTTCATTGTGGTGGCTTCTCTTGTTGAGGAGCACAGGCTCTAGGCGCGTGGGCTGCAGTAGTTGCAGCACGGGGGCTCAGTAGTTGTGGCTCGCGGGCTCTAGAGCGCAGGCTCAGTAGTTGTGGCGCACGGGCTTAGTTGCTCCACAGCATGTGGGATCTTCCCGGACCAGGGCTCAAACCCATGTCCCCTGCATTGGCAGGCGGATTCTTAACCACTGTACCACCAGAGAAGCCCTGAGTCACCAGTTTTTAACACTTTGCCACATAGGCTTCATCATTCTGTGTGTGAGTGTATGTGCATCCCTGAACTATCTGAGAGTAGATTGTGATACAGTCCTCTCAGTTCCTTGCTGAGGAAGGTGAACCATTGCTAAATGGTTCTGAGATTGTTTTCGAAATATCAGGAAAATTCAAATATATCACAAACTACTCTCAAATAGTGTTATTCCCCTTTACTCCTTTGATATTTCAGCAATGTGTCTTAGAACAAAAATTCTTTTATAGTGATCAACTTCAGGAAATTTAACTTTAGTAATGTTCTGTAATCTAATTTACAGTGCATATCCAATTTAGTTAATGTCCCAATCCTGTCCTTTAGTGCAATTCCCCCCCAATACAGGATCCAGTCAGTGTGTACTTAGCTATCATGTTTCTTCTGTCTCTTTTAATCTGTAGTAGTTCCTCAGCATTTGCCTTTTATGGCTCCCCCAATTAAATAACACCAACACACCAGAATAGTAGGATAAACCTCTGCATACCCAACACTCATACATTTTTTTCTAACTTTCCTAGACAGAGGTTAGTTACTCCTGACTCAGTAATCCCACAGAACTACTTCTATTACGCACTTATTATATTGCCATTATTTGTCTGATGTTCATCTTCTTTACTAAACCATGAACTCCTTAAAGCTTGGGGATATATTTTATTCATTTTTTAGTACAGTACCCACACATGGTAAGTACCCAATAGAGTAATCAGAAAGAGTATAAGTATATATTATGTATAAGTACTTATTATTTTGTTAAGTGTTCAGACAAATAATGACAATGAACATTTATTAAGTTCTTATTCTGTGCATGCTTTTTATGCATTAGCTTATATAATGTCTGTTACAACTCTGTAAGATAGGTACTATTATTATACACATGTCACAGATGAAGAAACTGAGACACCCAAGATAAGTGGCAGAGTCTATATTCAAACCCAGGAACTTTGACTCCAGGGTCCAGGCTTTTTGCCATACTACTACACCGCCTCTCTCCAATGACACAAAACACAATTATGCAAAATACTGAACTATGACAAAATCTGGTGAACGCGAGTTAAAGGAGATCCCCTCTACCTTAAAAACAAACTGGGTAATTACACACTTTAAGAAATAAAATGAAGTAAGTGTGCCTTGGAAAAGAGGTCAAAGAGAATAAATGCCCTTACAATATATGCTTAAACTAAGTAAAGTGGAAGTGATCTTTCATTAATGTGTAGTACCTTATGAATTTGACTGAAGAATACATTCCTTGCTTAACTGATAATCATTATTCTCCTTAGTTGTGTATATGTGTACCCTGCACGTCACGTAAGTTTTTTGTTAACTCTTATGAGACGTCACTGAAATACTTACCATGCTTCTCTTGAATTTCTATAAAATGCTGTATCTGTTATAGACATGTGTGCCTAAAGCAAGGGAAATTATAATAAATTATGAATTTGTCTCAAATTCATTATGCTGGGAATTCAGTTTAGATGTGAAATATATGTGATCAATTCTCTTTTGTTAGTAATAAACTTCTCTCTAGATTTTCATAAAAATAGAATTTTAGTAATTTGGTGGGAAATTCGGCTCATTAAAACCTATCACTTTTCTTTATGTGATCTTTTAAAATGTGTATTATCTTCCTTTAGATGTCCTTGAATGATGTTTCAGTACTGAAAGAGTAAATATTATGCAGTAAAATATTCCTCATCGTTTTTTTCAAGAGTCCGAACATTTCTTCCAAATAGACATTATCTCAAGTTCTTGATGTTATAAATACATTTACACACACACAGGAATGCAATGAAACTGACAGAGTAATTGTTACATAATGTTAACCATTAGCAAATTGAGATGAAGGGAGTTTACTATACCATTTTTGTAACATTTTTTCTATGTTTTTCAAAGTAAAAGGTTAAAAAAAAGTATTACTAAAGAAGCAATTTCAATTGTCTCACTGAAATATTGGCTTACCTTTCCCAATGAACCTCACTGAAGTCATTAATAATAGGTCTTCCTGTTAAGCTTTAAACTAAATTAAGATGGATTAAGTTCTCGAGAGGTGAATTTTTATTCTTTCCATTACTAAATTTCCAGAGAATGACCAGAGTTAGAGAGTAAAAGAATGTTACTTAGCTTTGAATAAATCAGTTCCTAAGTGAGAGTCAGTATGTTCTTAGTAACAGAAGGATAAACACGGATTTTTTTCTTAGAATATAAGAGTGTATTATAAAGATACTTATAAATCAGGAAATGAATTTGTTATTTCTTCTTCCTCTTACATAAGGATTGAAATACATATTAAGGAAAAAATCTAAAATTTATCTGAGAAAAATAAAGAAAATGAAAGTAGTTTATGATTAACCCCAGAGGGGCTTAAATTGGAAAAGGCGAAAAAAAGAAACCTATTACCTATAAAATGAACTTTAAAGTATTGCTATAAATAATAATAATCTAGGACTTCCCTGGTGGTGCAGTGGTTAAGAATCCACTGGGTTTGCGCCCTGGTCCAGGAAGATTGCACATGCTGGGGAGCAACTAAGCCCGTGAGCCACAACTACTGAAGCCTGCGCGCTTAGAGCTGGTGCCCCGCAACAAGAGAAGCGACCGCAATGAGAAGGCCACGCACCGCAACGAAGAGTAGCCCCTGCTCGCTGCATCTGAAGAAAGCCTGCGCACAGCAACGAAGACCCAACACAGCCAAAAATAAATAAATAAAGCAAACAAACAAATAAATAAAGATTTAAAAAAATAATAATAATCCAACAACATACTGTAAAATAATTTCAGGAAAACTATATATGATATCCTCTAATTTCTCATTATGCAGTTGTTTTGTGTTTTTCTATCTTGCTTATCATAAACTCTGATTCTGGGAAATAAAACTCAAATAATATTTAAATACTATGTCCACAAATAAATCTCCCTTGGTATATGACTGGGGCAGACATTTCAAATTAAAACTGCTCCAGGACTGCGTTTTCTATTCCCAAAAGAATATGATAGCCTTAAGTCACACTGGTCGAGGCTTCTTTTATAGGTTCTCATCCGAAAGTAAGTTCAACGTGAAATGAAATTTCCTTTGGATGAGTACTTGAGCCCAAACAGTATCACAAAAAGGCAATCAACAGAATGAGAGAGTATTTACAAATGACAGATCTGATAAGGTACTAATATTCAGAATATATAAAGAACTCCTATAATACAACCACAAAAATACAAACAACCCAAAATAAAAATGGGCAAAGGACTTGAACAGACATTACTCCAAAGAAGATATACAAATGGCCAACAAGCAAATGAAAAAATGCTCACCGTCTCTAATAGGGAAATGCAAGTCAAAACCACAATGAGCTACCACCTCACATCCATTAGGATGGCTACTATCAAAAAACAAAAATACTGAAAATAACAAGTGCTGGCAAGGATATGGAGAAATTGGAATGCGTGTGTGCTGTTGGTGGGAATATAAAATGGTATAAAGCTGCTATGAAATATTGTACAGTGCTTCCTCAAAAAATTAAAAACAGGGGCTTTCCTGGTGGCGCAGTGGTTGAGAGTCTGCCTGCCAATGCAGGGGACATGGGTTCGTGCCCCGGTTCGGGAGGATCCTACATGCCGCGGAGTGGCTGGGCCCGTGAGCCATGGCCGCTGAGCGTGCGCGTCCGGAGCCTGTGCTCCGCAACAGGGAGAGGCCACAACAGTGAGAGGCCCGCGTACCGCAAAAAAAAAAAAGAAAAAAGAAAATTAAAAATAGAATTACCCTATGCTCCAGCAATTCCACTTCTGGGTATATATCCAAAAGAATTGAAAGCAGAGTCTCGAGGACATATTTGTTCACCGATATCTGTAGCAGTATTATTTACATAAGCCAAAAAGTAGAAGCAACCCAAGTGTCCAACACTGGCTGTATAGCAATATACTTAAGTCTACTGAACCGTACACTTAAAATTGTTAAGATGGTAAATTTCATGTTATGCTTTACCACAATTAAAAACAAAATGTTATTAAAAGGAACAGTATAACAGTCAGAACAGATATAAAAGTAAAAAGCAGTTTCTAATCTGACCATGTGATAATCCTCTTCGCTTCTGTCTAGAATTAGTCCTTATTTTGTATTTTTCAAAATGCATGTCATAATCTATTGAATTATGACATGAACGAATCCTTTTTTTAAAAATGAAAGAAACAGAATAGAACAGAATATAGTACATGAATATACTGCATGAAATGCTAAGTAGTGTTTCAAAACACTTTGTTTCTTGTGTGTGTGTGTACACGCATGTATACAGCGTCATCGTGATGCTAAATGTATTTCTTCTCTTTTTTGTTTTGTCATATACCATTACCATTGCATCCTTTATTCACCAACGCTGCCAATATAGCACTCAAGACACTCCTCTGCAATTTTAAGTTCTGGGAACTATTCAATTATTCACTTACATTTTTCAAAGGCTTTTCTATTTGGGAAAACAGTAAGTTAATTCATATTGAGATATATTTTAACATATAACCAAAGTGCCTGACATACTGTATTCTAAAAATTTTGTGTTTAAACATTATAAGTGTAATATAACTGTTTATGCATATATAATAATTTAATATACATACATAAATTAACATATATAAATATATGTATATACATGGAAATTGATATTATAACTCATAAAACATCACTAATTAGCAACCTTAATATTGCCCATGTAAGAAAACTGTAATTAAGGAAAGATAAGTGAAATGTCCAGTGTAGCCCTCCTAATAAAATATGGAGCATAAGTTTAAACACAGCCCTTTAAGGTGGGTAACATCTGAGGATGTTTGCAGGTATTTTTTCCACTTATCACCCTCACTCTCCTCACCCCAAGCCTCAAAAATTGAGAAAGAAATGCCAATATTTTCAGTGCCTTTAACCATGTATATATCTCAATTTTTTTTACTCTAGGCAATGAAAAATGTTAAGAACGTGTCTTCACTTATACTACTTTGAACTGATTGGAAGTAAAATGTGACAGTGTGAGAAATGCAGTAAATGTACAATTCACATGAATGTATTTCTGACTATGGATTATTCCAACTGTATAACATATAGACTGATTCCCACAGGACAATAATGCTATAAATAAGTGGGTCACTCTCTAGAATACCTCTAGAATAAGGTCCTTCTGATCCCACTAATTGAGTCATATACTTACCAAGAATCAGTAGTACATGTTTCCAAACATGTATGACACTTGTGCTTATGCTATTATGTTATTTAATTACTATATAAGTTAAAGAAATATGAGTATAAAATATTTATATGAAAACTCAAATCAAATAATTTTAAAGCAAGTCTTTTTAAAAGCTACAGGGAGATTGGTTCAAGATGGCAGAGTAGAAGGACATGCTCTCACTCCCTCTTGCAAGAACACCAGAATCACAACTAACTGCTGAACAATCATCGACAGGAAGACACTGGAACTCACCAAAAAGGATACCCCACCTCCAAAGACAAAGGAGAAGCCGCACTGAGACGGTAGGAGGGGTGCAAACACAATAAAATCAAATCCCATAACCGCTGGGTGGGTGACTCACAAACTGGAGAACAATTATACCACAGAAGTCCACCCACTGGAGTGAAGGTTCTGAGCCACACGTCAGGCTTCTCAACCTGGGGGCCTGGAAACGGGAGGAGGAATTCCTAGAGAATCAGACTTCGAAGGCTACTGGGATTTGACTGCAGGACTTTGGCAGGACTGGGGGAAACAGAGACTCCACTCTTGAAGGGCACACACATCGGGACCCAGGGGAAGGAGCAGTGACCCCACAGGAGACTGAACCAGACCTACCTGCTAGTGTTGGAGGGTCTCCTGCAGAGGCGGCGGGCAACTGTGGCTCACCAAGGGACAAGAACACTGGCAGCAGAAGTTCTGGGAAGTGCTCCTTAGCATGAGCCTTCCTAGAGTCTGGCATTAGTCCCACCAAAGAGCCCAGGTAGGCTCGAGTGTTGGGTCATTTCGATGGAGAAATCAAAAGCTTTACAGACAAGCAAAAGCTAAGGAATTCAGAAGCACCAAGCAAGCTTTACAACAAAAGCTAAAGTAACTTCGCAAGGCAGGAAACAGAAGAGAAGGAAAAGACCTACAATAACAAACCCAAAAGAATTTAGAAAATGGTCATAGGAACAGACATATTGATGATTACCTTAAATGTAAATGGATTAAATGCTCCAACCAAAATACACAGACTGGCTGAATGGATACATAAACAAGACCCGTACATATGCTGCCTACCAGAGAACCACTTCAGACCTAGGGACACATATAGATTCATGAAAAGGAACGAAATTGGGTCATTTGTAGTGACGTGGATTCATCCAGAGACTGTCATACAGAGTGAAGTAAGTCAGAAAGAGAAAAACAAATATCGTATATTAACGCATATATGTGGAACCTAGAAAAATGGTACAGATAAACCAGTTTGCAGGGCAGAAATTGAGACACAGATGTAGAGAACAAACGTATGGACACCAAGGGGGGAAAGTGGTGGCGGGTGAGGTGAGGGTGGGATGATTTGGGTGATTGGGATTGACATGTATACAATGATGTGCATAAAATGCATGACTAGTAAGAAAAGAAAGAAAGAAAAAAAAGGTATAGGGAAGATAATCATAAAAGATTTGGAAAAATTATAAATACTTAAAAGATATCTGCACTCAGATTGCTTTACAAGCATCTTCAAGTTTATGTACCATCTAAAAGAAATGGAAAATAGAAATCATAGAAGATACTTTTTGTACTTAAGCAAGATTCATACTCAAAGAAAAAGTTTTACTCCAAGTCAACAGATTAGCATATAAATACATATAAATGTTCATTTGTAGGGGTTTTGTGTGTATGTATTTATTAAAATAAAATGTGCATATTTCTTTTTTATGATTCTTTGCCTTATTTTTAATTAACTGACCAACTACTAGTCCCAGTCACAATGGCTAAGAGTACTTGGAGTCCAGTAATTAATTGGTAGTAAAAGTAGCTGTGGCCTCAGGATGAGTCAGGGCATCATAGTCAATGTCTGATTTTAGATTCAGATCTCAGAGATTTTAAAAACCAATCATCCAGATAGGAGAAAAAAGTAAGCTTCAATTATAGTCAAGCCGGGATTTTTAAATGTTGGCAAATATTAGAAGGCAACATGAACATTCTCTAAAAAATTTTAGGAATCTAAATATACATCTGGGGCTGCTAATGTATTAGTCGTACGAAGCCTACACACATAGATCTCATCAGTGACACTAAACTCTTAGAAAAAATATGGAATATACTAAGTTTTAATTAATGCACAACAAGAAAAACAAATAGAAATATGAAATGCAAAGACAAGTCACAGAAGATATTTACAGTGGCAAAAGACTTGAATAACCCTATAAAAGGTTATCGAAAAGGCCAATAAACATATACCCAACCACATTAATAATCAAGAAAATACAAATTAAAAACACCGCATACCATTATAAATACACCATATGACAGAAAATTTAAAATATGAAAATATGCATAAAGAGAGACATCACCTGCATTCTGGTAGGAGTATAAACTGTAAAACTCACGTTGGAAAACTGTTTGACATCATCTATTAAATCTGAAAATATGCACACCCTATGACCAAGCAATTCCAACCCTGAGTATATACTCTAGAGACACAAAATGCATGCACATGTGTACCAAGAGATATAAAAAGAATGTCCATAGCAAGTGTTATCAGTAATAGCAAAAAACTGTTGTTCAGGGTCTTCCCTGGTGGCGCAGTGGTTGAGAGTCCGCCTGCCGATGCAGGGGACACGGGTTCGTGCCCCAGTCCGGGAGGATCCCAGATGCCGCGGAGCGGCTGGGCCCGTGAGCCATGGCCGCTGAGCCTGCGCATCTGGAGCCTGTGCCCCGCAATGGGAGAGGCAGCAACAGTGAGAGGCCCGCGTACCACAAAAAAACAAAAACAAAAAAAACTGTTGTTCAACCAGGAAAGGATAAATAAATCATGGTTTATTCAAACAATGGAAGAAAATTAAACTAGAACAACATACAACCACATCAATGAATCATACAAATATAACTTTGAAAGAAGATAAAAGACACAAAATAATATATATAATTTGATCCAATTGATTAAAAAGTTCAGAAACAGGCTACATATATTTCTAGTGATATACACATAGGTGGTTAAAGTAAAGAAAAGCAAAAAAGTAATTACCATTAAAGTCAGGGTAGTGGTTTACCTCTGGTGTGTTTACGCATTACATTTATTTATTATAAAACATGTTTATGTTTTTATACTTTTCTCTATGTATATAATATATCATAATAAAGTTTATACTACATATTAGAACTTTAGGAATTCAATATATTTTTACGTGTACTAATCTTTAAAAAGAGTTCAACTTTTACCATAATTTTATTTTTTAATTTGTTGCTTGGTTTCCAGCTATTACACTGCATACTGCATGCGGAAAAGGTGTCAACTTTAAAGTGTTTTTCTTGACAAGTTATAACAAGATGGAAGTTTAGAACAATGCTATACATAAAAGTTATTAATTACTTATATAAAATAAGAGTTAAACCATTGTTGCTGTGTGTCTCCAAAATATAATTTTTAAAAAGTCAACATTTTTATGATGTTATTACTTTGAGAATTTATATTATCAAATGATAAAGATACATTTTCCTCTATCTACCACTTGGAAATGATATGAAGATAAAAAATATAGGTGTTTCTCTATGGTCTGTGGAAAGAAGGGAGACATTTAAGATACTTTACTTTTATGAAAAAGTATGGAAAATAACATCAGATTTAAAAAAAGGTTTTAAGCCTCATAAATGCAACTATTTTTTTGCCTCAGGAAGCTTTCATCTTACCTTTAATAATTCAAAATAGTGCCAACAATGATATACTGGCACCAGCATAAGGCGTGGAAGGACATAACGAACTGCCTCTTTAAAACCATCAGCAATGGACTGCAAAGCAAAAAGACAAAAAACAGTATATCTCTGATATCAAGGTTATGTAACAGTAGTGCCTAACAGAAGCAGATTTTAAGAATACAAGTTACAGGGAATTCCCTGGAGGTCCAGTGGTTAGGACTTGGCACTTTAACTGCCGGAGCCCCGGGTTCAATCCCTGGTCGGGGAACTAAGAACCCACGAGCTGCACAGTGTGCCCCCCACTCCGCCCCAAAAACAGAATACAAGATACAGACTAACAAAACTATAACAGGAAGAATGTTCTATATTGAAATTGAAGTGCTGTAAATCAAGTTTTTTCCTCCTTTAAGTTATCAGATAATTAAATATATACATTTCATCTTTCATGGCTAAAATAACTTTAACAATATTCTTCTCAGCTTTTCTTCAAAAGTTTTGGCATCCACATACCCTAAAGGAATGCTGAAAAGCTATGTACTGTCTCACACATTTTTATGTCAATTTTATTAAAAATGTTTTAAGTAGTTACAAAGAATGTGTTTTGGGGGATGTGGTACATTGTAGATGTGATTTAAATATATTTCATCAAACAATGATCAAATAAATTTCAGATTTAGCTCATTTAATTTATGAAAAATGTCTGTTATATAACTTAATTGATAAAGCCAATCTTCACTGTCAAAATAAATAGCCAGATCAGACTAAATTTCTGCAACAAGTCTGACATCATTCTTAACTTGAAATACACATGTTAATGTCACAGTCTTACATACAGCAAGCATCTGGAAGAACCTCTGTTTCTAACATAAAACATGCAGGTATGAGAACTTTACAAGCCTCCCCTCTCCTTTACCACAATGTCCAATGAATGATGAAGTACTTTTTAAAAAAGGTAATATTCACCCTTGTTACAAACTTCTCATTTCTTAATTTTTAGATAAACATGACAAGACAAAGGTAGATATGACATTTCAACTACCGAGAGTTTTTAACACAATCACCCCATCCCCTGCTTTTGGAACCCTTTTGGCTTTGCACTCAATAAACTCTCCTTCAGGAGCAATCCTTTTTTTTTTTTTCTTTTCCCTGGCTGGTACCCTGGAGGTTTTTACACCTTGGATCAATGCATAATGAAAAATTCAATATGACAAGAAGTAATGTGTAAGAAAAATTGGAAGAGAATGCAACAACACAAACAAGGTTAGACTAGAAGCTAATTCCCTTAAATATATCTGTACCCTTATATTGCCTGGAAAATCTTAGTGTATAGCTAGGGTTAGGTATATCCCAGTTTTGAAAACTAATAGTCTGCAGAATAAATGATTTTGTAAAATTTATAAGGCATTTAAAAGTTACTCATGTTGATTTTAAATGTCATTAAGGCTGACTTATTTAAAGTGGTATTTCTCCTCATCAGGTAAATACAGACAGAAGCAATATACAAAGTGAAGAAAGGGTTCGAGATGCTGCTTTTAAAATATATACTCATAGGTAAACCCTCCCATAACTCTCACCTATTGTTAACTCAAGTAAACTATAATTTGTTCAACAGACTTTTACCAGGATATGCAGAAATTAATTTCTTTTATCATTTAAGATAGTGATACAGATTATGCTAGATATAATTTTATATATTTTACATACAGTGCTTTAAGTGGAACCAAGATGAAACTTTAAAATTAGCCTACAAAAATCATTTGTATTGTTAATTAGCACTGAAATGGCTACTAAAGTGCATTCTAAAATATTAATGCAATGTGTTTATAGTGTAAGGAGTCCTCTAAAAACAACACAAGCTAATGTCTGACTGTTTAATATGTGCCAAATGTGCTTAGTGTATTCCTGTTTAATTTTCATAACCGTAAGAGGTATACATTATCATCATCATTTTACAAATGAGCAAACTGATTCTCAGAGATGAAGTGAGTTGATCAGGGTAAGACAACTATTAATTGGCTCAAAGCCAGAAGTTCTGACTCCAAAGCTCATATTCTTAAAGTATGCCTACATCTTCTAAAGAAGTTTTGTTGTGTGTTTTTAATAAAAAACTTTTATTAAAGTTTTTTGAGAAAACATTACTTTTTCATTTTACAAATGAAGAATCTGTTTTAAGTTAATACAGTACAAGTGAGTTTGGCCTGAAAAGGGGTTTTATATCTAACTCTGAATTTTACTGAATATCTGGAACAACAGCTTAAATAATTGGGTCTTAAATTCAAATTTCAAATCCCATTCAAATCCCATAGTAAGAATTACTAATAAAGTAAGAATAAAACAAGAAATGTTGTGAGTGCTTTTGATGAGTATGCAAAGATTTTATAAGCAGATTTTTCCATTTAACTAATGCCTACTTCATGGTTTATATGAATATATAAGATTTAACTTAAAGAATTATTCTTTCAATTAAGTAAATTTTGAGAATTAAGTGTAACTTTTATTCCAAGTTGACAAGTTTTTGAGTAGAGCAGAAGTAGAAGATGATAATAATGGGAACTCACAGTAAAGGAGGGAGGCAGGTAAGTTGTTTTGAACATTTATATTTGAAGTCCTCGTGGGATATTCAAATGAATTAGTTCAAAGGTCAGCTGGTTATACGAAAGTATATACATACACACACATACATCCACTGTTCAAAAGAAAGTTATGACTTGAGAATACAAATAGGAAGTCACCAGCATATAGGTGAAAGCAAAGGGCATGGATAAAGTCACCGAAGGATAGCACAGAGGAATAGAACAGCAGGGGCTGCTAACAGAAGTTGGGTAACACCTGTAACTATGGAGACTGAGAAGAAACCAGAGAAGATGGAAATTAGGTGTAAGTAGTATCATAGGAGTCAAAAAGGACAACAGGGGTACTAATAAATACTACAGACATAAATATGAAATCAAAATATCCACAGGATTTGGTGGTTAAGTTTACTGTCAAGGGCAGTTTTTAGTGTTACATCCTGATTAGAACACAGATGGTAACAGTTTGATGGAGAATGACAAAAAGTAATATGAAGACAACTGGCTACAAATGGAAAAAACAAAAAGGGGACGAGCTAGAGTGACAAAGATTTGTTTATTTATTCGTTTGTTTTAGGACAATAAAGATTTGACCATATTCATATGCTAAGGGAGAAGAGCCAGTCTAAATGCAGGAAGTAGTAGTCAAGGATCATCAATGCCAATGTTACCTTCTTTAAGTGTTGAGAGAGTAAAAATATAATTTTTACTCTCTCTCCACTTACTCTCATTTTATCTAACTGCATTACTGAACCAATTAACTTGCATACTCTCCATTAATATATCTACCTCCTTTAAATGACAGGTCTGATAGAGAAATCTGTATGAATATATGTGAGGATATTCTCCACTCTTCATGATTTTGGTTTTATCTCCTGTAGGGAATAAGATCCTGAAATAGCTCTCCATATTCATCTCTACATCTCAGATCCAGAATGTGCCAGATTTTTCTAGTCAATCAGTATTTGTGATGGTATTCTATAAGAGGTTTCCACATTAAGGACAAACTGAAAGAACTCAAGACAGAAAACAGAAAACCACCTAGAATAGGCTTACAATTAACAGATTTTGAAGGACTGGTGAAATATTTCTTTAGTCGCTTTATTAAAAATAATATTCAATTTAAGTTTACCTGAAAGTGTAGAGCCACTGCAGGTCTGGCCATCAACTTACTGAAATGTTCATTAAATTTTGGTGAAAGAATATCCTGTGATAATGTTTCATAAGGATCAAATGCTTGTTCCTATTTTTTTTTAAAAAGGAAAACGTGTTAGGTTTAAAAGAACATCTTTTCTACTAATATGGTACAGATTACTTAATGGCAAATTTTTATTTAAGTCCTCCATGAGGTGTCAGAATTTTTTTTATTTCAGGGACAAATAATAACTATGGCTGTAACTTGGAAATGTTTAATAAATGTAAGTAATGACCTTGGGCAATGGATGACAAGAAGCTACTGGTCTTAAGTTAGGTCACTGACTTGTGGTCACAAGTATCAAACTATTAAAATGTATACACACATTTACCCCAGATAAACAAAAGGTGTACTTATTAGTAAAATAAGGCCAGGATTTGAAATTTCAGTTAGGTTTACCTAGGTTGAAATGAGTTTACACTGAGGATTATTTTCAAAGGAAGCAAAAAGTGATATTCCCACTGTTTTATCCACTCTCCACTTTTTCAAAATTAGAAAAAGAAAGCAAAGACTAACATACAGTAAACTAACAAAACAGAAACTGCCCATATTTTGTCCATGTTTATACTGAAATAAATTCCTATTATTTTATAATAATCAACATCTCCAATGTTTAGCTAGAACTAAGATTTGTTTCATTGTTGTATGTTAAAAATGCAGTATGTTTTTCAGAAAATAACAAGTGTTGGCAAGGATGCAGAGAAACTGGAACCCTTGTCCACTGCCAGTGGGAATTGCAAAATGGTGTAGCCCCTGTGGAAAACAGTTTGGCAGTTCCTCAAAAAGCTAAACAAAGAATTACCATATGACCCAGCAATTCTACTCCTAAGTATATACTCAAAAGAACTGAAAACAGTGACTCAAACAGATACTCATATGCCAATGTTTACTGTAGCATTATTCACAATAGCCAAAAAGGTGGAAAAAGCACAAGAGTCCATCAACAAATAAACGGATAAACAAAATGTGGTACATACACACAATGGAACATTATTTAGTCACAGAAAGAGAGTTCTGACACATGCTATGACATGGATGAACCTTGAAAACATTATGCTAAGTGAAATAAGCAGACACAAGAGAATATTGTAATGATTCTACCTTTATCAAATATCTAGAATCAGCAAATTCACAGAGACAGAAATAGATTAGCGGTTACCAGGGGTTATGTGGGAGGGAAGAATAGGGAGTTATTATTTAATGAGTAGAGTTTCTGTTTGGGGTGATTAAACAGTTTTGGAAATAGATAGTGGTAATGGTTGTATAATACTATGGATTTAATTAATGCTGTTAAACTGTACACTTAAAATGGTTAAAATGGCAAATTTTGTTACATGTTTACCACAAAATAAAAATTAGAAAATACATTTTTAATACATATTTTTGAACCATGATATCTTTAAGAGTACAACAAGCAACCAGACTACAAATTAATATGCTAAGATATCACAATATTAAAAAACTTTAGAGCAAGCCTGAATATCTCGGTTAGGCATCAGTAACTGAGTATTTCTATACTATCAGTTCCATTGTCTACAAAATGGATGTAATTAAAGTGACTTACATTTTCAGAAAAATTAGGAAGAGATTATAAAACTAGTAAATTTACATGATATCTGAAGAAAGCACTTTTAATACCTGTTTTCCAGAAGAAATAAAAATGGCCAATGAGTATGAAAAGATGTATAACATCATTAGTTTAAAAAAAAAAAAGAAAAATCAAAGAACAATGAAATATTGTTTTTTCCTACTAGACTAGCAAAAATTAATGGGGTAATAACAAAAATTAATGGGATAGTGAAGATATGGGTAAAAAGAGGGCCTGCATATACTGGAACTTATCTGGAAGTAAATTTGGCAGAATGTTTCGAAGTTCTAAAAATGTACCTAGTCTTTAGTACCACAATTCCATTTCTAGGACTGCATCCTAAAATAATTACTAGGCTATGAAGGCATTATACAAATATGTTAGTATTGTTTACAATAACAAAAAGAACTGAAAAAACCTACATGCTTAATAATAATAGTTAAAATATAGTGTCTCCATAGAACATGGTACTTTCAGACTTTAAAAGCTGTGTTGAAGTATATTTACTGGCATGGAAAATGTTCAAGATATTGAGTGAAAAAAAACAGGTTATAAAATAGTAAGATCCTATTTTTGTAAATATACACAGGTTTGTATGAATATGCAGACAAATGTTCATAAGGATAAATAAATCTTATAAAGATAACTAATCTCTAGGTATTACAAGATGAAGTTATTTTTGTCTTATTATATTCATCTATATTTTTCTGAATATTTTTACAATGAGCTACGTTATTTTTATAATCATTTGAAGAACAAAAATATGATTTGCACTTTGGGAAAAAAATATAAACTTCCTTTTTCATTTTTGGAAATTAAGACTAAAATCCACAAAAGCTAAACAGCTATGGTCAATAAAATTTCTTTTCTTTCACCTTAAATGCATTTGCCATTAAAAAAAAAAAAAATCTTGGGCTTCCCTGGTGGCACAGTGGTTGAGAGTCTGCCTGCCAATGCAGGGGACACAGGTTCATGCCCCGGTCCGGGAAGATCCCACATGCCGCGGAGCGGCTGGGCCCGTGAGCCATGGCCGCTGAGCCTGCGCGTCCGGAGCCTGTGCTCCGCAACGGGAGAGGCCACAACTGTGAGAGGCCCGCATACAGCAAAAAAAAAAAAAAAAAATCTTAAACATTACTAGTCTATCAACTTTTGCTATAAATATTATCATAATTACACTATAAAGTGTCACCATAAAGACAATGTAATTTTAGTTTGCTATTGGTTAAATCGTAAGTATTTTTTATAGCAGCCAGCAGTGTCTTCTAATTTTCACAAATAATATCTTAATACAGCACTTAGGACTTTAATGAGAAACCAGTTTTGTAAACTTGCCTCTGCCAAATCTTCAAAACAGCTTCCAGCTAAGGGATGAGGGCTGCTTTCATCAGTCATTTCAACTGTGTCTTCAATTAAACCTAAAAGTTTCACGGTCAATTCATGTATATCTAAAATGTTACTGAAAATCTTTTCAATATCCTAAAAAAAAAGGAAGGTTAAGTAAGGCATGTCAGTTTCAGAATTTCATTTAAGAATTTCTAAATATAAGTAATGTACGTGTTAAGGATATTATTTTCACCCAATCACATACCAGTATATTTCAAGACATAAAATATTGAATATATTCCAAATTATAGCAAAAGTCAATCATGAATAAAGAAGAGAAATTTAAAAACCTCTTGGATTAGATTTAGAATTATTGAACAAAACTATACAGAATCTATATTTTCCAGTAAATTTACTGTAAATCTCATATGGTGGATGACTTAAGCAACTCTTTACATAAAGAATTTTGGCATTTGAGTATTTTAAAATTGGCTAAGTGCTAAAAGTCTTGATCAAGGTCTCACAGAGCTGGTTAATGACAAAAGCTGGGATCAAAATGAAGATCTGACTCCTAATCCAGACACAAACTGGTTTCACAATATGTGGCGTGTCTCTTGAATTTGAGGAGGAATTAAAGATTTCATTCAAGCTCTCAGGTGTGACTTTTATCCGGGTTAAAACATGTTAAGTCCTCTGGAAACAAAAAGACCATAAGACTGATTATCCAGGTTATGGCCAACTATTTTTATTCACTCTGCACCTTGTAATGAAAGCATAACAGATTAAGGAAACTGACAGACCTGAGTTTGGATTCTGGCCCCACTACTTGCTAGATGAGTGACCCTGGATTAGGACAATAATGACAATTATAACAGTTTACATTTCTTGTTATTATGTTCCAGGCACTACTGTAAGTATTGATTACTTGACATGTAATTTCAAAACAGCCTTATTAGATAGATACTATCATCATCCTCATTTTACAAATGAGGAAACAGGCACAGAGCAGTTAAGTAATTTGCCCAGGGTCACACAGCTGGTACATTAATACCTACCCATAAAGCTCTTAAGAGGATTAAATGAGATGATTTCTATAAAATGCTCCTGGCATATATTAGGCCTTCCACAAATGTGAGCTTTCTGAAAACATAGGAGTAGGGCCCAAAGGAGTAAATTAAAATCAAGAGTCATTCATTCTTTTATCAAATATTTACTGAGTTCTATGCTCTGACCTTAGATGGCCTTTATTTCAAAAGTTTATAGCCTCATCTATGCTGAAAAAATATAGTAGATATAGAGATAGAGAAAAGGGATTCTCTCTTTCTCTTGACCCTTCAGTATTATAATAAAAATTTTCTATCAAATCAGCACAAATTCAGTGAAAAGAGACCCATAAAAATTAATTCCTGAGGCATGAAAACTGACGGGACACAGAAACGGCAACGAGGATAATATTAGCTAGCAGCAATTGTTATTAGTTAACAGCATTTGTTAAGCTTTTAATTTTTCACACCACTATAGACAAAACCCAATTATACTGTGGTATAAAAGAACCAAAATTCAAGTTCAACCTCCATAACTTATCATAAATATTTTATGTCAATTTCCTCACCGGTAAGGTAGAAATGATAATACCTGTCCTACCTATCTCAGAGAATTGTTAAGGGTCACACAAAATAGAAGAGTACTTTAAAAAACATAAAATGTTGACTACTTAAGGCAGTGTGTCCAGTAGGAGTTATTATCAAATGTTAAACTAAATATGCATTTTTTAAAAAAGGATAAAAGCCAATTAAAAACACCTTAAGAATGAAAAAGCTAAATCAGGGACTTCCCTGGCAGTCCAGTGGCTAAGACTCTGTGCTCCCAGTGCAGGGGGCCGGGTTCAATCCCTGGTCAGGGAACTAAATCCCATGTGCCACAACTAAGAGTTCACATGCCACAACTAAAGATCTCACATGCTGAAACTAAAAGATCCCACATGCCACAACAAAGACCCGGTGCAACCAAATAAATAAATAAATATTTTAAAAAGAAAAAAAAGCTAAATCAGTTCCTAATCTTAAGCACTCAGCCAGCTGTGTCTGAGCATCACTTCTATTAACTCATGTAATAGTTATTTGGTGGAGGAAGTCAGGAAGTAAGAGAAAAGCCAAATATTTAAAGTGAAAGACACTCAGGGACTTCCCTGGTGGCACAGAGGTTAAGAATCCGCCTGCCAATGCAGGGGACACGGGTTTAAGCCCTGGTCTGGGAAGATCCCACATGCTGTGGAGCAACTAAGCCCGTGCGCCACAACTACTGAAGCCCGTGCACCTAGAGCCTGTGCTCCTCAACAAGAGGAGCCACCGCAGTGAGAAGCCTGTGCACCACAACAAAGAGTAGCCTCCACTTGCCGCAACTAGAGAAAGCCTGCACGCGGCAACGAAGACCCAATGCAGCCAAAAATAAAAAATATAAATAAAAATTTTTAAAGTCATTAAAAAAATAAAGTGAAAGACATTCAGACATCTAAGAAAAAACAGATCACATGAGAAATGAAGGAAAGAAAAATAAATCTAAATTTAACCCCCCACCCCCCCCACAAAACAGTATTTGTCTAGCTAGATTCCTTAGAGTGGACTTCAGACCCTAGAGAGGTAGGAAAAACATGGACAAGTCTCCCTGGATCCCCATCCTGCTCACCCCATTCCTACGCTGTCTTCCAACAGTGGAGCTCTGCCTTTGCTTATTTGACATTCTGTATAAACTTTTATTCTTCAAAAGTTCCACTAGTAAAACTTTAAACTACACCCTAAAGTGCTTACCAAAAGACAGGAAAAAGCATAAGTCTTTCTTTTCTAGACCATACATTTCTTTCACCATCTTCAAATGAATAACTATAAATCTCAAATACTGCACAGCAGAAAAAGATCTTTTATTTTTTAAATTTTTTATTTTTGGCTGTGTTGGGTCTTCATTGCTGCGTGCGGGTTTTCTCTAGTTGCAGCAAGCGGGGGCTGTTCTTCGTTGCGGTGGCTTTTCTTGTTGCGGAGCATGGGCTCTAGGGTGCGTGGGCTCACTAGTTGTGGCTTGCAGGCTCTAGAGTGCAGGCTCAGTAGTTGTGGCGCACGGGCTTAGTTGCTCCGCGGCATGTGGGATCTTCCTAGACCAGGGCTCGAACCCGTGTCCCTTGCACTGGCAGGTGGATTCTTAACCACTGAGCCACCAGGGAAGCCCGAAAAAGATTTTATTCCAGTGTAATCCCCCTAATTTTGTGTCTAATTTTCATTGTCACTGCACTTATTATATATTAGTATAACAATTCACATATTAAAAAACACACAATATCCCCAATGTTCATAGCAGCATTATTTACAACTGCCAAGATATGGAAGCAACGTAAGTGTCCCTCAACAGATGAATGGATAAAGAAGATGTGGTATATATACACAATGGAATACTGCTCAGCCATAAGAAAAAAAATGAAATATTGCCATTTGCAGCAACATGGCTGGACTTGGAGGGCTAAATGAATTAAGTCAGACAGAGAAAGACAAATATCAAGTATATGTGGAATCTAAAAAATACAAAAAACTAGTGAATATAACAAAAAAGAAGCAGACTCACAGATAAAGAGAACAAACTAGTGGTTACCAGAGGGTGTCGGTGGCAATATAGGGTGAGGGAATGGGAGGTAAAAATTACTGGGTGTAAGATAGGCTACAAGGATGTACAGCAATTCCCCTACATACGAACAAGTTCCGTTCCGAGAGCAGGTTCGTAAGTCCAATTTGTTCATAAGTCCAACAAAGTCAGCCTAGGTACCCAACTAACACAATCGGCTATACAGTACAGGACTGTAATAGGTTTATAATACTTTTCACACAAATAATACATAAAAAACAAACACAAAATATAAAGAAAACATTTTTAATCTTACAGTACAGTACCTTGAAAAGTACAGTAGTACAGTACAACAGCTGGCATACAGGGGCATGTTTGCATCTTTGAACGTTTGCAACTTGAAGGTATGTATGTAGGGGACTTACCATATTGTACAACCTGGGGAATATAGCCAATATCTTATAATAACTATAAATGGAGTATAACCTTTAAAACTTGTGAATCACTATGTTGTACACCTTTAATTCATATAATATTGTATATCAACTATACTTCAACAAAAAATCTGAAAAAAATGAAAAATAGACAAAGCTAAACAACCCCACAATACTATATAAAACAATATTTTTTCTACATACTCATAAAGTATATGAAGTTACTATTTATGATTTTAAGCTACTATATGACTTTTTGGGGTAGACAGAATTTCAAACCCAAAAAGGTACTTACAGAAGGTTTAAACAGGTCTCTGTCAGAAAGAAAAGCTTCTCGAAACACTTTTATGATCATATTTAGTTCCCGTAGATACTGTCTTTCTTCTGCAATTTCAGTTCTGACAAGGTCATAGTAGTTTAATTCACCTGAAGAACCAGGTTCATCTTCACAAAGAGAAACCAAGCCTATGTCATCCTGATCAAACATGTCCATCAAAACCTAAGAAATATAAATCAGTAATGGATAAACTTACTTTCCTTACTGTTATAAGACCATCTCAAAGTACTTGGAATTAAAACATTATTAAACAATGAGAGTTGTGTGTATTACAGGCTAAAATTGTAAGAGAAAATCCAAAATAAGAGAAATATGAAAAGTTGAAGTGAGATAACGTTCAAACGAAACTGGATATGGAGAAATAAATATTTATGAAAATAAGATAAATCTAATAATGAAATATATATATACATATATGTACATATATACATGTATGTCTGTGTGTATATAAATACAGGTACATACGCACACATAAACATAAAATATATAATAGCAAAAAGAGCACACATTTGGAGAACAACAATCTGAACCAAAATTCCAGTTCTACCACTTACCTGTGATTACAGACAAGTTATTTATTCTTTTGAAAGTCAGATCCCTTATCTGTAAAATGTAACTGATGAAAGAATTCAATGAAGTAATGGACATAAAACGCATACTGTTAGGTCTGGCAAACAGCAGGCATCCAAAATGGTAGCTTTTTGTCCTACTGTAAGGATGCTTATGTGCACTTGAGTAGAGTTTAAAGGAGAAAAGTGAAATGATACGCAAAATGTATTAACAGCGTGATGCTTTTCTGATGCATATTCACTACATCAACAACTGCTATTAAGTTCATTTGTTAAAATCAAGCATCTCCTGGAACTTCCCCTGGTGGTCCAGTGGTAAAGAATTCGCCTTACAATGCAGGGGATGCAGGTTCCATCCCTGGTCAGGGAACTAAAACCCCACATGCCGCGGGGCTACTAAGCCCGTGTGCCACAACTGCTGAGCTTGCCCGCCTCAACTAGAGCCCACGTGCTCTGGAACCCACGCACCATAGCTACAGAGTCTGCGCGTCACAACTAGAGAGAGAAAATCTGCACACCACAACGAAAGATTCCACATGCCTCAATGAAAATCCCATGTGCCACAACTAAGACCCAACGCAGCCAAAAATAAATAAATAATATATAAATCTTAAAAAAAAAATCAAGCACCCCACAGATGCTTAAATTGCTATAGTGACAATTTCCCCTTTCAGAAAATAGTGAAGATTGCTACTGTGTTTTTAAGTCAACCAACAGGCAAGAACTAGCTGTATATCAAAAGCAATAGGAAAAAGGTGACCATACTTCTTAGAATTAAAAATAGTTTTAAAAGAAGAGAAAAATTGGACCTACTTAATTATATACTCCAGACTGACTGAAAACTACTTTCTTAGAGTTTAGGGGGAAAAAAAGGCACAATCCCAAAAAGGAAGCTCCAGAAAGTAAAACCATTTCAAGGGGATGAGAGGAAATTCTAACAATACAACATGAGATATTCATTCATTCATTCTCAAAAACATCTATTGATCACCAGAAATTGTGCCAGATGTTAGTAAGACACAGCAATATGCAAAATAAACATGAACCCTGCCCTCCTGATCTTCTTTTAAATCTAACTGAAAAATATTTCTTAAATCTGGTCAATTCTCTCCATTCCCCTCCATGCTTCAAATCAGACTATTAAGCAATCACATCTATTGAAAGGTCTTGCAATATGATCTCCCTGCCACTGGTTTCTTCCCAGCCCCAGTTTCAAAATTATGTTCCTAAAACCAAATTTGTGTCATACCCTACCTAAAAACAATACTGGATTTCATTGCTTTCAGCACACAATTCTAATTTCATGAAGATAAAGGCCATTCACAATCTAATCCCAGCCCACTTCCCTAGCCTCATCTCCTATGATACTTTAAAATCCATCTTCTCCTCATTGCCCCCCCTCCACGAAACTTACCCTCCTGCCATCATTACCTCTGATTCCCAGCCACATTAGACCTTTGAAGAAACCATTGGGGCTGCACAGAGAATTAGCTAATGAAATCTGATTTTAAGCAGACACGCAAAAGAACAGAAGGTATGACACAGAACAGTCTTCTCTTCCCCACCAGAGATACTTTTAAAGCAGTCTGTACTTGCTCTAATTTCTTACTTCTCAAGCTCACTACTCTATTGAAACTGCTCTCACTAATGACCTTTGAATATCTTTTTGTTTTCTCTAGTTATTAACACAGCTAACCAGAACTTCTTAAAACTTTCTCTTCCCTTGGCTTCTCATACACCATTCTGTCAGTGAGGCCTCCTTCTCTACTACTCACCTTTTCCAACATCCACTGCAGGGTTCCATCTTTGGAACTGTTTTGGTCACACAACACCCAAAATCTCGAATGTAAATGCTATAGGAGTCAGGTAGATAATATCATGTTAATACATAAGAAGAGGTGATGGGGAATGTGGCAAACTAGAAGGTGCGTGCACCTAAAGAAGAAAGGCACTGTTCAATGCCAACTATTCTGTCAGGCCTTTTCATTTTCTTTTCTCAAGAAGAGTCTGGAATATAGATTTTTATGAAGAATTTTCATATTTGTAAATATAAACAGACTGCAAATAATTCAAAATTTTAAGAAATAAACCTGGAGTCCTTATTCACTATCAGGCCACCAATCTGAAACATCTACTACACTTCCTCCTGAGTGAGCTCATCTTCTTAAACGATTTTCAGTTACTAGATAATAACTCCCTAAACATTTATCTCAGCATCTCTTTGGACCCTAGGCAAGTGTTACCAGAAGCTTGCTAGATATCTCTGTCTGACAAACCTATACATGTACACTCTACTTCAGAATCACTAATCACAGCATCATCTCCTTGGCTGTCATAGCTAGAAAACTTGTCACTACCCTAGACATAACACGTCTCCAACTTCCACACCAAATCAGTCCCCAAATCCTGTTAACTCCAACTCAGAAACAGCTCTTAAATCTCATCAGTTCCTTCTATTCTCCTGTCTAGAATGTCTGCTCCTACTTCTCTTTCCTTCCAACCCTCACATTTATTCATCTGATAAATCCCTAGCCATTTTCATCACCTAGCTAAAATATAATTGTCTTTGTATAGCTTTTCCCAACTCTCCCTGAACTCTATCAAAATCTTTTCCATTGGCTTCAGTCCTCCATTAGCAATTCTCTCTCTTTTCTATATAAGCACCTAATTTATATTGACATTTCTAAGGATAAGAGCCATGATTTCATCTTAAAATCCATAGCATTTGATACACAGTAAATGCACAAAAGATACTTACTTAAAGAGCATATATGTAGGGCTTCCCTGGTGGCGTAGTGATTAAGAATCTGTCTGCCAATGCAGGAGACACGGGTTCGAGCTCTGGTCTGGGAAGACCCCACGTGCCGCGGAGCAACTAAGCCAGTGCGCCACAGCTACTGAGCCTGCACGCCACAACTACTGAAGGCTGCGTGTCTAGAGCCCACGCTGTGCAACAAGAAAAGCCACCGCAATGAGAAGCCCGTGCACCACAACAAAGAGTAGCCCCTGCTCGCCGCAACTAGAGAAAGCCCGCACGCAGCAATGAAGACCCAACGCAGCCATAAATAAATAAATAAATATTTTTTTAAAAAAGAGCACATATGCATTTTATGTTGTAAACTGTTAGACTTGTAATGAAAGGCTAAAGCCCAAGTGAGTTAAAGATGAGAATAAACGTTAGGACAATAAAAGCATTTTTTTGGTCATGTTCCAAATAAGAATAATAAAGGAGAATTGGTTCTTGGAACAGATGGAGTAATATTACAACAAAAGAAAAAATACAGAAGTACTCAACTTCTATAACATCTGGGCTCACAGAAATAACCTTCTACAGAGCAGCTCTGTGCTCTCTTACTCTCTCTTGCCTTTCTTAAACATGAATTTTCGTCTTAAGCATGTATGTTCTATTTTTCCAGTCTGAATATTATTTTCCTTAATAGTTACAAGTATATTAGGGGTTGAGCTCTAAAATTCCTTCCTATGACCATCTAACTATTCTCAGCAATCTTTGATGTGCCAGAATACATCATATAGTCAAATGCTGCTTTTATTTTTAAGTGTAGAAAAAAGGTTGGTTGTCAAGTTCTCTATCAAATTATACGACCTTGTCTAGGAAATTACACAGAATCCTAGAAAGCATTTATTTGAATAGTTTATTAAACAGATGGTTTGTGAGCTCTTGAAATAGTGATCACAGGAAATCAGTTTAGATTTACTAAGATCACACCATGTCACACTAATCTCATTAATCCATTCACATGACTAGTCCCACAAATAAAGTCATCTGTATCTTAGCTAAACCTAGGACAGTCTCTCATGACAAACTTGGAATCACAGTAGAAAAAGATGGGCAGGGGACTTCCCTGGTGATCCAGTGGTTAAGACTCTGCACTCCCAATGCAGGCGGCCGGGGTTCAATCCCTGGTCAGGGAACTAGATCCAGCATGCCGCAACTAAGAGCCCTCAGGCGGCAACAAAGACCCGGCGTGCTGCAAGTAAGACCTGGCTCAGCCAAATAGATAAATAAATGTTAAAGAAAAAGAAAGAAAAGAAAAGGATGGGCAAACTACAGCCCATAGGCCACAGTGAGCCTACTGCCCTTTATGTAAATAAAGTTTTACTAGAACACAGCCCACACTCATTGGTTTATGGCTTCCTTTCTGCTACAAAGGCAAAGATGAGTAGTTGTAAGAAAGACGTATAGCCTACAAAGCCTAAAATATTCAGCCACCCATCTGGTCCTTTACAGGTAAAGTTTGCTGAGCCCTGAATTAGACAAAGAGGTAAAACAGTAGCTGACGAAAAGGCCATAGTGAAAAAAAGTGGTCATTTATTAACCTGGAAGGATGCCTCTAATAACATATGTGAGAAGTCTCATCTCTTAAACTTTCCCAATATTTTTAACAAATAATTCCAACTAAAACAAACTAAGTTTCTCAGACTGGCATATATTACAAAAAGCTGGTATGATATCTACAATGATGAGTGACAAAATTCAATTTTTATAATATCTTGATATGCTAGAGCATAGTCTCAGTAACATTACGAAGTTTTATAGAGAAAAACTTGAGTTCAAATTTAGATGAAAAAAATATCAACAGCACAAGCTGTAAGAAATCAAAGATATAAGAGTATCTCATGTGGAAAGTCCCAGGGAGCTGAAACATCTGCAAATTCATTAAGCAAACAGAGTGATACGTGTGCCCAAAAAAGTTAATGCTAAAATTATAAAAGAACAGCATATAGAATAAAGGAGGTGAGCCTTTCATTGTACTCTGTGTTGGTCAGACCAAATCTAGACTGTTGTCTTTAGTTTTAGAAATCAGTGTAAGAGCAACGCAATAATGAGATCTGAAAATCATGTCACAAAAAGATTGGATTTCAAAGTCTCAAAAGGTAAAAATTTAGTACATGGAAAAAAGCTTTAAATAACAGAATGACTTATTCTGAAAAACAGTTTGGTCTTATCTAATGTAGTCCAGAAGAGAGATTAGAATTAGTGAATTAAAGTTAATAGGAAATTCAGATGCAAACTATTGTACATAGTATGGATAAACAACAAGGTCATACTGTATAGCACAGGGAACTATTGATATATTCAATATCCTGTGATAAACCTGTGTGGATTGGTCTCTTGTAATTCTGAGACTGTGTAATTGTTTAGAATTTAACTGCTTTCACCTTTAAAAAGAGTCATGGAAAAGGTAACTGACTCAGATACGGAATAAAGTCTCTCCTTCCCACAGTCCCTCAATAATCCTGTCCAAGGCCACTGTTTGAGGGCAGGGGGAGGGGAGGAATAGGGCAAATAAGGTAGGAATCCCTACACGAGGGTGTGAGGAAAAGCTGAGGGGGCCTGCCTCAGCGTGCTAGCTCCTGAGAGGAGTAGGGAGGGTGTTTACTGGGGGCGGGGGCTCACAACCTGGCACAAGACGTTAGAGATCATTCGGAGTAAAGAGACTATCCATATGATAGGACAGCTTGATTCACGGTGCTGGAGCCCTAGTGGATAAGAAGGGTATTTGCAGGGGAAGGTGGACCAGCAGCAGCAGTGGTGCAACATGGGATTGTCAGAACTTGAGTGGAGTATGGAGAATGTATACAGAGAAGAAGGGTTTCTATGCCAAAATACGGTGCCTACACCAGCGGGGGGAGAGAGGCCTGCTGGGAGACTGGTCACATACAGAAGGATTGATCAAATAAATAAATATATTAAGAAAAACAGGAGCCAGGTTATCTCACTATCAGATAAGGGAGTTACAAGTGTAAAAAGGGGAGGCTAAAATGAATCCAGTGGTGTTGAATGTGGATTGAAGAGATCTGTGAACTTATATAAAGACAGATGAGAAATATAGATGTGTATGTATATATGTATATACACACAAACACACACACACACACACTCCCTAATTCTGCCCTCTAAGAGACCAGAGCAGTGACACTCCAATATCAATGAGCTCATCTAGCACAAAGATCTTGGTTTCTAAATACCATTCTCACTAAAAGGAACCAGGATTTTTTAGAAACCAACTAATTCCAGGCTTGAGCAGCAGGTAAAGAACAAGTTGAACCTGGAGCATCTTGTGTCAAAAGAACGTGTTCAAAGAATGATAGGGACAGAGAAGCCAAACTGAAGGAGTTCCCATTGGCCAAATCTGAGACAATCTGAATATTAAATAATGAAGTGACAGGTTATGTTCCACTGAATAAGAATCAATGAGTCCATATTAAAATAAACAAAATAAATAAATTTATTTTTGTGATGAGGAACAAGATATTTACATAGCCTTAAAATATTCCACAAAATATTTATTAATTACAAAAGGGAAAGGAGTCCTTTAAAGTAGAGAAGCCTAGAGGATGAACCCTTAATCAAGTGATCAAAGTGACTATCACTAGTAATGGGATACAGTGAAATTGTATGTCATGTAAGAAAATGCAATGAGAAGAACTCCTATGATATTCCTGCCACAGATCCATAACCTAAATCTTATCAAGAGAAAACATCAGAAAAATTAAAGGAAGGGGCATTTTAAACATTAACAGGTATAATCCTTAAAAACGTCACTGTCATAAAAGTTAAGGAAGAATGAAGAACTGTTCCAGAATGAACAAGGAGAAAAAAGATGCATGACTACTAGACACAGCACATGATTCTGAACTGGATCATTTTGCTCTAAAGGACATCACCGGGACAAGTGGCAAAACTTGAACGGGGTCTAAGGATTACATAATATAATGTATCCACATTCATTTCCTGGATTTTGATTGTCATACCGTGGTTATGCAGGAAAATGTTTTTGTTTGTAGGACACACTAAACTATGTTGGCAACCTACTCTCAAGGGGTTTAGGGTACAGGGGAGTATTTTTATTGAACATACAACTTTTCTAAAAGTTTGAGCTAGAAACAAAGTTAACAAAACCATGTAATCACTTTTTTCATTTTTTCAGAAGTCAAAATAGAAATAACAAGGAATTTCTACTACGAAATTTAAGTGAAAAATCATTTTTGGGACTACAGCATAGTACAATCACTCTCAATCATAACTGCACATCAGAATCACCTGTGATAGTTTCAAAAATTTTGAGAATTCTGAGGCTTAGAAGCCCATCCCAGGCCAAGTAAATCAGCTCTGGGGGTGAGTATCAGTATTCTCTACAAGCTTTCTGGTAATTCTGATGTGCAAAGTGGAGAACCACTGGCATGTGCCAGGTCCTGGGGTAATTCACCCTTAGAGGTCTAGTTCAGGTATCTTCTCTATGAAATGTTCCTGGTCCCCCCTATGCCACAGTTACTCACTTTCTCCACCACCTTTGATTTATTTGTATAATAGTTTTAATTACATTGTGCTGCCATTATTTGGTTATAATACTTTTATTTCCCACTAAAATAAACTCCTTCTAACACAGGGATTGCTGATTTGTTCACTGTTGTATTTTCAATGCTCAGGACAGTGACACACATAAGAGGTACTCAAAAATGTTGATTTAAAAAGTAAGAAAAAAAGGAGGGAAAGTGGGAAGGGAAGAAAAGGAGGAGAGAGGAAAATAAAGAAATGACTCAATTTCTTTCCTCAGTAGCTTACAGCCAGGAAGAAAGAAGATAAGTAACAAAAAATTATCAAAAGGAAGTAACTCTGGCATGGCAAAGTCTTCTCTCTACCTGTGCCCCAATGACCCATGCTGTGAAATCAAAGCATGTTTTTCAAAATTACTTCTTAAATGTATCTGAATATTCTGTATTTATTCTCCTTCTTAAAATACAAAACTCAAACTACTTTTCTTAAACTGGTTTGAGGCTTTGGATGCTTTTTCCTGTAGGTAAAAAATTCGTGCTGGAAAAAAAGAGATTCTCATCCTGTCACATGCTAAAAAACCTGAAAATATCATTGTTAGTCTGTAAAGCCACCATTTTTCTGTCTTCCAACACCAGTAACTATAAAAATCACTAATATAATCATGTATTAAAAAACTCAAAAAAAAAAAAAAAAAAAAAAATATATATATATATATATATAAAACAGAGGTATAAGTGACATATAGTCTCTGTCATTCAGGTTAAGTTTAAATACCTTTTAACACTTACCTTATCTGCACACATTGACACTTTAATGTCCTGTTGGGATATTTCATAATGTCGGATATTAAAAACATAATTACCAGCCAATTTCAAAATATCAGCTGAGATATACTCTAGTACAGCCACAATATATAGGGACACATGGTAGTCCACTTTGTACCCTAAAACTTCCTGTGGAAAAAATAAACAATTTAATTCCAAAAAATGGCAGCACTGTCAAGTAGCAGTTAAGCACTTAAAAATTTTATTTAACATTCTTGCTTATAAAGAACTTTCTATAAACCAAATATCTAAACTCAAAGGTACCACAGGATATATAATGAGCTGTTGGCTCAGTATCAGGGTTTCTTTTTCTCTCTCTCTTTTTTTAAGAGACATGTAATCTAACAAATCTGCCTTTAGTATCAAACAAGGAGAGATGATTGATTCTAAGACAGAAATCTTGGACTGGACTTCCCTGAAAACCTCTTGATACATTATCTGAAACCCATCTGACAAGTATCTGCTATCTTCAAGGATCCTGCTTTAATTAATATCCCCAAATTACAATGGTTTCTACTAAGGGGAGGATGTGTGTATGTGTGTGTGTTGGGTGGGGGGAGGGGGAGTCTTGAAATTGCTACCAAATAGTATTCAAATCCATGTATACCAATTATTTTCTATAGACTAAGTAATATTCCCTAGACAACTTTTCTAATGTATAGAAAAACATTTGTGATAAATACAGATTTAAAAACAGTTCTGAACTCACAGGAGCTTTTGCATTATATATTTTATTAATCAACAAAAAGTTGGAAGTCAATCAGGGGTAGCAATCATTAGAATATGCCACAAAGATGCATTATTTCTTATCATTAACCTTTAATAGTATTTGAAAAGCAATATGATTTCATCAAAGCATACTTCTTTTTGTTTTTTATACATATTAAGAAACATATATATGCATGTATGTGTATAAATAAGTGTACACACACTCAAGTGCACATACACAATAAGACCATGCTATATAAATACACAAATACTGTATAAAGTATTATTTGTTAAAAGTAACCTCCCCAATGCTTTTTTGTGTCTGTTTTTTGTTTGTTTGTTCTACCTTCAATGAAGGATGGATTTTGTCCACAGGCAGTAAGAGAGGATTTCTTCGTTTTCGTTTCTCTATGGCAGACTGTGCATCAGCAATAGCCCATTTATCAATTGGATGAGGAAAGGTCTTTTGAACTCGTTCCTGTTCAGATCACAGCAGAACTACTGTTAACAGAAGTGCTCATAAACAGAAAATTCATACAAAATTAAACTTTATCATCATCCATAACACCAGCAGTTAATAGTAACATAGCATATTCTGATTCCTGCAATAAATGAAATTTTTTTGTTTAAAAAAAAAAGATCAACATGCTATCAAGATTCTTCCACATAATTCCCATGGGTGAGGAAAAAGGTGAAGTTTAAACAGAAAGCTTTAAGTGTAAGCATAATTAAGATAAAATGGAAAAAGGAAAAAGTAATAATATTAGGGGAGATTAAAGCAAACATAAAATACTCTATCAGTGATTTTAAGGTCAAGGTTTCTAGGTTTAAAACTGTTTACCTAGCAGAAGTTAACTCATTATTAATAATTACTATGCAGTCTCTCTCCTGCTAATCTCAGAGCTTTATAGAGAAGAATTTTAAAAGAAGAAATATCATGTACCTCTTAAAGGATCAAATGTGTGGCAGAGCTCACAATGGTTTCAAGAAATATATCTCTTGGCAAAAACAATCCAAGCCTTTTACGTTACTATTTTGTTCATCTAATCTTAAATGTAACCAGTAATTGGCATGAATAATGAGAAGTAATGATAACTGAATGAAACTCCAATTTAGCAGGATTTCCTATTTTTAAAATTATATTCTCAGCTTCTAACATATTTAGCTTCTGAAAAGTATACTTTTAATATATTTACTTATGTCCAATTCTTACAGCAGAGAACAGGGAAACAAATGCTTTAATTCCGAGAGTCCCTGAAAATCTTAATAGATCTATTACTCCAAATTAAGATTATCCCTACACTGGAAGTTGTTGCCTTGTTAAAGAAACAATCTTCAAAAGAAAGGTGATATAAAGAGTATAATGCCAAAGTAACTTTTAAAAGCAATACTGATGGATATTTCTAAAAATCTAGAAATACTCCCATGTAACTGAGCCAAAACAAATATTTCAGCACTGAATTACACACGATCTTTTAGAGGTATATATATGTATATATATATATTTTTTTAATCAATGAGTAAAATGTTTATTCTATACTAGTCCTTTATTGAGGTAATATTTATATGCAGTAAAATGTACAGATCTTAAGTGTACCATTGAATGAGTTTTGAAAAATGCTTACATCTGTGTAACCATCACCCTAATCAAGATTACAGAAAATTTCTATCATCTTAATCTCACCCTTCATAGGCAGCCACCATCCTGATTTCTATCACCATTACTTTTAGCTATTTCTGATTTTTATGTAACTGGAATCATATAATACATACTCTCTGGGGTATGTCTCATTTTGCTCTACATGATATCTGTGGACTGTAGCTATGTTACTGCGTATATCAATAGCGCATTCTTTCATTTTACAATACTACTAAGTAGTATTCCATTTTATGAATCTATCACAATTTGTTTTCCCATTCTCTTATAGATGGAAACTTTAGTTGTTTCTAATTTTTGCCTATTATGAATAAAACTGCTTGGATATTCATGTATAAGTCTCTTTGTGAAGATATATTTCCATTTCTCTAGGGTTAAATACCCAGGGGTAAAATTGCTGGGTCATAGGCTAGATATATATTTAACTATAACAAACTGCAAAACAATTTTCCAAAATACTTTTGCCGTTTTATACTCCCACTAGGAATGAGTTCTAGTTGCTCTACATCTCATCAATATTCCATGTTATCAGTCTTTAATTTTATCCCTTTTAGTGGGTGTGAAATAGTATCTCATCATAGTTTTAATCTCTATTTCCCTGATGAATTATGAGCTTGAGTACCTTTTCATATGCTTATTGGCCATAAGTATATCTTCTTTTATGAAGTATCTGTTCAAGATTTTTGCCCACTTGGGTGAGCAGGGTATCTTTTTATTACTGACTTGTAGGAGTTTTTGTTTGTTTGTTTGTTTGAACATATTCTGGATACAAGCCTTACAAATACAAGCCTTACCTTACAATCCCTTTGTAAGGAATACATATTGAAACATTTCCTCCTAGTCTGTGACTTATACCTTTTGTATTTTCACATCAATTTTATTCTTTGATATTTACAGTGTTTTGAGTGCTCTGCAAAAAAACATTTGTTTAACACCAGCTTATAAAGATATTCTCGCGCATTTTCTTCTAGAAACTTTACAGTTTCAGCATTTATGTTTAAGACTATGATATATCTTGAACTAATTTTTGTGTGAGATAGGTTTCAAGGGTTTTTCCCACCATAAATTTATCCAGTTGTTTTAGCACTTTTTTTGCTGAAAAACTTCCCTTTCAGAATGAACTGACCATATATCCCCCATTATGATTTCAATGGTTTTACCTTCCATAATAATTTAGAATGATATAGATTTAGATATAAAAATTAATTTGTACAGTGGTTCAATGACTTTTTGAAATAACAAAATAATTTTTACCTCCACATCTTGAACAGTCCTTGGTTGGGCCATGCATAATTTATTAAGCAGCTGAAAAATCAGTTCTTCAATATAATAGAGAGACTCTTCATTAGCTGAGAGATTGGGATGTACTTGCTCCTGAACCTTTAAAGAAAAAAGTTCTCAATTTAAGTACAGGCAAAATGATATTTATTAAACAAAAGTCAGAGAATCTTATATATAATTTATAGTATTTTACCAGAATGGTTACTCAAATACAGATATAAAACAAAAAATGAAGAAAAACTGTATTTGTTGGTCTCTGTAAACTTTTCTTGACTCAGAGTAGTGGTTCTTAATCTTTTCTAGACTCTGAAAATCAGCTGAAAGCCACTGGCCCCTCATCCTTACCACCAAAAAAGCATATGCACATAAAATATTCTACACAATTTCAAAGGAAGCATGGATACCCTGAAGTTAATTACTAAACCTACTATGTACCAAGATCCCAATCAGGGAAGATATCAATCACTCTCACAAAAGTCGTGAGGCTGCTAAATTTCTGTGGTAAGAGGAGAGGCAGCCATCTGTGATAACTTACGTGATAACCTGTACATGGTTTGGGTTTTGCCCTTCCTGTGACAATTATAATCCTAATGGCTTCTCTCCCCTTTGAGTAGAGCTACTGCAGTGCCTCAGTGGCTTGCCTACATGCGTCAGTGGATTACATGTGACAGTGAAGCCCAGATGCTGGGGGTGGGGTGGAGGAAGCTGTCGGCTGCCTGTAGGCCAGTGGTGGAGCTGCAGGCACAATCTGCCCTGTCCCTCCTTCCCCACAGAGGTCGGGCAGAGGTGCCCTGCTCCAAGCTGCATTTTCCCTTCCCCAGAAACAATGCCATTCTTGCTCCCATTCCTATACATCCCCCTCTGGCTCAGGTGAAAGCCATGCCACTCTGTTTACAGAAAAAAAGTTCAGATGCTTTTGGCCACTGGTCTTGAATCTGCCCTCTCTTTCCAGTGATGAGATCCCACTCCAGAGGCATTTTCTGAGAAAGGTGGTTGGGGCTGGTAGCTATCACTGAAAAGTGACGCCAGTGCTATACCGCCTAAGCGAGTCAGATGCTGCTCTGCAGGCTGGGCATGGTATCAACCAACCCCACTCTCCCAGGTAGGCAAGGCGCAGGACCCTCTTCACTTGGCCTGCCGACTCCATTACAAAACTGTTTTCCTACAGTTCAAAAGCAAGCCACCCCCACCCCTTGTCCTGGTCCAAAGGGCAGAGCATTTTAGTGAGGTCTACTTTGTACATCTCTAGCAACAGTTAAGTCCCTGACATTGGGGCCAAATTCTTATTGTGAGACATACATATCCATCCGGCCTTCCCCAAATGTTCCTCCCAAATCTACTTTTGCTTCAGATCTGGGCCGGGTACCAAATAGAAGACTTTTTGATCATCAGCTACTGCTTGAAGCCTGTTTTCTACAAGGACTCCAAAGGCTGAAGTCTCCCAGGGCACAACATGAGGACAAATTTCTCATCAGATAAATGTGGCCTCAAGGAGCTTTCCTTTGTTAGTGTCTTCCTCAGACCATGTTTTCCCATTATATTCCTCTGACTCCCTTTTCAGTCAACAGGTGAAGTTCTCCCAGCCCACAGAGGCAGTAACATCATCTTTTCCATCTCCTCCTCTCCTCTGGCTATCTTGGGAAGCAAAATATTATTTTTTAGCCCAGGCTTCACAGCCACTCTTCGTGGGCAGCCCCCATCTGGACTCCAGACCCTGGCCTAGGTGAAGTCAGAGGCTTTCTGACAGATTTCTGAATGGATATTACAGGGATGGAAGGGCTCCCCAACCTGCTGTAGGGAATAGCCTGAGAAGACATGTGTTTGGAATCTTAATATTTTGGCACATGGCTATGTCCATTTTAAGATCTCTGGTGGGTCTGAGATATTTAGGTGTGGGTTAAAGGGACAAGGAGTCTTTTTCTTAGCTAAAGTTTTCAAATACTGTTTTGAACAGTGACAGCTACTCTTTATTGCCAGCCCTTCTGGGCATCTCACCGCCACACCATCTTCTCTAATGTTAACAGGATCTCTGGTCTTAGAAGCCTGCCTTCAGTTCCAAGCTATCCCAAGTAACTGACTGGCCTTGGTATTGGCTGCAACCTTCTGTTAGAACCACTCAGGTTCCACCCTCACCTGGCCAGCCTGGTTACTTGGGCCAGTAGGTGCAAGTGACCCTTCCAAGGAACAGGTGTTGATGACTTCAGCATTCAGGGACCCTTTGTGTTCCCCCTTACCTAGAACCCTTAGACTACTCCTTCTATTCTCTTCTCCCTGGAAGCCTCTTTCCAAGAGCCCTATTTTTTAGAGCTGAACTGCACAGATTATAGCTGCTATCATACTTAGTCAAGGAAGAGAGAAAGAAGGCCCTCAGGCACGAACTTTCAACTTCTCTCAAGCCAAACCAGTTTAAAATGAAAACTCTAGCAGAAGGAACTGGATTTCCATTTTCTTATGTCTACCTGTCTTCCCCTATACTCTAAAGTTACCTGTTTCTAGCAAAATAGAAGGGAAGGAGATGCATGCCTAGCAATACTTCCCCCCTCCTCCCCCATGCCCTTCTTTGAAGGCCTCAGCTCGGCTGTTCAGGCCACATCTCTCCTCCCCAAGCTCTTCTCGCTCAGCTTGGTGTCCAGCATCCTGAATATTCCTCAGCAGATTCATCTTGTGGGCTCAGATTCTGGGCTCTCAGTTGAAGGCAAGGAGCCAGATCCTCCGGCTCCCTGCAGGCACCGCAGGGACACTTAGTGAGAGGAGGCTGGCTGGGGGCCTAGGAATGTATGTGCCTGTCTGTCTCCCTGGCAGGCTGGTGAAGGGTGCAAGCCTCAGCGCACTGAACCACAGGAAAGGCTCACAACTAGTAGCACTATCTTCCAGGTAGGACTATCCTGGAAATAAGTGCGTGTGAGACGGAGAAATTGCTCAGAGTAGGTTTTTTCCACAGCTGTTGTAGGACTGCACATTTTAGACCAATCTTGTCCAGTATTTTTCCTGTCTTAACTTTTGTACTTTTTTGTTAAGCCAACAAGTCAAGAATTTGGCCCTACGGGGATCCATGTGGTAGGCAATAGCTGCTCTTTGGCCAAGGCCTTCATAAAGGATTCGTTCATCCCATTGTCTGTTCCCTAGCCTTCCCTAGGTGAAGACCATGGGGAGGGAAGAATTTTGAGGTCAGTACAAACCAAGTAGGTCTGTAAATTAAAGCTGTTAGTTTTCCTCTGGGAGGGCATTTTGCATCAGGCCTGGGCTATGTGAAGAATCAAACCTGGCTGTGAGTTAGGACAGGCACCATTTGGGCTTCCCTGGTGGTGCAGTGGTTAGGAATCCGCCTGCCAATGCAGGGGACACGGGTTCGAGCCCTGGTCAGGGAAGACCCCACATGCTGTGGAGCAACTAAGCCTGTGCACCACAACTACTGAGCCTGCACTCTAGAGCCTACAAGCCACAGAGCCCACGTGCCACAACTACTGAAACCCACGTGCCTAGAGCCCGTGTTCCACAACGAGAAGCCCCTGCAATGAGAAGTACGCGCACTTGCAACGAAGAGTAGCCCCTACTCACCGCAACTAGAGAAAGCTGCGCACAGCAATGAAGAACCAAAGCAGCCAAAAATAAATTAAAAACAATAAAAAGAATAGGCACCATTAAATTTGGGGCCCAGAACACTGGGAGAAAGGATTGTGTAGTATGTCATAAAGGTCTTCAGTGCGTCTGGGCCCACCTCATTACTCTGGGCCAGCCTGACTGCCGATGTCCACATTAGCACACACCTGAACCCCTCTGCTGAACTCTAGCCCGGCTCCCCTATGTAGGTCAGATGTTTGGCCTCTGGGTTTGGGAAGAGAAAACTGCCATGCTGAGAACCCTCAGGCCCTAGAGTTGGGTATTGGCTCTTTTAGCCAGCTTTTGTGGGAACTGTCTTTGATTGAACCACTAAAGAAGCAAAGGGGGTATGTATGAGGTTCCAGCTACCCAAGACAGACCAGATATCCCTCAAAAACAGCTTGGATTCCTAGCTACAGACTCTACGAAAGTGAATCAAACCTTTTTCCTCACATTTTTCTTTCCAAATTTATTTGCTTTTAAGAACTATAAACTTCTGGCTCTTGTTTTTCTTGTTCTCGGGGCCCCTGGGTAGACAGACACAGCTTGATGATTTCAGAGCAGATATAGGCCAAGAAATCAAGGCATTGAGTGCTGAGTCCAGACAAATGATACTTATATACACATCCAAAGTTGAAGAGAAAATGTGTTTCTTTAGGTTTCAAACACTGTAATAGATATAAAGCAAAAATAAAAACCTGCTGCAAAGTTAATAAATAAATAAAACAAACCTACTAGAAGTCTATGAACACTAGGTCATGAACCCTAGCAACAGAGGTATCCCTGAATAATCATACTGCTTTACACGTTACAGAGGTGCTCTATGAAGTAGGTGCTAGTCAGATTTCTTTTACAATGGTATATGCTGCTTTCCGTTAACACACAGCTGTGCTGAGCCTCTTTTGTTGTTAAATTTCTTTTTTTTTTTTTTTTGGCCTCACCACATAGCATGCGGAATCCTAGCACCCCACCAGGGATCAAACGTGCACCCCCTGCAGTGGAAGCACGGAGTCTTAACCACTGGGCTGCCAGGGAAGTCCCTGTTGTTAAATTTCTTAAAATTAGAATCTACTAATCTGTCCTAAAAAATAATCCAGTCAAACTGAATATGAGGAAAAAGAAAAATAGTGCCTAGCGTTATAGTAGGTGTCATGTAAATATCTGCTGAAAGAATGATTAAGAGAAAAGTATTGCTCTAATGCATGGTATTAGGAGGATATCAATGCCACTGACATAATAAGAAAAAAATTTAAAAAGTCTCATAGTTATTTTGGAAAACTGATGTGGTAGTTAAAAATCTTCCCACAAAGAAAACAACATTAAGTTGACCACTTCATCTAAATTCTCAAAATTTAGCATAAAATTGTTCATTATAGCCTCTTGCATTTTTAAGTTCATAGAAACTTCAGTGAATTCTTTTCTTTCATTAATATCAGTTATTTGTGTGTCCATTCTTTTCTTGATCAGTCTCTCTGGGGTTTATCAACTTTATTAATCTTTTCAAGAACCAACTTTTGGCTTTGTTGATGCTCTCCATTTTATGTTTGTTTTATATTTCATTTATATGTTTCATCTTCATTTTTTCTTGTGCTATCTATTCTTTTTTTCTGACTTCTTGGGATGGATACTTATTTTCAACCTTTCTTCTTTTGCAATATGTATATTTTGTCTAAGAACTACTTTTGTAAAAAACCCACAGATTTTTATATGGAATATTTTTGCAGTCATCCATTTTAAAATAACTTCTAATTTCCATTATGGTATCTTCTTTAACTTTTAGAATTTAAGTATACTTAAATACTTTAAGTATACGTCTTAATTTCTAAATACAGGGCTTTTTTTTTCACGTTATCTTTTTTATCAATTTCTAGAATAATCACATTGTGGTCAGAAAACATACTTTCTACGATTTCAATTTTTTTTGAAATATGTTAAGACTTGCTTTTATAGCTCACTGCATGGCCTTAGATGGCTTCACTGACAAACTCATCAAACATTCAAGGAAGAAATGCAACAATCTTAAGCAAAATTTCTTGAAAAAAAGTAAAAGAATAAGTAGACTTCTCAAGTTATTTTGAGGCTAGCCTTGATATAAAAACTCAAAAAGATGAAAAGTACAGCTCGTTTTCACTCATGAACATAGAAACAAAAGCCTAAATAAACTATTAGCTAACTTAATTCTGTAATATATTAAAAAAATTATACAACATGACCAAGCTGGATTTATCCTAGGAATGTTAAGTTGGCTTAATGTTGGAAAATCAAGCAAAGTAATTCACCATGTTAACAGATTAAATAAGAGAGAAAAATAACATGATCTTAAACAGATGTAGAAAAAGCACATAAAAGTTTGAATATTCATTCATAATCAAATCTCTTAATGAACTTCCTGAAATTGGTAAAAGATATCTACAAAAATCTACAAGAAACACCATAGTTAATGGTAAAACACTGAAAGCTTTCCTTCTGAGATTAGGAAAAAGGCAAAGATACTAGCTATTATGATTTCTATTCCACATTGTACTGGAGGTCCTGGTTAGTGAAGTACAGCAAGAAAAATGAAAGTATAAGAATCAGAAAAGAAGAAACAAATCTGCAGATGATTTGATTGCCCACTGTGATAGTTAATTTGATGTGTCAACTTCTGGGCCACTGGGTACCCAGATATTTGGTTAAATATTATTTCTGAGGGTGTCTCTGAGGGTGTTTGTGGATGAGATTAACATTTGAACTGGTAGACTGAGTAAAGCAGATTGCGCTACCCAGAGTGGGTGGACCTCATGCAATCCACTGAAGGCCTGAATAGAAGAAAAGGCTGGGTAAGAAAGAATTCTCTCTCTCTGCCTGACAGGTTTTTGGTCTTCTTTTGCTTTTGGACTAGAACTTGGACTAGAATTACACCATCAGTTCTCCTGGGTCTCCAGCTTACTGACTGCAGATCTGCACTTCTCTGCCTCTATAAGAGTGTGTGTGTGTGTGTATGTGTATTTCTGTTTCTCTAAAGATCCCAGACTAATACACCCATGAAGGAAAATAAAAATATGGTACACATAAATTATTTCAAATCATAAAAATAAAATGTTATTTCTGTGTAACAAAGTTAGAAAATAAAATTTTAAAATAATATCACTTACAATAGAATAAACATTATAACATTTATCTTGGAATAAATCTTAGATAAGAAGTACAAGACTCCTAGGGAGAAAAACCAGACTATGAGAAAAATTAAAGATCTAAATAAATGAAATAAAATACCATGTTCATGAATTATCAGACTTAATATTGTAAATATATCAATTCTCCTCTAACTGATCCATGGAATTAATAAAATCACAGTCAAAACCAAACAGTATGTTTGGTTAAAATTGAAAAGATAACTTCAAAACTTATATAGAAATACAAAATGCTAAGAAATCAGTCATATACTCTTAAAGAAATATAAGTGCTTGCTCCAATTATTATTGGAATTTATTACAAAGCTACAGTATTTAATAATGTGATACTGATAAAATGATAGACAAACAGATGAAAAGAACAGAGAGTACAGAAACAAGCCCACAGATATACAGACCCTTGATGTACAACAAAGGTGGCATTATGGGCAGGGGGAGGATTGTTGAGGGACACTGGGGCAAGTCGATGAATAGTGAACAACTGGATATCCATATGGAAAAGAATGAAATCAACTCCTATTCACACTCGATACAAAAATCAATTTTAGTTGATTTTAGACCTATTAAATAAATAGACCTAATAAAGTTCTGATAATATAAAACAAGATAATTATCTTCATGACCTCAGGACAGAAAAGGATTTACTAAACAGAACACAAAAATTACTACCCAGAGTGTGATAATGCCAAATGTTGTTGATTATGTAGAAAAATGGGAACGCTCACACACTGCCAATGGCGTGCAAAATGGCTCTATCACTTTGGAAAACTTTGCCATCAACTACTAAAGTTCAAGATAGGCATACCCTATGATCCAGTAATTGTACTACTCAATATTTTATATCCTTTAAAACTCTACAGTCCAGTACAGTAGACACTAGCCTCATGTGGCTACTGAGCACATGAAATGTAGTTCTACTGAACTGGAGATGGGCTATAAGAGTAAAATGTACGCCAGACATCAAAGATTTAGCACACACAAAAAATGTCAAATATCTCAATAATTTTTATGTTGACTATATGCTGAAATGATTAGATTTATTGGGTTAAATACGTTATTTAAAACAATTTCATCTGTGTCTTCTTATATATTTAATGTGGTTATGAGAAAAGTTTAAATTACATATGTGGTTAATATTATATTCCAATTGGACAGCACTGCTCTACAGCAATAAGCACAAACGTTTACCAGAAGACATGTACAAGAAGGCTCATAAAAAACATTATTGGTGGACTTCACTCGTGGTGCAGTGGTTAAGAAAGAATCCACCTGCCGGGCTTCCCTGGTGGCACAGTGGTTGAGAGTCTGCCTGCCAATGCCGCAATGAGAAGCCCGCACATCACAACAAAGAGTAGCCCCCGCTCGCCCCAACTAGAGAAAGCCTACAAATTGGAAGGAATTGAGAAGGAATAAAATTGGAAAAGAAGAAATAAAATCATCACTATTTGCTGATGACATGATACTATATATAGAAAATCCTAAAGATGCTACCAGAAAACTACTAGAAGTATTAAGTATGCTCAACATCACTAATTATTAGAGAAATGCAAATCAAAACTGCAATGAGGTATCACCTCATACTGGTCAGAATGGCCATTATCAAAAAAGCTAGAAACAATAAATGCTGGAAAGGGTGTGTTGAAAAGGGAACTCTCCTACACTGTTGGTGGGAATGTAAATTGATACAACCACTATGGAAAACAGTATGGAGGTTCCTTAAAAAACTAAAAATAGAACTACCATATGACCCAGCAATCCCACTACTGGGCATATACCCTGAGAAAACCATAATTCAAAAAGAGACATGCACCACAACGTTCACTGCAGCACTATTTACAATAGCCAGGACGTGGAAGCAACCTAAGTGTCCATCTACAGATGAATCGATAAAGAAGATGTGGCACATATATAAAATGTAATATTACTCAGCCATAAAAAGAAATGAAACTGAGGTATTTGTAGTGAGGTGGATGGACCTAGAGTCTGTCATACAGAGTGAAGTAAGTCAGAAAGAGAAAAACAAATACCGTATGCTGACATGTATATATGTAATCTTAAAAAAAGAAAATGGTACTGATGAACCTAGTTGCAGGGCAGGAATAAAGAGGCAGACATAGAGAACGGACTTGATGACATGGGGAGGGAGCACGAAGCTGGGGCGAAGTGAGAGTAGCATCGACATATATACACTACTGAATGTACAATAGTTGGCTGGTGGGAAGCAGCAGCATAGCACAGGGAGAATCGGTTTGGTGCTTTGCGATGACCTAGAAGGGTGGGATAGGGAGGACGGGAGGGAGGCTCAAGAGGGAGGGGACATGGGGACATGTGTATGCATATGCATATTGCTTTGTTGTGCAACAGAAACTAACACGGTATTGTGAAGCAATTATATTCCAATAAAGATCTATTTTTTTAAAAAAAGAACTACAGTGGTGACAGTCCTGAAAAAAAAAAACAAAGGAACCAATACAGAAGAAAAGCCAAAGGAATGCCCAGGATGAAGTAAGGGAAAATTATAAGATGAGAGCTGTACAACAGGCATAAAGGTCATCAGTATGATTAGAGCAGATCAGAAGGCTCTAAGAGAATCTATCTCAAGAAGATGAAATTATCAGAGTACCTGATGGATCTAAAACTCTTGAGAGGATATTTAAACAACTGGTAGAGAGTTTGAGCTTAAATTAATAAATACACAGAAAATACACAAACAAGAAAATAAGACAATTATTAACTTCAGTAAAAGGTTAGGTAGTAAGGAAAAAGTGGTTTAACTATAAATAACATACAGTATATGGTCATTATTTATGGTCATAATACTATAAACTCTGAATACTGATCCAACCAAAATTAAGATATAACCATGGGGTGGGAGGAGAGACAGGAAGTATATGTGGTTGGAGGGGGAATGTATATGTGTATTGAAGAATATTAAATCCTTACCTTCTAGAGTAGGAAATCAACAGATAATGCCCAAAACAGAAAAGTCATAAGTAGCAATAGAAGCACTTTTTTCCCTTAGAGACACAGAATACTGAAATGAATCATTTTGAAAAATTAAAGGGACTGCCTCTAGGAAGCAAAAACTGTTGTCAATAGTGAGGAGGTAATGCTCTTTTTCGTAACAAGCCTTATAGAGCTATTTATCTTTTTTTTTCCATGAATACTTTTGATAAAATACAAAGAAATTTACAAGGAAATATGGTAAGTGGGGAAGTGAGAAAGAGGAAGGACACATGAAACTGGAGACAATAATTAAAAACTACTTCTTCAAGAAGTCTGGATAAGAAGAGTTTAAATAAGGCAATTAGAAATTCATATAGGACTAACATCCAAAAAACCTGGCTTTATATTTCTTTAGAAATTCCAAATAGATTTGGGAGAAATAAATCTTTCCTCTTACAACCTGCACTTCTTTCATATAATAAGAGGAAACTTAATTACATCCTACCATGTATTTCTATTAGATCAACAGACATTTTTAAAAATATAAAATAAACATTTATATTGGAAGTTCAGCTTGGAGTTCATAAGGCTGTTTGTTATAACACCCTTCCATAAAAGCCAAGGGCCCTAATCAGTAAAAATGACTGTGCATGAGAATTAAGATAATGTCTAATGGATTTTTTTCTATGATTATGATTTTAGTAAATAACCTACAAAGCAACCTTAATACTGAGCATCTGAGTTTCTTATACTAAACTTGTTAAACTGCAAATATTAAAAGTCATAAAAACAAATATACAGTGTTAAAATCCCAGCCATAGGGCTTCCCTGGTGGCGCAGTGGTTGAGAGTCCGCCTGCCGATGCAGGGGACACGGGTCCGTGCCCCGGTCCGGGAGGATCCCACATGCCGCTGAGCGGCTGGGCCCGTGAGCCATGGCCGCTGGGCCTGCGCGTCCGGAGCCTGTGCCCCGCAACGGGAGAGGCAGCAACAGTGAGAGGCCCGCGTACCGCAAAAATAAAAAATCCCAGACATAAATACTAATAAGGACATCAAGATGACAATGAAAGACAACCATATTGTGTACTTTCACAGTATTTACTACCTCAGCACCCTGAGAGACAATCAACATAAAATTACCACATCAGAACAAACTCATTTTTCAGATTTTTCTGAAAGACTGGTCAGAAAAAGAGCAATTAAAATAATTTTCAATCTTTAACAGTAGATTAACAAGTCAGACCTGTATTTTAGTTACACCGTATTTTCAAATTGCCAGAAGGTACTTCCTTATACACACACTGTAAAGAGAATAGTCATAATACTATATATTGATGCATAGACACATATAAAAGCATTAAACTTTATTTTTTAAATTGATAAATACTAGGTTTGACAAATTCTGGAAATGCTATTTCCTAATATATATTTTTTTTCAGTCCTCCATACTCACAATCAAATAAAAAAATCTTGCTAGTGCACTTGTTCAATCAACTGTCATTTGAGTTTCTGGTACAATGTAGAAATAAATCCCTCTGGATACACAGTCTGTGTATTTACTTATGTCAAATTCTTTATTCCACTGCTAAGATTTCTGCAAGGATGCAAGTGCCTCAAACACCAATTAAGAATACTGTTAGTTTTGTTTGTTTTAAGAGTTAAAATTCAATTTAAAAAGAAAAAGCAGCAAATTTCATCCTAAAGATATACTACTATAAAATATTGCTCATAGAAATTTTTAAAAACCTAAATAAATGAAAATTTAAACTGTATGGGTTTAAAGACTCAATATTGTTAAGATGTCAATTTCCCTCAAATAATCTATAAATTCAACACAATCCCTATCAAAATTCCAGGATTTTTTTTTTGGTAGAAATTGACAGGCTAATTTTAAAATTCCTATGGCTATACAAAGGTCTTAGAATAACCAAAACAACTCCAAAAAAGAACAAAGTCGGAAGGCTAAGATTTTTTATAAAGCTACAATAATCCAAATAGTGTGGTATTGATGTAAAGATAGGAAAAAAGGGACTTCCCTGCCAGTCCAGTGGTTAGGACTTTGCCCTTCCACTGCAGGGGGCGTAGGTTCGAATCTTAGTCAGGGAACTAAGATCCTGCATGCTGCACAGCCAAATAAATAAATAATAAAATAAATAAAATTTTAAAAGATAGGAAAAAAGACCAATGCAACAGAATAGAGAATCCAGAAATAAAAACACAAATACAGACAAATGATTTTTTTGCTCGTTCATGCAAAGTTTTAAAAATTTTTAACTTTTGCTCTTCAAAAGATAATATTAAGAGTGAATTGAATATAATCAGCGAATCAGACAATGAACTAGTAACATTTTATAGTAATAAAACAATATATTTTGGTCTTTCAAGAACTGAGATTTTCTCCATAGCAATAATTTAATTCTTTAATTTTAAACTATATTAATGTGTACATTGAATGCTCTAAGTTGAAGCCATCATTCTCAATTAAATAACACTACTATGACAGTACTTGAACTAAATTTTAAAACAAAAATTAGCACTTTTTCTTGGTAAATAAGCTATAACTCTGTCAGAAATTATTGACTAAATGTGTATTAATGTATTGACTATACTTTCTAAGGTGAAGTTGCTATAGTATTTAATGTATATATAGAAAATGAGTAAGTTGAAGATTAGACAGAATTTAGAATTAGGTTAGTTTCGAAAAATGAAGTTGTCATATATGGGTTCTAGCACATCTCACCATAAAAATTCTGGAGATCGGATAATTGTAACCTGGTTAATTTGGGATGATGGATATTTCGGACTAATAGTGACAACATAAATACATTTTAGGACTAGTATACATGTGGCATATGGATTCATGGGAAGAATGAAAACCTAAACTATATAGTTTATAATCCATAAACTATTTTATAGTATTCAAAGATAAGGTATCATTATTGATAGTATTAAATACTATCCATAACTATAATCTATAAACTATTTTATAGTATTCAAAGATAAGGTATCATTATTGACAGTATTAAATACAGTTACCCTGAACATTGATGGTTCAAAACATTTTACTGGATTATGCAATGTTAACCCAGAATCTGTTCTGATCCTTGGATGTATATATATATATATAATAATGCCAATTAACTTTATTTACTTTGTTTACATGTGGGGTTTTTTGTTTTAAAATTATTTTGTTAAAAAAATCCCAATAAAGATTTATTGCTATTTTTAAAGAGGTAATATTAAGAGAATAAAAAACTACAGACTGAAAGAAAATCTTTGTATATAAAGGATTTATAGTTAGATACATAAAGAACCCTCAAAGCTCAACAATAAGAAATCAAACAACTTAACAAAAAAGGGCAAGGGATCTGAACAAACAGTTCACCAAAGAAGATATATGGATGGCAAATAAGGACAGGAGAGATGCTTGACATCATTAATCATCAGGGAAATGCAAATTAAAACAAGATACCATTATAATACCCTAATTACGATGGCTAGAAATAAATTTAAATACCAAGTGCTGGCAGGAAGAACTGGAATTCTCATATGTTGCTGGTGGGAATGTAAAACTGTACAACAGTTCAAATAGAAAACAGTGTGACAGTTACTTAAAAAGTTAAACACACCTACTACCTGATCCAGTCACTCGATGATAATTACCCAAGAGAAAAGGAACTATATGCCCATACAAAGACTTGTATACACGTTTACAGCTTTATTTTTAACAGCCAAGATATGAAAACCAAATGTACATCAACAAGTGAATGGATTAAAAAAAAAAAAGTGGGGACTTCCCTGGTGGTCCAGTGGTAAAGAATCCGCCTTAATGCAGGGGATGTGGGTTCGATTGCGTGCCACAACTACTGAGCTCGAGCGCCTCAACTAGAGCCCTCGTGCCACAAACTACAGAGCCCATGCGCCCTGGAGCCTGTGTGCCACAACTAGAGAAGAGAAAACCCACACGTCACAACTAGAGAGAAGGCCATGCACCACAATGAAGAGCCTGCACACCGCAACAAAAGATCCTGCATGCCTCAACGAAGATCCTGCATGCTGCAACTAAGACTGGACGCGGCCAAAAATAAATTAAATAAATAAATAATAAATCTTTAAAAAAAAAAGTGGTATATCTACACAATGGAATGCTACTGAACAATAAAAAGGAATGAACTATTGATGTATGCAACAACATGGATGGATCTCAAAATAATTATGTTGAGTGAAAGAAGCCAGGCAAAAATAACAATATATACTGTGTGGTTCCATTACCAAAAAACTCTAGAAAAAGCAATCTATAGTTATAGGAAGCAAATCAGTGATTGCTTGTGGATTAGAGGTCAGGAGGGATGGGAGGGAGAATTATAGAGAGTCAAGAGGAAATCTATGGGCTGAAGGCTATACTATCTTTATTATGAATGTTTCACTTAAGTATACGTACATAAAAACTTATCAAACTGTACACTTTAAATATGTGCAGTTTATTGTATGTTAATTCTCAAATAAGTTATTTAAAATAATATAAAAATCAATATTCTGAGGTAGCATTTTTCTGATCAGGGTGTATAATCAAGAATTGAAACCACAGTTGTACACTATAAACTAAGGTCAGGAACTATTTCTTATGTTTTTGGTCTCTTCCTATTTCCCCACTCCTTTATTCCTAACACAAAGGTAATTTAGCACCATGCTTTGCATAAAGCAAGCACTCAGTAAACAGCTGCTAAATAAATTCATGGTAGCAAACAGATTCTCTGAACTTGCTGAAATTCAGAGACTGGGAAAAATTAAGAACTCCATTAACTTTGGTTTTATTTCATTGGATACGTACCTGAAGACTCAGTTATCCCATATAACATTATAAATGAGGGGATTCCCACTGTATGTTCCTCTATTCCCACTGTCCATTAATATTCACTTCCCACTTAGATTTACTGTTCTTAATTAGGTGCTTTCTTGACAGGTTTTCAAGGTGGATTGATTGATTGATTTACTTTTGGCTGCGTTGGGTCTTCCTTGCTGCGCGCGGGCTTTCTCTAGTTGCAGCGAGCAGGGACTACCCTTTGTTGCGGTGTGCGGGCTTCTCGGTGCAGTGGCTTCTCTTGTTGCAGAGCACAGGCTGTAGGTGTGCGGGCTTCAGTAGTTGGCACATGGGCTCAGTAGTTGTGGCTTGCAGGCTCTAGAGCGCAGGCTCAGTAGTTGTGGCGCATGGGCTTAGTTGCTCCGCGGCATGTGGGATCTTCCCGGACTAGGGATCGAACCTGTGTCCCTTGCACTGGCAGGCCGATTCTTAACCACTGTGCCACCAGGGAAGTCCCCAAGGTGGGTTTATTTAAAATACAGAAAGTACAGGCCAGGAATCTCATTCTATTTAGCTTAGTATTAGGTAAGGGCTTACCATAAAACAATCAAAACATACAGGAAAGACTATTAGCTGAAACTGAAAGTTTTGTCATTAAAATTTTCCTTGATTGGAATGAAATGGCAAATGAACTGTAAGTACCTTCCCATACAATCAGGCCAAGAAAGTACAGGCTAGATCAATGGTTCCCAACTTGTTCCAGTGGCAGAGCATTTGGAAGTCACAGTGCTCTTAGAAGAATATGAAGTGTTAAGATACTTACACTTCATCATAGTAAGCAAGAAGAATGTTAATAAAAATGACTATAAAACTTAAAACTATAGGCACATGTTTGTAAGTAAAAAAAAGTATCATAAGCAGTTCTCCCTGTAAAACCTCTATATCTCTTGTTCATTTACTTTACAATCTTGCACTACTCATTAGCAAATAAACTGCAGCACATACCACAGACCTAAGAAAAACTTAAGAGAAAAAAATAAAACTGAAAAAAATTAATAGCAGCTTTTTTTCCTATGACCTGGGGAAAAGATCACTATTACTAAGTATTCAGTCAAAGTTTAAGACTCCCTGGGCCAAATGCCCATGTCCTTAGGCATACTACCAAAACTACTATATGCACTCTTTCTTAAAGAAGATCTGCCGGCAAGGTACTTGCACTCAAGGAGTAAATAAAGGAGGTTCTCCTTTCCCACATCTCCACAACTGCCCTCCTCCCACTTAACTGAAGAAAGGCAGATCTCCTACTTATCCTGAATCTCATTATGGTGCATTGCTCTGCAGTGCAATAAATAAATAAATAAATAAATAAATAAATTCTATGACACAAAACAAGGAGACAATGATAAATATTTTTCATTTAACCTTGCTTCTTCTATCCCCTAGCCTACTGTCAAAAAATACACTATAATGCGGGGGAAAGCTCATGAGAACAAAGAAAAGAAAGCATATTTAAAAAGTACTAAATAAGACTTCCCTGGCGGTCCAGTGGTTAAGACCCCACACTTCCACTGCAGGGGGTATGGGTTTGATCCCTGGTCAGGGAACTAAGATCCCGCGTGCTGCACAGAGCAGCCATAAACAAACAAACAAACAAAACTAAATACAGGCAACATCACCTTATTTCATTCAGGAGAAAAAATTCAAAGCAAGTTTTCACACCTTATCTATCTTTCTTATCTTACAATTTTAATTCAGAAGTGAGATGGTTGGCATGTGACATGTATTAACACATTCATTTGAATTGAAAAATTAAGTTAGACTTTGTCTGAACAAGATAAATACAATAGGCTGGTTGGCTTGACAACTAAATTGACTTTACCAATTAGGTTATGTGGGGATATTTTCCATAAAATGAGTGAGTGTGGTAGGCAGAATTCTAAGGTGGCTGGCTTCTAAGATTCCCACCCCTGGTATACATGCCCTGTACACTCCTCTCCCCTTGAATGTGGGCAGGACCTGTGAATAGGATGAGATATCACTCCTATGATAATATTACCATATATGGCAAAGGTGACTAAGGTCTGTAATCAGTTGATCTTGAGTTAATCAAAAGGGAGATTACCCTGGGTGGGCCAGACCTAAATCAGGTGAGTCCTTCAAAAGAGGGTCTAGAAGTGTGAGACAAGTGACAGCAGCAGATGCAGTTCTGCTGGCTTTGAAGAAGCAAACTGACATATTATAGGGAGGGTCATATGGCAAGGAATGGCAGCAGCCTCTGGGAGCTGAGGGGCTCAGACAGGCAACTGAAAGGAAATGAATTCTGCTAAGAACCACATAACCTTGGGAGAAGACCCCGAGCCTCAGATGAGTCTGCAGCCCAAGCCAAAACCTTGATTTCAGCTCATGGGACCCAAAGCAGAGAATCCAGCTAAGCCATGTCTGGACTTCTAACTTAGAGTAACTGTGAGATAATAAATGTGTGTTGTGTTAAGCCACCAAGTTTTTGATAATTTGTTATGCAGCAACAGAAAATTAATACAATAAGCTAGATCTACAGCTCCAAGGATTCAATGAAAATGTATTTTAAAAGTGTGATAAGGTAGGGCTTCCCTGGTGGCACAGTGGTTGAGAGTCCGCCTGCCGATGCAGGGGACACAGGTTCATGCCCCGGTCTGGGAAGATCCCACATGCCGCGGAGCGGCTGGGCCCATGAGCCATGGCCACTGAGCCTGCGCGTCCGGAGCCTGTGCTCCACAACGGGAGAGGCCACAGCGGTGAGAGGCCCGCGTACCGCAAGAAACAAACAAACAAAAACAAAAAAAAGCGTGATAAAGTAAAATACATCTTATGAGTAAATATTGTCATGGCTAAGGTATATTGAAGTTAATACTATTTTTATTTTCCCAATCTTTCTTGGGTATATTGGACTAAACAAGGTACTTCTAAATTAAAAAAGTGAAAAAGTAGCAGTAATAATAATCAGTCATTTGACAAGTCCTAGAAAATCTAGAAAATGAAAAAGTGAATAACTCTAAAGATCAGGTAACAAGTCATTTTTCAAGTCAGGTGCTTTATGATTATTATTTTTCAAAATTCATGACATTTATGTTCTTTTGATCAACTATGGACTACTAATAACTCAACCCAAAAGGAAGTTTTAAAGCTTTATGGTCATTGGGGAAATTTTTTAAAATTCAGTATATAGACATTTTTGTTGTTGCAAAGAAGTATAAATACAAAGGAGGGATCAAAGACTTTTAAACATAAAATAAATATTATATTAGAATATAATTACGTGGGGAAACTAAAATGAAAAGTTCACAGAGAAAAAAGAACAATGTAAATTTCCAACCATTAAAAAAGTACTAAAAAAAAAAAAAAAGTACTTTGTCATGTGTATTTTAAAAGGATGAACGGTGTGTATTTCACTGGGTACATTTTTTAAAATTATCTTACCCTTTTATTTTTTTAACATCTTTATTGGAGTATAATTGCTTTACAATGGTGTGTTAGTTTCTGCTTTATAACAAAATGAATCAGCTATAAGTATACATATATCCCCATATCTCCTCCCTCTTGTGTCTCCCTCTCACCCTCCCTATCCCACCTCTCTAGCTGGTCACAAAGCACAGAGCTGATCTCCCTGCGCTATGCAGCTGCTTCCCACTGGCAATCTACTTTACATTTGGTAGTGTATATTGGGTACATTTAAAAGACTAATGGGACTATTTTATTTTAAAACATCAGTATTTAGAAAACATATAAAACTATATCTTCTGAAACTAAACTTAAAGATGAAAATTTTTAGATGTCAACATAAAAATTACAAATTTTTCAAAATTCTTTTAGGATACATAGCAAAAAAGTTAGAAAACTCCTTTTAAGAGAACGAATCAAGACTCGGTGTTGATTAGACATGAACCTGGTGTGAGAGGGAAGGAACAGATGATGCCTAGGTTCCTAGGTTTCTGGCTTGAGAACTGAGTACTGTGTCATTTATACTGGAGACGTTAAGTTTAGGGAAGATGATAATAAGCTTGGATTGGGACATGCTGTGAACATTTACACATGAATGTCCAGGAAGCAGGAGGTGCAGACAGGCTGCAAGAGAAGGCCTCTTCAAGAAGATGATGTTTGTCTGAAGACTTACAGGAGGTAAAAGGGCCACTCATGTTTTTATCTGCAGGAAGGTTGTTCTAGGCAGAAGAAACTCCAAGTACAATACAAAAGCCCTGAGACTAGAACATGTCTATGTGTTGGAGGTACGAGGAAGCCAGTGTGGTGCACGAGTTGAGCAAAAAAAGGTCAGTAGTAAATGAGGTCAGTGAGGTAAAAGGAGAAGCGGGGGAAATACCAGACTGCAGAGGGCCTAGCAGGCCACTGGGAGGACTTCGACTTTTATTCTGAGAAGCACCGAACAAGGTTTGAGCAAAGGAGTGACATGATCCCACTTATCTCTATTGTGTTGAGAAAAGACTGAATGGGGCAAGGGTAGAAGAGAGGAGACCAGTTAAGAGGCTACTTTGATACTCCCAGAGTGTTCCCAGGTGGTAGAAGTGGAAGAGTGAGAAATGGTGACTGAATATTGCTATAGTGTGAAGTAGAGCTAAAAGGATTTGCTGACAGATTAGATATGGGTTATAAAAGAAAGACAGGATTCAAGAATAACTCAATATTTTGAGCAACTAGAATGATGGAGTAGCCATTTACTAATGTTGGAAATGTTACAAAAGGAGCAAGTTTTCAGGGGAAGAGAAAGAGCTCAGTATTAGTTGAGATGCCTATCACACATCTTTGTGGAAGTGTTAAGAAAGAAACTGGATATCCAAACTCAGGAGAGACACCTGAGCCAGAATTATAAATTGGAAACCATCAGATAGAGATGAAATGTGAAGCAATGAGGCTAGGTGGGATCTCCAAGAAATCTACTGTAAATAGAAACAGGAGTCCAAAGACTAAGCTCCAGGGAGGTCAGGATGATGTAGATGGGAAGATGAGGAGATCAACAAAGGAGAAGAACTAGGAGGAGTAGCCAGAGAGGGAGAAAACCAGCAGCGTTTGGTGTCCTGGAAGCCAAATGAGTAAAAGATTTCAAAAAGGAGGAAGAAATAAACTATTAAATGCTGCTAATGGGTCAATTAAGAAAAAATTACCAGGGGCTTCCCTGGTGGCGCAGTGGTTGAGAGTTCGCCTGCTGATGCAGGGGACACGGGTTTGTGCCCCTGTCCGGGAGGATCCCATATGTCGTGGAGTGGCTGGGCCCGTGAGCCATGGCCACTGAGTCTGCGCGTCCGGAGCCTGTGCTCCTCAATGGGAGAGGCCACAACAGTGAGAGGCCCGCGTACGGCAAAAAAAAAAAAAGAAAAAAGAAAAAATTACAAAGTGCTATGTAAGTAAGAAGTAGTATTTGAGTTTACAAAGTGTCTTGATGAAGAAACCTTTACTTGGAGGAGATCATAGTAGTGCTCATATCTAGATCTTGATGTTATTTTCATTGTGTTACTTACACATTAAAATGTAAAGTGTATAACACTTTACACATTTCAAAAGCTTTCTACTTACTATATGTTCTTATGTAAAAAAAGAAAAGAATTTTAGGTTGTTAATTTTTAACATGACTCCATGAGACAATGCTAAATCCATTACTTCCATTAAAATTCCTTCCTGATTCAAATATGCAGGCTAACAGAGGATATAATCAAACTACTGCTCCCTTGAAAGAAAGGCCATGGTTAACAAAAAGATATACACTTGATTTATGTCAAGTGGTAACACAAGTAATGCTTTGGATACTCAGCATAAAACACTTTAATGGAATATTATTGCTCCAAATATACCATACCAAAATTAAACTGAAAATAGAAGAAGACTACTAAATCATGGCTGAGACGAAGCTAAATGCAGCAAGCTAAAACGCATTCCTAACGCTCATCCAGTTCTGGCTGAACCCCTTGGGTCAGTTTGGGTCATTATTAGTTTGGAATAATTCCAAATGACTCCCTAGAGTTCTACTATTATATTCAGTGGCTTTAGGAAATCCAGAACAGGCCTCATGTCACAAAAATCATAGTTTCTCCTATTCCTTTTAGTTGGAGTGATCTTTTCAAAGAAGCAAGTTTGATCAAGTTCATCTCATTAATTTGTCACATAAATAACCCTATAGGCCTTCCTATTCACAGGTAAAGATCTTAACCTGGGTCTACACTAGAGTCTCTCAACTAGCTCATCTCCTTTTTTTAAAAAAAATAAATGTATTTATTTACTTTTGGCTGTGTTGGGTCTTCGTTGCTGCGCGGACTCTAGGGCAAAGGCTTGGTAGTTGTGGCACACAGGCTTAGGTGCTCCGCGGCATGTGTGATCTTCCCGGACCAGGCCTCGAACCCATGTCCCCTGCATTGGCAGGCGGCTTCTTAACCACTGCGCCACCAGGGAAGTCCTCATCTCCTTTTCACTTGGTCTTGGTTCTTTAAATCAAGTCATGTTCCTACCTTTCCCTAGGGCTCAAATCCTTTCTCCCCTTTCTTTGTTTTGTTAATTCCTATTGATCTTTCAGATAATTAACTTCTTTACTGTCTGTCTCTCCCAGGCCTCTCTGCCACAGCCCTTTAGAACGGAAGCTTCATGAGACCAAGGCCTTGCTACAACCTCAGTATCAAGAATAGCACCTGGCACACAGGAGGCACTCAATAAATATCTGAATATATCCTCCAGAGCTCAGCATGAATGTTACTTCCTTAAAGAAGCCTTCCTTGACCTTCTTATGTCAGTAACACCAATTTCATTTTCTCAAAGGACCCCCAGGCTTTTCTTCTGGGCCCCAGGAAAGATCCAGCACAATCTTCTAATATAGTTCCAAGAGATATTAGTACAAAGGCATAAACACTAGACTCTTTCAGATTTCACAAAAGCATTTCTGAATCAAAACCCTCAACCTTATTCCCCCCCTGCCACAGACTGCTATTAATTAACTCAAACATTCACACCTCTTGAATTTTAACAGATATCTAAGAGCAAACTATAATGGTTGAGGTGGGAGATCGATATTTAACCTGAATGAAATTAGACTCAGGAACAAGGTAACTCTACCAATTCTTTCTAGCTCTCTGTGACATTTGTAACTACAGATAATAAGACGACAGACATTTTCTCTTCCTTGTCTAGCCTGGTGAATAAGGCCTTACAGAAAAGGCATCTACCACGGAAATACCAGGGACTAAAAAACCTGCTAAAATGATTTTAAGGCATGTTTCCCATATATAGAATGCCTACACTGATTTTTCTCAGCATACAATTGAATAGCACATGCACAAAGTACCACAGGCATTTCAAAGACACAGGTAATAAGCTGCATTTACAAATATACCCCACACTCTTTTTTCCTCCGAGTAATATGATAGCTTCAAGCTTCTCGGGGAATAGTGATGAAGGCATTTATGTCTCTGGCTCTTTTAGGAAAGATACATAATTTAGCAGTAATGTTAACAATGCATGTATTATCCATTAGCAGTGTCATTTAGCTCTACTTTACCCTTTGTAGTTCTGTATGTACTTAAGTGTCCTAGGTGAAGTTCTGTTTTAACAGTTAAAGAACAGCAGCACAACAAAACAAAAAGTTAAAGAACAACACATTTCTATTTCCAAAATTATTTTTTCTTAAATCTATTTCTCAATGCTCGTGTTTCTTCTACATAGTGAAATGAATATTTAATGCTGGTTTTAAAAAATCCCTTGCGTTTTCAGTCAGTAATAGGAACTTGGTCAAATATATGTATTTTTTGGTTTCCAGAAAAATCAGCCAAAACTGGAAAATAAGCAAAAGAGATAACTAGGTGTTCTTCAGTACAGTGCTATGCTTGAACCTTTGATTACTTTCTACTGACTGGGCTATTTTACAAATTGATCAGATTAACTTAGAGATTTTTGTCTGGTACAGATGCAAAACCTAATCAGCAGGAAAGACAATCCCAAATTTACTGCTTATGTTCTTGTAGGACATTAACAAATTTTGTGTCCAACCCCAAAATCTTTCTTTAATATTCTTTTATTAAGTTGCCTATAAATACCTACCTCCTCCAATTTTCATTTGAAGTGGTTCTAAGATCTCATGAGTTCCCTCATTAAGTAGTAAGTTGAATCAAAATTACTGATACATGTTCATTCACATTGGTATGAGAGTTGTGACTTTACCTTTCTGAAAATTATATTTTAACAGTTTTGGAGGTTCCATCAAGATGCCCAAGTGAACTAACCTCACAGAGTTAATTAAACAACCTTGTTCTTTTCAAACACAGAGATATCCTTACAAAACCTTGAGCTCATAACTGCTATCTCATTTACATAAACCAAAACCTCAAAGTTTATAATTTTCAGTCTAGGTGGTAAACACCTTTAGGGCAAGGCCTTTACTTTTATTCATGTTTGTATTCTTAGGATCCAGCTTGGTGCCAAGTACCTAAAATGTGTTCAATAAATGTTAAATGAAGCTAGCGTACACATGTGTGATGGCAACACCAACTGGAGGAGAAAAATCTTACTAGTCTAATACTATTGCTGCATCTACTATTAATCCTAGCAGTCTTTGTAACAATCTGGTCAGCTGGTAGAAGGAAACCAAATTCTAGATGCCTTAAATGTGAAGACAGAGCCTCCCCATAAGTGGTAGGAGTTCTCAGTGTACAAAGACAAGGGTGGCAAGTATAGACCAGAATTTAACTCATCCTTCAAAGAGTGAACCTTGAGCTCTTTAAGAACTAAAACTCTTAGCAAGCACTACAAACCTACATGTTGCAATACCACAAATACCACAAAACTGAATATAATCTGAATTATGAACACCAAAAACTTTCCAAAAACATAAAAAATGTCTTCCATAGGTACCTCAATTCTAGAATAACAGTAAATTAATAAGTTAAAAAGAAACTGCTTCTTGAATTCACCTCAAAAGACCAGATTTTCTTTGCTGTATTTATTCCATAAGCAAAGGATGTATAAGAACTGTGGAATAAGAAAATAGAGATCTACAAGGCATCTGAGTTCCAAGAAAACAAGCACAACACATAAATGCAAAATACCAGACTCAAAGCAATGGACTAGGATTGGATGCTAATGCTGGCTTTGTTTCCAGGCTAACCTGAAGATATAAATCTGTATTTGTGCATGACGGATTATTAGGGTCAAAGCTACCTACTGAATAAGTTATGCAACACACACTCAAATTCTATTTGCTACCAGAAAATACTAGTAGGTGGAGACCTACTTCACACGGCCAACAATACAGACCTACCTGATAACTGTACTCACACTTCTTTCTATGTGGTGGAAGATTTAATTACTATCTAAGCATTTCCCCCTTTGCTTTTCATTATCACCACTCAGCACGCTTTCCATTTCTTTCCCTCTACTTATAGAATCGGGCTGCCCACAAAAGGAAGGTCAATTTAATACTTTTAACACCTAATATATCTGTGAAATGATAACTGTCTAGCTGCTCCTAGCCACCTCCACCAAATTCTTTAAAAAGATACTAGCTGGTGTTTGGCCCAAGGGAGGCAGTATCTCTTCGTAAGAATTATGAAAATAATGGCAAATCTAAAACTCTGAATGAATGAGGAAAATGTTTTTAATTTAATATACTACTTCCTTTCACTTGTAGAAATTTAACGTATGAAGATTTATTTTCCAAGGGCAGCCTTTTAAATTAATGTTTATTCTTTATTATTTTAAAATTTATTCTTGGTTATTTTCCACAAAAGGTAGAAGGGACTAAGTTTGAATCACTGGCAAGGAAAACCCACGCTCAGTAGGTATGGTATCTTCTCCTGCACCCATTTACACTCTTTAAATGTCTTGACCTTACAAAAGGTTTTATTATAAAAATGATAGTATGATTATTACCTAAATGCAGACGAAAACTGACACCATCTACAGGAGAAATGCACCCTAGTGATGCACCCAAACTTAAAAGATTCATTTTTATGAGCTGCTCCTTTTTCGTCCCCTTAAAATGATTCTAAGTGCTAAACCGCACTCAGTGAAGAAACTGACCGAATTCTACAAGGGAAATCTCTCGTAAACAGGGGGGACGCCTTTTGCAGGAAGGGAGGAGGCACTTTAAGGTGACCTCAAGAATTGTTCAAAGCAATATCATGGCTCACTGACATTTCTCGAGAAACACATCCATCTTACAAAAAGAAAAGTCACCACCTCTTAGGTGAGTGGACAACCTTCACGAGCAAATCGACTAAGGGAACAGCCCCAAGGAACTTAATTAAAAGTAATTACACAGGCTAGAAATGTGCTTTTGTTTTAGAAACTTGTCTAAATACCAGCGGGACTTTCTCTTGCCCGAATCCAGCCTGAGGACAACAAATTGGTCAACGGCGGAAGTCGCCTGACGAAATGACTGCAACGTGAAATCCAGTTTTATGATCATAACAAAACCTTCCTTCCGGGGCCAAGCAAGAACTTGAGAAAACGTCCTTTTGGACGCAGCAGGCAATCACGCGCCCCCATCGCCGGCCGGAGAGAAAGTGGGGGGCCTGCGGGCCCCGAGCGCGGCGAGGGCGTGTAGCTCCCCGTAAGAGCGTCCGAGGGGCCGCGGCCCGCGCGCCCCGCCCGCC
>NW_020171811.1:551674-563719 GCF_003031525.2 Neophocaena asiaeorientalis asiaeorientalis | reverse complement strand
GCCTAGTGCAGAGTCCGCAGAGGAAGCGCGGCGGCCTGTGAACCCGGACGGCCCCCGTCTGCGACCGAAGCGGTGGCCTCCTTTCCCGGCGGAGCTGGCCCGCTTCTCGGGCGGCTCCTCCTCCTTTGTCTGGGTTCGCAACCCGGCAGGGGTACAGCTGGCCTCTCCCCTCCTCGGACTCCCGCTACGGCCGCGGCAAGCAGAGAGCGGCGGCGGCGGCGGCTTGTCTCCTCATCGCCTCATCTCCGCCCTCCCAACCGGCAACGCCGCCCTGCCCGGCCCACCCGAGTCACCCCCAGAGGGCCCTGGGGACAGACCGGGCGCGCGCGTCGGGCGAGAGAGCCACACTGGTGCGCACAACGTTGGCCACCACCACCACCGCCGCCGCCGCCCCTTCAGCAGCCGCGCACAGCGCCCCAGGGCCGCCGCCAAGCTCCGGCTCCCAGCAAGCGCGGCTCGGCCAGCCCCCTCCGCCCCGCGCTCATTATCCCTTGTAGCTGGAGCAGCCCCGCAAGGAGCATGCGCGCCGCGGAGAGGGCAAAGGGGCTGGCCGGGAGCGGAGGCCTCCTCGCAGGAGTGCGCGTCTCCTGGGCGCTTGCAGTGTGCACGTTCCAGACAGACTCCGCAACTCACTGACTGCGTTTTACACACACTCTCCCTCCTCTCGATCTTCCCGAGACAATCCTGACTCGATGCCACTCCTCGAGCCCCAGGACTCCGTCATGGGAAGCAGTATAGGGATTTGTAGAGAAAGGGGCTTTCCGGCTGGACAAGATATTTAATGTATTTTGTGTTTACATGGCTATTCTGTATATGTAACAATTTCATAGCGTGGTGCTGTGGGGACTGAAGGAAGTGAGGAGTGGGAAGCCCTTAGCACACAGTAGGGCCAAAAAAGGCAGATGGCAACGTTAATCAAGTTTGAACTTAAAGGTCTTTCACTTGCATGAGCCCCTATGTGTTCACAAAAATTTCATACCGTTTTGGTAAAATTTCCCATATTTTTGCATTGTTTTCTTAATGGTGGCCCCCAAACTGTGGCGGTGCGGAGGTGTCAGGCGCCACAAAACCCGGATCTGCCCTTGGGGCCAGCCATACTCATTAGCAGCCCAAAAAAGATCACCAGACCTTAAGCTTTACTGAGTTGAAGACTCTGGAAACTTTATCATTAACATAAATTTCATCCCACTAAAGACGCTGAGAACATACATGAATTACAGTACATTGTTCCCAGCCACTAGCAGTGAGGAAGGGAAAGGAAGAACAGGTTGCCAAAAAAAAAAAGTCTGTGGCACGCTTCAGTTCCAGGTCAGTAGCAGAGCAATTATCCTACCTTATAACAAGCACCATTTTGTCATTTTGGCAAAATCATAATGGCAGAGTTGGAAAATTTAGTATCCACTCAACCATTTTTCTAATCCAAGTATCCACTGAATCAAGAATCTTTTCTAATAGATAAGCAACAAGGATATATTGTACAGCACGGGGAAATATAGCCAGTGTTTTGTAATAAGTTTAAGTGGAGCATAATATATAAAAAATATTGAATCATTGTGTTGTACACCTGAAACTAATATTGTAAATCAGAAATACTTCAATTAAAAAAAAATCTCTAGGGCTTCCCTAGTGGCGCAGTAGTTGAGGGCCCCCCTGCCAATGCAGGGGACATGGGTTCGTGCCCCAGTCTGGGAGGATCCCGCGTGCCGCGGAGCAGCTGGGCCCATGAGCCGTGGCTGCTGGGCCTGCGCGTCCGGAGCCTGTGCTCCGCAGCGGGAGAGGCCACATCAGTGAGAGGCCCGCGTACTTAAAAAAAAAAAAAAATATATATATATATATATATAAAATAAATGGCCACACCCACATTCCCATGTACAATACTTGGGATAAAGGTAAGATAGGGAAATGCTTGTATCTCTCCAATCTTTCCATCAGTGAGGGCAAAGATCTTGGCTTATATAGAGTGTCTTTACTTTTCTCTCTCTTCCTGAACTCCAGCTATAAACTGCTAGGCTGTCAAACTACTGGACTGTGATTGTATTTTCTTGTAGGAGAGTAAAGTTGTTAATGGGAAGTTTCATTCTTGGCTAAGGAGGTTAGAAGCCTTCTCTGGGTCAAATCAGGTCTGAAGACACATTTTGTTTAACCAAAGCTATATTTAAAATTTTTAAACTGTTGTTAATATTTTAAAATTAAGAGATTTCATATAAAAATCTGGATTTTCAGCTTCTCTTGACAAAGATCTGGCAACACTGGGCCCTGATGCTTCCTGCAAGGGAATAATCAGCAGGCAGTGGGGTAGTGGCTGCCTCTTTAGAAAAATATGCCATCCCGTTTCCAGTTGGCTATACTCCCCAGCTGGCACTCTTCACCCTTTTATGTAACCTGCCTAGTCTCTATAGGCATCTGAGTTGTGATCTGTGGGCTAGGCAAACAGAAATGTGATCCACGTGCATGTGGAAGATAATCCAAGAGTGACACCAGTAAAAAGTTTCCCAACCAGACAAATGGGCCACCTAGAAAAACATGTTGGATCAATACTGTATACTCTACACTAGGCTAAAGCCAAGATGTGTCAAATATTTAAATGTAAAAAATAAAACCATAAAATAATCTGTTTATAACTTTGGAGTACAAAGACCTTTCTACTATGATATAAAATGTAGATTGATAAATTCTATTTTTTAAAATGTATACCAAAGAAAAACACCACAAGCTAAGCCAAAAGGCAAATAGCAAACTGGAAAAAATATTCGCAACTCATTTCCTACACAGTTAATCTCCCTAACATCTAAAGGAATTCCTGCAAATTAATAAGCCTAAAACTTAATAAGAAAAAAAAGATAAAGGATATGAAAAGGAAATATAAATGTCTCAAACATATTGAAGATGCACAACCTCATATTACAAAAATTGCAAATTTAAATAATACTGTTATCATTTTTCACCTATTAGAATAGCACAGATCAGAAAGTTTGATTATATACTATGTTGGTGAGAATATGGGGAAACCGGTACTCTGATAGCCTATTGGTGAGACTGGTAAATTGGTTCAATCTCCATCAAGGGCAACTTGACAACATCCAAGTTGCAAAGGCACATACCCTTTGACCCGATAAATTCTAAGAATATGTCCTATAGGTGTACTTGCTCATATGTGAAATGACTTTGCACAGTATTATTCATTACGGTATTGTTTGTTACAGCAAAACAACAAAAAAACACCCTAGCAATAAACAATTTAAATAATCATCAGTAGGAATAAGGTACTGGTTCAACAAATAATAAATCCAGAGAATGGAACCTATAAAGTCATTTAAAAAGAACCAGGCCACTGTGTTCAGGCCACTTGAACATTCTCCAAGATACACCACAAAGCGAAAAGAGCAGGATGTATAATACAGTATGCAGAGTATGCTACCACTTGTGTAAAAAAAAATGGAGACAGTATTTTATTATATATAAATATTTCTGCAAGGCTGCACAAAGTATTGATAAGTTTTGTTGCCTCAGGGATAAGAACTGGGGGGCTAGAGGAGAGAGGGAGACTTGCCACTGTGTACTTTTTTATGACTTCTGAATTTTCAACTATATGAATGTTGTACTTATTCAAAACATTAATTAAAAGCTGTTTTTTTAAATGAAAAACTCCAACCTCATTAGAAACACATGCTTCAAGTGTTGAAAAATAGAAGTATTAAACACAGTGATACCATGAGAGAGAGGGCCTATGGATATATAACAAAAATTCAATCATAAATTTGAGTTAAAATTAATATGCTATCATACTAAGAATTTGATAGTAATTTTACTTGTCTTTAGAATTTATTTTTAAAATTTTTTATTGAAGTATAGTTCATTTACAATGTTGTATAAGTTTCAGTTGTCCAGCACGGCGATTCAGTTATACACACACACACACACACACATATATATATATTCTTTTTAAGATTATTTTCCCTTATACATTATTACACAATATTGAGTACAGTTCCCTGTGCTATACAGTAGGTCCTTGTAGGTTATCTATTTTATACATAGTAATGTGTATATGTTAATCCCAGTCTCCCAATTTATCCCTCCCCCCACACCCTTTCCCCTTTAGTAACCATAAGTTTGTTTTCTGTCTCTGTCTCTTTCTGTTTCGGAAGTTCATTTGTGTCTTTTTTGTTTTTCTTTTAGATTCCACATATAAGCGGTATCATATGATATTTGTCTTTCTCTGTCTGGCTTACTTCACTTAGTGTGATAATCTCTAGGTCCATCCATGTTGCTGCAAATAGCATTATTTCATTCTTTTTTATGGCTAACATTCCATTGTGTATATATACGACATCTTCTTTATCCATTTTTCTGTTGGTGGACATTTAGGTTGCTTCCATCTCTTGGCTATTGTAAATAGTGCTGCATTGAACATTGGGGTGCATGTATCTTTTCGAATTATGGTTTTCTCTGGATATATGCCCAAGAGTAGGGTTGCTGGATCATATAGTAGCTCTATTTTTAGTTTTTTAAGGAACCTCCGAACTGTTCTCCATAGTGACTGCACCAATTTACATTCCCACCAACAGTGTAGGAGGGTTCCTATTTCTCCACACCCTCTCCTGCATTTGTTATTTGTAGACTTTTTGGTGATGGCCATTCTGACCGGTGTGAGGTTATACCTCACTGTAATTTTACTTGTCTTTTTAGAATTTAGAACGGCTTTAAGGAGATAAGTTGAATGACCCAAGCACATCTCAAAATTTAAAAGGCAGTAAAAATTTTACCACTAATATTCTCTCAGGGCTTCCCTGGTGGCGCAGTGGTTGAGAGTCCGCCTGCTGATGCAGGGGACACGGGTTCGTGCCCTGGTCCGGGAAGATCCCACATGCCGCAGAGCGGCTAGGCCCGTGAGCCATGGCCGCTGAGCCTGCGCGTCCGGAGCCTGTGCTCCACAACGGGAGAGGCCACAACAGTGAGAGGCCCGCTTACCGCAAAAAAAAAAAAAAAAAAAAAAATTCTCACTGAAAAACATTTTCAAGAAGGACTTAACTTTTCTCCCATTTACTCTCTCCTACTTCCTCCATTTATTTAAAGCTACAAATGCTGCCAGTCAGTAGCAAACCAAAGCAATGCCACAGGAAACAATAAATGTTGTTGTCACTCACTTTCATGGTCCGTTGCTGTAGCTAACTCTGGTCCTCTTAACAGTCCACCTGCTGGAAAGAAATTGGAGCAGGCACTCAGGTAGATGATTTGCCCTATAACCCATATGGGAGGCTCATGCCCAGAACCCCAACCCCGTGTAAGAGGTAGCATACCAAAAATGTCTTCCCAAGAGGAACAATAATTTTGTATGAAATTCCAAAAGATTTACTTATTGCCCTCCTCCCCATGGAAAAAGCACTGTGTATTGGTATGTTATATACATTCTACTATGGAACAGAAATAATGTTCCCTGGTACTCTGGGTATGAGGATGACACTGAAGTCAGCCAGATATTGCTACCACTACCAAATGGAGAGCCATTTTTTGTAAGTAGGAAAGTGCTCCACTTTTGTTTTCTTTTGGCTGTGTTGGGTCTTCATTGCTGCACACAGGCTTTCTCTAGATGCAGCGAGTGGGGGTCACATTTCGTTGCGGTGCTCGTACTTCTCATTGCGGTGGCTTCTCTTGTTGCGGAGCACGGGCTCCAGGCGCGTGGGCTTCAGTGGTTTCAGCTCACGGGCTTAGTTGCTCCGCGGCATGTGGGATCTTCCTGGATCAGGGATCGAACCTGTGTCCCCTGCAATGGCAGGCAGATTCTTAACCACTGCGCCACCAGGGAAGTCCCTAGTGTTCCACTTTTTAACCAAAATATAAACTACTCTACCTCATTTTTACATTATACACAAATACAAGCTTTTTTTTTGATTGGCTGCTATTTAAAGCCTATTGATAGCTCAAAATTTATATGAATCAGAGTTTTAAAAAAATCCTTATTTCTCCATATCCCTGTGTCATATTAACCACCATCCAGTACCCACATTAAATGGATGACACACTAAAGGTTCTCTTCAGTATTAGATAAACACAAACCACTGGACCCCTAGAAAATGGTCTTGAAGGATCTCTATTGTTAAAACAGAAAAAAACAGGGGAAAGCTCAAACACAGTTCCCCAATACCACAAATCATGCAGCCAAGTTTCCCACATTTGGGGAAATTGCAGGGGTCAGCACATCCGGAGTGCAATGCATGAGCTGCACCCTGGGAAAACCACCTTCATGATCATGGTATATCCCCTCCCAGGTAAGTACTGAATCAGAGTTTTTATGAAACTAAAAATTATGTTCACAACACCAAAGCTCATTAAAATATTTTTAATATTAATATACAATTCTTCTCTCTTAGAAATACACAAAACTTTTAAATATTATAGCATTATTCCACAACAAAACTCTATTGACATAAATAAAAACGTTTTACAAATAGAATAATCTACACATTCAAAACGCTTTCAATCATTTTTTCACTTGTATTTTTTGGGGTATAGTAAAGATCCAAATGGAATGGGGGTTGCTTTAATTAGGGTAGTTATTTTTATAACTTCAGTCTTTCACAGCTTAGTGTATATGGAATCTTACTGTTAATGAAATAGAGAATTGTAATATTTTCCATCTCTTAATAGTCTTGCAATGAAACAGAAAATACCCTGTGTATCACATTTCTTGGAAGAATCAGTTGTCATGAAGGACCATTAGGGCTTGTTTCCTCTGTGAATACTTTCCAACTGCTTTCAGTATTCTCATCCCAAGTGCTGAAGAACTGTCTAATCTATTCACCTGAGATGTGCTATTCTGTAACATGAGCTGATGATGTGTAGCCTTTCAAATTAACTGATGAGGTAGCTCAATCAATGTAATCATTGGCTTGAAGTGAAAAGGAAGAAAAGTGGTAAGTTTTGCTATCAACCAAAATGCTCATCTTTCTGACTCATCCATCACACAGTTTTGGAGAGAAGAGAGGAAAGAAAAAATGAAGACTGGAAGATTAATCCAGAGAGAGCACATGTGAGGGAATGGATGAAAATTTCTCACCTAAATGGTGGTTCTGCAATAAGTTTCCCCATATTATCCCATATTTTCATTTATATTTCTATTTTCCAACATTCTGAATTGCAAGAATCATTTCAACAGATACCACACACACACGTATATATATAGTACATAGTATACAGTATGGCACTGGGCAACAATTTAAAATACTCATGAAATACACACGATTGTAAGGCACTTTTGCGGTGTACAAAAGTGAATGCCTCAAAATTAGGTATTTCCCCAAAATGAAGAAACATCCTTATAAAGGTTTATAGGATTCTGGAAAAGTCAAGTAGGCATGAATCATTAGTGATCTTGGCCAACATCTGAGAACCTTGGTATGACTGAAGAACAGAGATATAAGAGATAAATACTATTTTAAATTACAAAGTTCTGTATCTCAGTGTCAGGATTCTAAGTTCTTTTAGTTTCTCAACCACAGAAGACTGAAGAGTAAGCAAAATACTCATTGTGGACTGCTGTTTAGATTTAGGGATGACACCAGACCAAGTGAATTATAAAGAAACTGGGAATAATAAATGCTTTGAGTTTCTTTTGCAAAGTTATTTCTTACAAATGTAGATAAGACAGAATCTTATTCAAACTACTTCAAAATGTGAAATTTCATGTATTTGAATCAACAATTTTAAATTCCCAAATACAAATACTGTTGCTCTAAATGATGTGAGCTTTTCTATGACTCTTCAAAATTAAAAGGTTTGCAACCTACAATATATTTTCTTGTCTAGGAAAGACAAAAAAGCTTAGATATTATAAAGCCAAAAAGTTAGGGGAATAATCACTTTTTCATGCTATAGTTCCCAGAAATTCCAAAAAAAGCCAAATCTCTAGATCATGGTTGGTGAGGACAGGTCATTAACAAAGTCAAGAATTCAGGACAGATACAACTGTACCTTTTTAAAGAGCATGGACTTTAAAAAATCATTATTTCCATATTACATAATTTAAAATATTCAGTGGTTATCTAAAATGACATTTTAAACCATTTTTCTTAAATGAAACTTAAAGAATGTAGTTAGTACATTCTTGTTGCTGAATGTGGAGATTAAAATGCATACCTAGCTCCTTTCATTATCTACAATTCAAATCTCTGTTGTACTTCATCTGCAATCATTCCAGAAATTGCAAGGGAAGAAGTGGCAGCAGGGGAAGGTGCATTTCTCACATGAAGAATGCGATTTCCAATATCCCCAACTCCTCCATCAAATACAAAATCTTCTACGAGATTTCCGTCTCTATCCAGGGCTTGGGCTCTTACTCCAGCTGGACCTCTGCAAAAGCAAGAGTGGTAGTCATCTGATTAGAAGCGACAGGACACTTTACATACGTGTCAGTGGTTTCAAAGTATTCTTAAAGCAATAAAGTCTTTATTCTTCTAAATGCACAATTATGTGAAAACCCGATAGGTTTGTGTTTAGCCAAAGGCTGCCAGTTGTAGCCTCTCAAGCATATATCCTTACCCTAAAATACACAAATGCGTTCTTTCCAAAAGTAGCAGATAAATCCTTTAATTAGAATAGATGTATTTTTATTTAAATTTACAAAATGAATTTATTATACAATCAATCACTAGAATAGAAAGAAAGATAATACAAAGTAAAGAAAGCAAGAATTATGTGTGTCAGCTACATTCCTATATGCGCTACAGAATTCTAAGTATTTTTATGTTTTGTTTTGGTTGTACACTATTAAAAGTTATGGAAAAAATATTTGCAAATGGCAGCAAATTCTGGCTTTGTAGTTTGTTTTGATTTTTAACGGTTTAGCATTTAATATCAGGATAACCTTCAATTACTTAAAGAGAAATGACACACTCTCTTAATTAAAGGAAAAGCACAAAAATGAATTAACAGCATGTTAATACAGTAAGAGCCTTTAACATTAAAAGTTCTGTTTTACAACATTTGAGTTTACAAATTAGATTTTTTTTTTTTTAGTTTTAAAAATAAAGTTTACAGATAAAATCTGGATAAAATAATTTTGGAGTCCATAAGCGCCTCTACTGAAACTGCTTAAGAAAACCCAGTTTGCAAACAGCTGCCTTATACACACCAACAAGACTCTAGAAATCAGGCAACAATATTAAACACTTTTTATTGATTCTGGGCAGATGCAGATAAGCACTTGAGGAAGATACAAAGAACAATACAAGAGCACTGCCCTCTAAGACCTCAGCCTGGCTGAGGAGACATCATGATAATAATAGCTATTTTTTTACCAAGTGCTTACTCCATGCTAGGAATTCTCTCATTTAATCCTCACAACAACTCTAAGAGGCTGATATGTTTATAGTTTATATTTAACAGCAAAGAAAATAGATTAAGTAACTTGCCTGAAGTTACATAGCTATACAGTTCATCTGTAGAGAGATAAATAAGAATTACAGCAACAGGGGTGAAAGGTTCTGTAATAAAAGTAATCTGTAACATAGAAGGCTGCAGGGAATCTAGACAGGAGATTTTTGAGCTGTAAGGATTTCCAAGTAAGAATCAGATACAAAGGGTTGCCCTGGTGGCGCAGTGGTTGCGAGTCCGCCTGCCGATGCAGGGAACACGGGTTCGTGCCCCGGTCCGGGAAGATCCCACATGCCGCGGAGTGGCTGGTCCCGTGAGCCATGGCCACGGGGCCTGCGCGTCCGGAGCCTGTGCTCCGTCCGCAACGGGAGAAGCCACAACAGTGAGAGGCCCGCGTACCGCAAAAAAAAAAAAAAAAATCAGAACAACACTTACAGCACAAAAAGACAGAATGGGACTGAAGCTGAAATTTCTTAGGGTAAGGATACATAACAGCCTATTAGCCAGTGTATGGTCTATTTTGTACATTCCGTGTTTGTAGCTTCTCTCAACCAATCAAAACAGCATTTCACCTCTCTTTTCTTGGATAATGCTCCTATTGCTGTTGTGAGCATCTCTATGAGTTTTCTTGTCCTTCTCCTTTTATCTCACAGAAAGCCAACATGCAGGGGACACACAGTGGCATGACTACCTACTGATGTTGAGTGTTCAAAATAAAAACTTTCCTCTCCATGAAGGTTTAGTTAGTATATTCTCCTTACTCTTCCTAAGCAAATAGAAGTTAGTACTGATTAACTACAGTTAAAAATGTGTCTATATTTATTTATTCCTCTTACAAACACCAACTATGTTCTCGACATCCCCTACAGTCCTGCCCAAGTATTCAAAACCTATAATCCAAACTGTAAAAAAAATATACAAGATTAACTTTTTCTAAGAAACTCACTTTAGTTCAAACTAAAGTAACTATTTAACATGGCATGTTTAAATTACCAAATTCTTCATGCTCCCTATTCAGCACTTAATGAAATTTCAGGGTTTTTCTTTACATGATTACATATAGGCATTCCCCCTCAGAATATCTCAGCTTGAGATGAATATTATAATTTTGAAATTTCAGGTAAAATAAACCATAAACATCTTCAGGGCCAGAACTGAATCTTATACAACAGCCCTATTTTGCCCCCATGTCTAGATTTGTGTACATAAGAAGTATTCAATAGGGATAGAAAATTTGAATTGTTTAACTCTCAATACTTTTAAATTCTATTTTAATAACTGAAAGAACAAATGATTCAGCAAATTTAATATTTGTGAATTTAGCTATATTTAACTGTTTAATGCTATTTGTAGCCACATATTTTGCCATATTTGCAGCTAAATTTAATAGAAATGCAAGGCCTAGACCCTTAAATATGTCTAGAATCAACAGGTAAATATGTAACTAACGGCACTCATTCTTCTGAGAAGTGTTGTATTTATTGCTTTATTATTCTGTGGCAGGCATAATCCTGTGGGCTAGAAAACAGCTATGACAGGCTACAACTGACATCTCTGGACAGTCCCAAATAGGACAATTTAGTATTTTATAAAACTCACATGGGGTCTACTGTTAATCTAAAAACAGAAGTTCACAGGAGCATATTTAAATTGGGAGTGGTGATATAGGGCAAGTCAACCATTCCATCTTAATTTCCAAATGTGAAGGAAGGGTATTTTTGTTATTAATATTCAACCAAACTGGATTGCAACAAGAGAACATGGTTTTTCCATGCCCAGTTCTTTAATTTTGTTGACAAACTGGTTTAGGGCTTAGATCATTTTGAGCCTTAGTAAATGTTCTGTGAGGGCTTGAATAACATGAGTATTCTATAACGGGGGTGAGGGAGTTCTATGCATCCCTTAAATCAAGTGGTTTTGTTTGTTGGTCTTTTAAGTTTTTGGCCATGCTGCACGGCACGTGGGATGTTAGTTCCTTGGAAGCACAGAGTCTTAACCACTGGACTGCCAGGGAAGTCCCTAAATCAAGTGTTTTAATTGTGTTATTCAAATCTAATTTTTTTTTTTTTTTTGGCCATGCCGAGTGCCTTGAGGGGATCTTAGCTTCCCGACCATGGATTGAACCTGGACCCCAGCAGTGAACCGAGTCCTAACCACTGGACAACCAGGGAATTCCCCTCAAACATAGTATTTTATCTGCTTGAGCTATCATCTATCAACAGACATGTCTTAAAATCACCCATCACAATTATAGATTTGATTTCTGCTTCCAGTTATGTCAGTTTTTGTTCTCTGTATTTCTTAGCTCTGTTATCATACGCAACAAATTTATAGTGACCCTCCTTATTTATAACAATAATTTTTTACCTTAAAGTGTCTTTTATCTAAAATGAACCTAGGACTCATCTTTCTTCGAATAAGCATTTGCCTAACACATAGGTGGATTTTTAAAATCCAACCTGATAATCTCTGTCTTAACACATATGCATTTATTATAATTTCTGATATTTGATTTCTACTATATTATTTTATGCTATTCAACCCGATCTTTTTCTGAAGTTTTCCCACCTCCTTTCTTGACTTACTGAGTTTTCTACATTCTTTTTTCTTCCGCTACTATTTGGAAGTTATATAATCTATTTACATTCTTTTTTTTTTTTTTTTTTTTTTTTT
>NW_020171811.1:529816-551663 GCF_003031525.2 Neophocaena asiaeorientalis asiaeorientalis | reverse complement strand
GTCCCCTGCATCGGCAGGCGGACTCTCAACCACTGCGCCACCAGGGAAGCCCTATTTACATTCTTGTATTTAGTTTTTTAATTCAGATGGGACTCACTGTGCATCTTGAATTTTATGTCATTTTGTCCATTCCAGAAAATTCTCAAATACTTTTCTTCAGAGTACTGCCTCTTCTCAACTTCTCTGGAACTCCTATGAGATGTAGGCTGGAATCTTCTCATCTTCTCCATGTCTTAATTTGCACATGATGCATCTTTAGCTTACAACATTGTTCTCTAAATTCTTCAGATTTACCTTCCAATTTACTAATTTTCTCTTAAGGGAGGTCCAACCAGCTGTCTAACTTAATCATTTGAGTTTTAAAATTTAAGAAGTATATTTTTCATTTCTAGAAATTCTGATTACTTGGTTTCTAAATTTGCCTAGGGTATTTTTTAAATTATTATTCTTTTTCAGTTTTTTTCATTCCCTTTTTTAAAAAATTCATTGGAGCATACTTACTTTATGGTTTCTAATATTACTATTATCCAAAGTTGCTAGAGTCTAATTCTAGTATTTATTCTATCTGCTTACTCTCACTTATAGTGCTTTGGAACTTTTGCTGGTGAGTTCCTATTCAGCAAGGGGCGTTGGGTTGAAATTATGTCCCTCCACAGAGGTTTTATATTTGCTTCTGTCAGACACTCCAGGTGTATAACCATTCTAGGAACACCTTTTTTTTTAATGGAAAATATTAAACATGTACAAAAGTAAAATGAACAGTATAAGGAACTCCCATGTATGTATTACCCAGTTTCAGTAATAATCAACACACAGCCAATCTTGTTTCATCTATATCCCCACTCTGTCTACCTCTCTCCACTGGATTATTTTAAAGCAAACCCCAGATGGCGTATCATTTCACTTCAATGTATATTTCTCTTAAAAGGATTCTTAATAATAATACAAAACGACTAACTGCTTAGTATCAACCATATTCAGTCTGTGGTCAAATTACCCTGATTTTCACTCACTCTAATCTGTTTAAAGTGAGAGAGTGAGAGGCAGAAGTGTTAGTCTGAAGCAGGATCCAAATAGGAATGGATCTACTTTTTAAGCTAGATCCATTTCTCAGCTTAAAGTCCCTAGATCAAACTAGTGGTACAAATTGAAACTCCAAGTACTTGTGAGGGAAGGCCCAGGGTTCTAGATTTTTAGGAGATTTTTTTTCTAGACTTCCTTTTTAATGAGGGTATAGCCCTTCCAGAGTCCCTGGTTTTACAAAGGGATCTCAGTTCCAACTCTTTACCTTTTACAGACCCAAGGCTTCCTTTCCAGCACTTGAGTAGCAATTAAAATATAAGGTCCCTAATGTTTTATATCCTGATTTGTGTGGTGGATACATGAATTTATACAATTTCCGAACTTCATTGAGCACTCAAGATCTGCATATTTTATTGTCTGTAAATCACAGATCAATTAAAAACAAAACTCAGTTATATTTACATCAAAATCAGAAAATCCTCCCTACCTTTCCAAGTCAGCATCAGCACTAATTCCTCTTAGTTCTTGGGTATTCAATTTCCTCTCTGTTTTCGTTTCTGGGATGCCCTTATTTTCTTGCACTCTCAGCTGTAAGCATTTCAAGGGATTTTTATTGTATTTTCTCCAGACTCTCTCACTAGTATTTTGCAGTGTGAGAGTTACCAAATTCTCTAGACTAGTAGCTCTCAAACAGGGGAGACTTTGCCCCCTAGAGGATATTTGGCAACGTCTGGAGACATTTTTGGTTGTCATACTAGAGGAGTACTGCTGGCATCTAGTGGGTAGAGTCCAGGGATGCTGCTAAACATTCTACAGGGAACTGGACAGTCCCCCACAATAAAGAATTATTTGGCCCCAAATGTCAACAGTACCAAGAATGAGAAACCCTTTTTTGCAAAAGGGTCTAGATCACCTTTATTGCAGGATTTTTGGCTTTTACCCTTGCATTTCACAGTAGTGTAGTCTTTAGCTATCACTTACAATGAAAACATCTTGCCTGAAAATTTACTACAGAATTCCCCCAAGAAGATATTCTCAAAATGAAGTGTGGGAAAAAGAGGGGATCTTGGCAAATATGTCATCATATTTTACATCCTTACAATGCTAACAGATACAAACTACTGTTAGATTGCCATGTCAAAATTAATCACAGAACAAATTAAAGGACTTTAGAGCTAAAATTAGGAACCTTAGAGATCATAATTTAATAATGAGAAGTCTGTATACCTAATGCATACATTTGACAGGTTATAACTTTACATTCCAATCTAATGTTCACTGATAAGTTATTGCCCAAGATACTCTGGCTGGGCAATGAGAAGTCCAACTGGATCCTTTTTGGCAGCTACTGCAACTAAAGGACACCATCTTGAGCTAAACATTCCACTAAAAGTGTTGCTTTGGTTCTTTTTTACTATCCAGAACTACCTAATATGCTTCTTCCCCAATATTAATGATAGGGCATTTATGGTGTTATACTGGTTGCAATCAGGACTTAGGCTTCAAAATGTGGGAAGTCTATTGACCTTATTTTTTTGTATTATTATTATTATTATTATTTAAGATTCTAGGCATATAACAAGGTACAGAGAATAACATAATGAACACCAATATTTTTTTTACCAAACAGCTTAAGAAATAAGCATTATAGATATGATAGAAGCCCCCTGTCAAACTCTCTGCATCCCATTCTCTTGTCTCCCCGGAGATAAACACTCTCTTCAGTTAGGTGTTTATCACTCTCATGTTTGTTTTTATTTTCACATTACATGTGCAATCCATATACATACACAGTATAAACATATAAATGGTATCAAACATATCTTCTACAATTTTCTTTTTGTTACTGATAATTTCATGCATTTAAGAGCTACAGGAATCAAATGGAATTGCTGAATATGTTCAGCTTCTCTATCTTCAAAGAGAAACTCATCTGTGACTGGGTTGAATTTGTCCCCAAATGCACCTGCCTACAGTGTTGTGTGCCCTTTTCTACTACCTGGTAATGAAACTGGTAACTGAAATTCACACCTTTCCACCCAGAGACAAGGGTATTCACCAAAACCCACAAGCCCCAAGGTTCAGTTCTACCACGTGAAATCCACTGGTCTAAAGAGTTTTCCTCAGGCTTCTACAAAAGAGTGGTAATCAAATCTGCATAGTGAATTCACTGCAACTATTTATACACAGAATTCACTATGCCCACCTATTGTGTTTTCCAAGGAATATTAACAGCAGTAAAAGACACTAGATTTGACCAATCTATTTTCAGATATAAAACATAACAAGTCTGCTAAAGAAGACCACAGAAAACATAAAAGCCTTCATTTATAGGTGAGTGAAAGAACATAAAGCCTAGATATTTTTATCCCTTCTATTTCAGAAGGTGAGTAGAGGGCTGAGAGAGATAAGAGTTAAAAACATTAGCTGGGTTTTAATAGTTCTTCTAAGGATTCAAAGAGGCTGGTCTGAGAATGATACATGAGAATCAGATTTAGACCAGGAGGCTCCCCTGAGGGAGACAGCTGACGTGATTATTGCTCTCTTCCCAGATACAGAGGCGAGCTGCTGATATATTACACCAGGCAAGTTCAGCAGCTGTTACTGAGGAGACAGACACTTAGTGCTCTAGAGATCCATTGCAGGATGGATTCAGGGAGGAGAGGATCTCAAAGACCACTGCTGATTAGGCCTAACAAATGGCTGGTTCAGGGGAAACGTGAGCACCCTAAAAATATCACCAAAAAGAAAATAGGCTTGTGTGGCATTTAGGACAAGGTATAGATCAAGTCCAGAAAGCCTTTTATCTTTAAGAAAAAAACATTTTTTTTTAAGGAATCCTTCCTTTGCCCCACACGCCCACAGCAAGCACTCAGACTGATTGCTACCATACTATTTCCCACTTCTGTTCTACAAATAGTCCTTGAGGGAAGTAGGATCCAAGAAAGAACAAAGTAAGTACAGAGGAAGCAAGGTAAGATGACAGGTATGAGTATGTTTCTAAAAGCTTTTAAGAATCAATCAAAGAATAATGTTTTAATATGCTTATTACCTAATTAGGTAACATGGTGATCAATGATCTTATACAGAATTAAAAGTCAGAAGGCTTTGGAATCACAAGAGTAAGTGGCCAGGGAGATTAAAAAAACTTCAGGTGAGATGTTTATCATGAGTGATAGCTAGACACAAAAGTGAAGGTGGCATCATAACACAACTGAAATGGAGATTTCAGCTTAATGCTGTTAGGTAGTCCAGATAATCATAAATGGACCTAGTTCAAGCACTAAGGGCCATGATGCAGCAATGCCCAAACTGCAAGGGGAATGAACAACTTGTTGAGAAAGAGAGAGCACACAAAAATTCAGTGGACACACTGATTGAAAGTGTGCTTACAAGTCACCAAGTCAGACCCACCTCCCAAGTTCACCTAGGACATGACTGTATTTACAACCCTTACGGCTTTTCCTTACCTAAGTATGTCACTGATAGTAATTTCAGGGATAAACTTTTGAAGATGCTTCACTGTTGCACTGAGAAAACAGGCCTTGTACATTTCATTAACTCCATAGGAAAAATTCTGGAACACCAGTTTAATCAAGCCACTGAAAGCAAAGAAAATAAAATCTTTATGAGAGAAAGGAATTCTTTATTATCATACAACACCTTTACAGCTATTAGATTTGGGGGTGGGGTGTGGCATCACAGAAATCTATGCAAAGTCAGAAAAACCACATATTAAAAGAAAATCAGCTTTTGGCCTACGTTAGAAGGAAACTTCATCAAAGGAATACCTTCCCAACTCTAAAAGTAAACACCATTCAAACTCAAATTCCCAGGGAATGCTGGTTTCAAACTAGGATAAAGCCTGCCAACATCAAGGCTTTCTAATGCAATGTTATGTGCTTTCAAAACACACCTAAAAGGCATTAAAGATCTTTAAATCATGGCATTAAACATGTGGGACATTTACCCTACTTTTCTTTAGTCAGCCAGAGGTGAGACGCTCTAGTAGTGATTCTCACGTGAGACTGGGGAGCCTATGTACATCTGTATTTTTACAAGCATACGTGCTAGGAAGCCCCATCCTAAACCTGTTTCAGAATCTGTGCAGGGTGAAACTCAAGTATAGCTTTAAAAGCTTTCTAGTGATTTTGATGATGTGAAACCCTCTAGAGAGCAACAGTGCTAAAAGGACAAAATACTTCACTGAGTTATTTCTTACAATAGTAAACAATCTGCATTCCAGGTCAACACAGCAGTACTGTTAGTCTTCCACAAAAAGAAACAATCTTGCTTATCAGCAGTTTCTCCAGAGGTTTTCAAAATCATGGTGACTGGCCTGAAATGATCTTATCAAAGTAAACCATCTACTGATTTTGAGAGAAACTTCTGTTTTTTTTCAAGCTCAGCTAGAAGGTTAGCAAAACAAGATTTGGATTCTCAGATGTGTGATCGCTCGTGGCTCTTGGTCTTGTTCTTTTTAAGCACATCACCCTGGCTCATCAGAGTGTTCTTGAAGTAGTTAAAATGTTATGCTTATTCCACAAAGCTCTTAATTTAGATTAATTAAAAAACCAATATACCAATCACAAATATGAAGATTTATCCAATAAACAGAATATCGAGAAAGAAAAAAATCCCATATTAAAAATATAAGCACATAAAATCAATTTTTTAAGGAAATAAAGTTACCTCTTGATAATTATATCCATAATATCTCTGGCACTGAAGTCAAAGGGTCTGTAACCCTCTCGTTTAAAGGCAAGAACTGCATTCGGCCCTAGCCAAATACTGCCGTCCATCCTTGGTGTGAAGTGAACTCCTAGGAAAGGAAATCGGCTATCTGGGACCTATGGATTTAACAGAGCAAAGAACTATTAGCCCCATTTCATACTGCATTTTATTACACATGCAAACATTCAACTGGTAATATAAAACATTTTCTTCCCATGCATCTGATTTGCATTACTTTTGATCTGTACTCAGATAATACTTTTCTATCTACACGCTTCTGCCTAGAAATGCCACACAGGAAACCTGATGCTATGACAATAAGGCACATCGTCCCATCTATTCCTCTTTGGGGGTAAAGAAAAAAAAACAACTGTCCTACTTTAGGTTATTCCCCACCTCCACCCTCCCCAAGTAGGGATATATGTGGGTGGCAAATAAAATCAGAGCTGCTGGAAAAAAACACACCTTCATAGCACAGCCTTTTGTAAAGTGGGAATGCAATACTTGGAACAGATGAAATGGAAGTTTTGGCAAGGTCAAAAACATTAAATAGCTGAATACTGGTTGTTCAACCTAGTAGTTCCAGACAGAAGAACGAGCTTTTCATTTAAACGGCTCTGTCTTCTCTACACCATGAAACTACACAGTGGCCAAATCCCCTTTTCTGCACTTATAGACAGTGATCTGAGAAAGAGGGTTGGCATCTGGGCATGCTATAAGGAAAAGTTCTGTTATGAGTACTCCTTCCACCAGAGAAGTGGAAGAATTGGGTTCTTTCTTCACAGCCCTTCCCATGGTGCACTCAAGCTTTCCTGTACTTGTGGGCAAGTCATTATAATTGAATGACTATGATATCGGAATAAAGATTTGGGGATTCAACCACAAGAGAAACAGGTGGAATGATTGCACCAAAAGCCCTTCAAAATATCTTACTTCTCACCCCGGGAAAAGTTTTTGTTTCATTCCCCTTTTTGCCCACAACCATCTTGAGAAGACAGAAGTACTACCTACTGGATAAATATTCCCTTTTACAAGATAGCGTTTTTCTGGCTTCAAGAGCAGGTAATCTCCCCGGAATGGTACAATTCGCGGATTCGGACTGCAGCCACTCAACTCGGAAATACGGTCTGAGTGAAGTCCTGCACATGTCACAACATACTGACATCGAACCTCCTCTCCCTAGTGCAAGAGAAAAGAACAGTGACTTGTGGGAAGTAGAAAGATTAGGTGGAGGAGGGGGAGAGGGAGAGGGCGGATAGATGATAGAAAAGACAATAAGGGCACAGATATGGACTTCTTCCTTTTTATTCCTTTTAAAAGAGGAAAATAAAACAAGTATCAGCAAAATAAGTTCTTCAGCATTTAGGAGGCAGGTAGGAACTTAGGGCAGTGGCACACAAGAGGATGTACCTTAAATTTTGTACTTTAATCTAGAGATACAGTGGTTGACCTAGTGAGGATACCTAACAAGCCACACACACATACACCCGTATTTTACTAACACCTAGCACGGAACTTAACTACTTGTTGCATGAAGTAGTAAACTTCGTTTAGGTGGCCCCAACCAATTTGGCTTCCTTTGTATTTCAGACAGCTTCTCCTGTCTTAGGTAGGAGTAATTGATCTTGTTACTCAATAACCTTGCACAATTCCCACTGTAACCTACCCACCAACCAATTTCTGCTTCCTGATCAGTATTTACTTTGCAAACTGAAGCTACTTTCAAAAACTCATTCATTCAACCCACATTTACTGAGAACGCACACTACAGTCAAGGTTTGCTTTAATGACTAGGAGACTGCTAATCTTAGGCTGTGTTTTCTCATAAATTTTATTTTGTGATTATCATCTGCATAGTTTTAGGTTTACTCTGCCAGGGTTAGCCAATTTGCAACTCTATTTCCTAAATGATTTCATTTAACCCTAATTCACCACCACACTCTAATTTCTATCGCTTTATTTCTTACAGAGGAGACAACTAACACCTTCTTGCTTCAGGTAATCTCTTGTTCCTAGATCTCCTTCCCCGAGGACCTATTTCTGAAGCCTTGGAGTTCTCACCTGCCTCAACGTTCTTTCTTTCTTTGTAGCCCTTACTGATTCAGCCTTATTTTATCTCCGCGTGCCTCCTATTTTTGCATAGCTACCAAGATAAGCATCTTTTCATGAGTTATACAAGTCACACTGATGACAAAAATCAGATGAAACTTGTTTATAGTGAATTCAAATTAGCTAGACTAAACCATGAAAGTTTTAAGATGCTTGAAGTCAAAGGACCATGTCAACAAAAACAGAAGTAGGTTGGTATCTTTCCTGTTCATCTAGAGTTATATACCAGAAGTACAAAAAAATTCTTTATGTGATATAAATCTTCTAGTTACTACTTTAAAGTTCAGCAACTCTTTGTTGAAGAGGAGCTTTATAAATGTAAAGTGAAGAGGAGCTTTATAAATGTAATGATAAGAGAATTTATAGAATGGTACCAGAATGCAATAACCTAGAAGTTCTCTCTTAAAAGCTCAAGGAACGGGCTTCACTGGTGGCGCACTGGTTGGGAGTCTGCCTGCTAGTGCGGGGGACACGGGTTCGAGCCCTGGTCTGGGAGGATCCCACATGCCACGGAGCGAATAGGCCCATGAGCCACAACTACTGAGCCTGCACGTCTGGAGCCTGTGCTCTGCAACAAGAGAGGCCGTGATAGTGAGAGGCCCAAGCACCGGGATGAAGAGTGACCCCCGCTTGCCACAACTAGAGAAAGCCCTCGCACAGAAATGAAGACCCAACACAGCCAAAAAAAAAAGCTCAAGGAACAATTCTGAAGAAAAAATTTATTAAAAACTGTCATACGTCTCTGAAATCAGTTTATGCCATACACGAAACAATTATTAAATTCAATAACACATTTATTTCACACCCAAAATTGAAATATTGACTTTACATTGAATTATTTGTTCAAACATAAATTTCTTTAAAAAAATAAACTATGCATTATTGTTGCTATTTCATAAGCGAAAGACTTTTTCCCCATATGCAATCTATAAATCTTTAGTTTGCAAATCCTCTCCCCAAAAGTTTATTTTAAAAATTCATTTTCTTTTAACCTGTCATAAAAGCGTAAATATTCAACTTGATAAGTTGACTCAAACTTTTATTTTTTCATTTTTTTTAAACAATCCCATTCATTTATTTTTTTAATTTATTTTTTATTTTTTTAAAGATTTAATTTTACCTGATTTTTGGCTGCGTTGGGTCTTCGTTGCTGCACGCGGGCTTTCTCTAGTTGCGGCAAGCGAGTGCTACTCTTTGTTGCGGTGCATGGGCTTCTCACAGCGGTGGCTTCTCTTGTTGTGGAGCACAGGCTCTAGGTGCGCAGGCTTCAGTAGTTGTGGCTCATGGGCTCAGTAGTTGTGGTTCGTGGGCTCTAGAGTGCAGGCTTAGTAGCTGTGGCGCATGGGCTTAGTTGCTCCGCGGCGTGTGGGATCTTCCTGGACCAGAGATCGAACCCATGTCCCCTGCATTGGCAGGCGGATTCTTATCCACTGTGCCACCAGGGAAGTCCCTCAAAATTTTAAATTATATTTTATAATTTAAAATATATATTAAAATTATATTTTAAAATTTAAATTATATTATTTAACTATACTAAAAGAAAATGTCAAAATAAAAGCAACAACTATAGCAAATTTGGGTGAAATACATATCCACTGGTATCCCATAGGCCCCTGCATATCCTGCATCACATGATGCCGTACTCTAGTGAAAACGTTCCTTAGATGAGGGCAGGGGCAGAAGCAGACTTTTAATCTTTTTTATTTTTTAGCTTTATAAAAGTTTTTAGTAAACGTTTCCATCAGTTTATTTTATGTACTCTTTAAAAAAAATCACAGGTTTAATATTAATGCTTTAAAGTATTATACACCAAAGAAAGCCAACTCTCATTCATGCTGCAAGTTGGTCTGTGTTTTCTTTACTCCTGTTTACCAGATAATCTTCAATAATTTCTGCAAAGAGACTTCTCTTCAACAGAGTATAGGTAAGAGGTAAAAGCTGGCAGGTAACTTTATGACAATAGTCTGAACCATAACAAGGAAGTCCATTCCCACTTAAGCCCCATCCCATAATCACATTCATCACTAGCAAACTGCACAAAAGTCATCGCTGAATGAGAGCAAAAGCTTTTAGTCTCTCATCACTTTGTGCTTCAAAAATTGTCTTGCAAATTCCCTTGAAGTTGGCATCCGTTTCAGGGAGCTCTCCGTACTCAGCATCATTTTCATCTACTGGGACAACTAAGCCTGCATCATGAAAAGTCTTTGTCTTGACTTTCTTATCTCTATGTTTCATCTTCATGATTCTCTGTTCCAATGAGTAACCCAGTGCTCTGGCTGCTTCTGTGCAGTTTTCATCTATGTTTTTCAAGAGACTAGTTTTCTTTTTATGTTACTTAAGTTTTTCATCAAAACAAATTTGACTGCGGCAAACACATTATCTCCATTTTGATCAATTATACACTTTTTCTTTGCTCCATCTGTACCAACATATACAGGAGGTTCATCAGGAGACCCTGAAATACCCCACATGGAACTGAATTTTATTATCTCCAGTAATAACAGTCTGGAACTCAGGAGGGTCATAGTAAAATCTCCAGTGAAGGTTAATATTGGGCTTGCTGATTTTTTGTTCATTTTATACTTCGTAAAGACCCATTAATGGAAGGCCAAGGCTTGCAGAAAAGTGCATCCGCTGACTTCTCAGGATCAAGTTCTTCACAGAAATTCCAGAAGTGATAGAAATTTTCAGGCAGGGCTTCCCTGGTGGCGCCGTGGTTAAGAATCCACCTGCCAATGCAGGGTACACGGGTTCGATCCCTGGTCTGGGAAGATCCCACATGCCGCAGAGCAACTAAGCCCGTGCGCCACAACTACTGAGCCTGCACTCCAGAGTCCACGAGCCACAACTACTGAACCCACATGCCACAACTACTGAAGCCTGCGCACCTAGAGCCCGTGCTCCATGACAAGAGAAGCCACTGCAATGAGAAGCCCACACACCACAATGAAGAGTAGCCCCCGCTCACCTCAACTACAGAAAGCCCGCGCACAGCAACAAAGACCCAACACAGCCAAAAATAAATAAATAAAATAAATAAATCTATATATATATAAAAGAAATCTTCAGGCAGAGAAAGCTTATGATGATTTTCTATTTCTTTTCTAAAGTCACTGGAGACATCAGCTTTACAGGATTTACTCCTCCTTCACTTCAAATGTTTTTTCACACTGTTGCTCCTCCACACCGGGCCTGCACTTCGCACCGCTGCCAACCATTCTCCTTTTTAATCCTTTTTTGAATGGAGACCCTGGTTGCTCTGCCACTTGGGCCACATGATCCAGCAGCTCTGATGGTAACTGAAGTGTGTGGTTGATAGTGATGTTTTATGGAGACCATGGTAGGCCCCTAGAGGTAGAATCAGTACAGAACCGTAGGATTTTGGAGGAAAGTTATACCATCCTCTGCAGGTAATTAGCCTCCTTTTGAGAAAGTGCTTCTGCCTTTGGCTCAGCACTCGACCACAGGTCACCAAGTTACCATGTGAACTACCCATTATGAACTAGGTATTGTCTGACTCACCAAGCTGCAAAATTGGGTGTGTACATAGCACTCTGTCATCAAGAGGAAGTGGAATATACAAGATAAGGGTTGTATAGGTCCTGTAGGCACACATAAATTGTGCAGGCAAGTGGCTCAAATTCCCATGACCTCTACTGCTAAATCATCTCCTCCCTCTCAGCCTGCCCCCATGGCCCCATGGAAAGTTCTCTGTCATCAGCTGACCAAGGAAGAAAAAAATACAGGCCTGGTTTACAAATGGTTCTGCACAACATTCTGGCGTCACTTGAAAATGAACAGCTACAGCACCAGAGCCCCACTCGGGAGTGGCCCTGAAGGACTGCAGTGAAGGGAAATCTTCCCAGGGGGCAGAACACTGAACGTTATACTCGGTTATTTATCTTACCTAGAAGGAGAGATGGCTAGAAGTATGGATTTACACTGCTTCATGTGCAATGACTAATGGTTTGCTGGATGGTCAGAAAAGGGAGCTCTAGAGAAAAGGTATGTGAATGGACCTCTCCAAACAGGCTCAGATAAAAAAGATATTTGAGTACTATATGAATGTTCACTAAAGAGTGATCATGGAAGAGGAAGATTTTAATAATCAGTAGACAAGATGACCTGCTCTGTGGACGTTAGCTAGCCTATTTCCCCAGGTACCCCTGTCCTCACCCAATGGTTTCATGAACTAAATGGTTATGGCAGCAAGGAGGTAATGCAAGGGTTCAGCAACATGGACTTACCAAAGCTGATCTGTTTACAACCACTGCTGAATGTTCAATCTGCCAACAGCGGAATCAACAGAGCCACTGATATGGTCCCTGGACCACTTCAATCAAAAACCAAAGGCAGCACTCAGTGCTCACTGGAATAGACACTTGCTCTGGATATAAATTTGTCTTCCCTGCCCACAATGCTTCTATGGAAACCACCATCTGTGAACTTATAGGATGCCTTATTCACTGTTATGTTATTTTACTTAGAAGAATTACTTCTGATCAGTGAGCTTATTTTACAGGAAATGAAGTATAACAATAGGCTCATGCTTGTGTAATGCACTGATTTTATCATTTCCGCCACAATCCTGAAGCTGCTGGGTGACAAAAAGTAGAATGGGCTTTTGAAGATTCAATAACAGTACTAGCTGGCTGGCAACACCTACAGGCCTGGGGCAAGGTCTTCCAGGATTCTCTACATGCTCTAAACCAGTGACTAATATACGGTGTTGTTTCTCCCATAGCCAGGATTCACAAGTCTGGAAATCAAGAGGTAGAAAATGGGAGTAGCTCCTTACTATTACAGTAAAATTTTTTGCTTCCTATCCCTACAACTTTTGGCTCTGATGGTCTAGAGGTCTTAGTTCCCAAGGGAAAAAGGCTTCCATTAGAGAATAAGCAATGGTTGCATTAAGTTAGGAATTGATACTGCCATACTTGGCCACTTTGGGTTCCCCCTGCCAGTGATCAACAGGCAGTGGGGATTACTGTACTGAGTGGGGTAACTGATTCTGACTCTCAAGGAGAAACTGAGTTGCTACCACATAGAGGGCTCAGGGATGATAAAGAGGAGTACATCTGGAATGTAGCTCTCCTGGGACATGCCTTAATTTTCCCATGTATTATTATAAAACTTAATGGAAAGTACCACAACCCAAAACAGGCAGGGCTTCTAATGACACAGACACTTCAGGAATGAAAGTTTGAGTTACCCCACCAAACTAGGAACCATGACCAGCTGAGATGCTTGCCAAGGGCAAAGGGACTATGGAATGAGTAGTGGAAGAAAGAAATTATAAATATCAGCTATGACTACATGTCTGGTGACAGAAATGAGGAGTGTAGTAGCTATGGGTATTTCTTCCTTATTTTGAAATAAATATATTTGTCTATAAATTACCCAATTATTTCTTTATCCTCATTATTATGGACTGAATTGTGTCTTCCCCAAATTCATACGTTGAAGTCCTAATGCCCAACGAGACTGTATTTGGAGACAGGACCTTTAGGGAGGTAATTAAGGTTAAATAAGGTCACAAAAGTGGAGCCCTAATCTAATAGGAATGGTGTTCTTATAAGACAAAGAGATACCAGAGGTTGCTCTCTCCTGCTCTTTCTCTGTACATGTGCAAGCACAGAGAAAAGGCCACGTAAGGACATACTGTGAAGATAGTCATCCACAAGCTGAGAAGAGAGATCTCACCAGAACCCAACCCTGATGGCACCTTGACCCTAGATTTCTAGCCTCCAGAGCTGTGAAAAAATAAATTTCTGTTGTTAAAGCCACCCTGTCTGTGGTGTTCTGTTAAGGCAGCCCTAGACGACTAACACACTTCCCCACTGTCTAACACCTCAACTTCAGTACTATCGACATTTGGGGCCAGATACCTCTTTGTTCTGGGGGCCTGTCTCTCACATTGTAGGATGTTTAGCAGAATCCCTGGCCTCTACCCACTAAATGCCAGTAGCATTGCCCCCCTTCTACTAGATGTGACAATAAAAATGTCTCCAGACATTGCCAAATGTCTCCTAGGAGGAGAAACTGCCTCCCGTTGAGAACTACTGATTTAATATACTGAATAATACAGCTTAAATTGTGGTTAACCTTTTATCTCAGTATTGAAGTTGCAGGATCTCAAAGGGGGAGAGTGACTCAGCTAGAAAAGAAATGAACATTCATGATCAATAAAGTAGACTTCGTATCTTTTTGGAGAGTAAGCACGTCTTCAGGTGTATGGAAGGTAGTTGCACCTTGTGGATGGAAGCATAATTTTTCTACTCTCTTTATTTGGAAGTTAAATATGGTTATAAGGGGTGTGAATGGATGCCAAGTTGAAAAGGGATGGACTGCAGGGGGTTATACTGTGTCGATCTGGTTAAGCTGGGAACGACAATGCTTCCCTATACGGTTCCAGCTTAAAGCTGACCAAACAGGAATTGCATATGGTTTGGCAGGCAGAAGTACAGCAGCAGCCACTATTCTCTGAAGGTCATTCTAGTCCAATGAAGTGACAAACACCCACTGCAAAGTAAATTACAGCTCCACATTCAGCTTCCCAACTACTGCTCCTACTGATCAGGCACTGCTCCAGCCCACTGCTTGGGTAGAGACAGAGGCAAGAGCCCCCCATATCTCCTCATGAGCTTCCTGCTTGCATTCCCACTTCAGCAGCTAGACACACGTGGCTTCTCAGACTGGCTGGAGATGCCTCTGATCTACCAACTCCCCTTCTGAACCTGCACTTCCCCAGATCCTTTAAAAATTGTGTAAGGGGACTTCCCTGGTGGTCCAGTGGGTAAGACTCCACACTCCCAATTCAGGGGGCCCAGGTTCGATCCCTGGTCAGGGAAATAGATCCCGCATGCATGCCACAACTAAGAGTCCGCATGCCACAGTGAAGATCCCGTGTGCCGCAACTAAGACCTGGCACAGCCAAAATAAATAGATAAATATTTTTAAAAATTGTGTAAGGCCTAATTCCTATAATATACTCATTGATGACTCTACTCTCCTGACTGAACTCTGATCGTTCAATGAACATACAGCTAACGAAATGCTTCTATGCCGTTCCATAATTCTTGTTTTAGACTATGAGAAGATGAAGAAAAGTAGTTCGTCTCTCTCTGCACAACCTGCTCCCTGCCCCCAAAGTCTTCTCCTTAGAAGACAGTTAATAAGTTAATGTAGATAAGTAGGCAGAGCAATAAAACTATCAGTTTTTATTACTCTAAGTGCTTATAATCCTATCCTTTGCTGGCACAATCACTTCATGAAGACATTTCCAAGTTGAAACCCTTCTTAGAATGGAAGCTGTTACACTGCTCTCAAAGGATTTCTCTCAGAATAACTTTTACATTAGACAAATTTCATTCAATGACATAAAATACAGCACTGTGGTTAATTCAACTTTTTAAGAAAGGAGATGACAGTAGATAAAGTAGATGAAAGTAGTTTTGCTTAAGAATCTTTACCTTTGTATTCCTTATAACAATTGGGTATTTCATCCCTGAAAAAAAATTAGTGAAAGATTTATTTTTAGCAAAAGAAAGCCTACATTAAATAAACATTATTCTAGTAATAATTTAAAGGATTGTCTCTGTCATAACCATTATTGCCTCCTACTTTTCATTCTAAAGTTTTTTACCAAGTAACAAGATTAAACTAGTTCATATTTGACAATATACAAAACTCTGGCATGTTTTTAGCATATTTTATTTTAATTCATTTAATCTATACTTATAAACCATTCCCCACCCCAGCTCCAAAATAGACAGTCTCAGCTTTTCTGTGAACTGCAATCCTAGAAAACAGGCTGTAAAATGGATCATCATAAATCAGTATGCATTTTCTCACAGAACTAATGCTATGACACTTGTTGTTCAAGTCTTGGTTATCTGAATCCTTGCGGATTCTAAGTTGTATAGAGAAGCAAGAGTTATCACAACACAGAATTTCCAATGATAAACTATTTATAAAATTAGTTCCCAATCAGATACATGTGATCTCAAAGACCTATAAAGCATAGGTACAGCAGGTAAAAAAAATATGATCTACTTGCTTATATCATAGCTTTGATTATGCTACCTGTCTAACAATCTCAATTATCTAACAATTTTGCTCATCATCTTAGAATTTAAAAGGACACTGGGAGAATGACTCAGATAGCCCAGATCTCCTTAAAAACCTGTCAAGAAAGAATGAACTGAACACTACTTTTTTTCTCCTTCAAATTTCCCAACAATGAATTTAAGGCTTAAAAACTAATTCATTTGGTTTAAAAAAAAAAAATTGTCCCCAAAGCAAAACAAAACAAACTCTAAGTACAGGCTACAATGAAGGAACTGGGGCGGGGGGGCGGGGTGGAGGGGGAATTCAGAATGGCTGAGTCATGTCCTATCCCCAGACAGTCTGATTCAGTAAGACTGGGTGATGCTAAAATCTGCATTTTTAACAAGCACTCCCAGGGGATTCTGACTAACCTACTGGATAGGGAAGTGTTTGCAGGCTAACTTTCCATGAACAGCCTTGGCAGTTCGGGATTTAGCACTAGTCAGAAGTGTCCCATCAGTGCCTAGTTCTATCAGCACAAGACTCACTAGAAGTCCCAGTTCTCCCGTATCCGGTCTCACCCTCACCCCTTCTGTACCTGCCTCCAGCTCTGGGCCCTACTGTAGCCTAGCTTCTGGTGGCCCTCTTGCCAGCGCTACCCTAGCCAAAAACAGTCCCAAGTTTGATTAGAAGTCAATTCAGTATTCAAAAGAAAAGACAAGGATTGCTTACCATCTTTACTTCTTGAAGGACTTTCTTTAGCCATTTCAATATCTTCTACTTCAAAATTGGTCAAAACAGAGCCACCTGCTTCTTGGAAATCCTGGGCAAATGACAAAGCCACCTGCTGATAGTCCACAATGCCAGTATGAGGACAATCAATAGCCATTAGACCCTGGCACAGAATTGTGAAAAAATCAAGACAATACAATTAAAAACCACTGAGCATAGGTTGTGCGATAACTTTGATTTTTGGCCGAATTTTTTTATTGTTTATATTGATGGATAACACACAATTAGCCTTTCCTGGCAAACATCTGATAGTCTTAAAGAAAAATAAAAGTGCTCAATTCAATGCCTAAATTTGAAATTGAATACATATATAATTTGTCTAACAGATAAAAGAAATAATACTAGCTAAATAAGAAAACCTCTATAGTCAGGAAATAATTCTCCTCCTTAGAGGAGTTAATTTTTCCAGGCTCTTCCAGCTGCTACAATGAGTTTTTCTGTTTTCTTTATACCTTACCCTATCTGATTCTGATTCATATCTGATTCTGAATCAAACAGTGTATCACCAATTATACTTTAAACAAACTAGAGATTTTTCCCAGTAGTATATTATATGTCATGCACACTCAGTGAGAGCTCAGAGTTGTTCACAGTGTTTGCTGAGTGTCGATTTGATTTGCTGCAGAATCTATCTTCAAGACTACAACTACTGAATGGAGATTTTATGTAGTTAATTCAAACTTTCTCTTCAGGTAATATGAGAAATTAATAGCCTGAGTCTTTTGTTGCTATGTTGGGGTATGTGTGTGTGTTGTCACTCAAAACATGTTTAAACTCTATAAATGAATGATCTACAACCATACCTATTTAATTTTTTGGAATAAGTATTGAATGTGCATTGGCTTTTCTAATTCTGAAGAAAAGGAAACAAGTAGCATTTCACAAAGTATTGACTACATTTTGGTGAATCCTTGGAAATGGCACCATTTTCTGTTGCCTTATTGTATATAAGAGTATATCAGTTCTCCCAATCAATTGCCCCTAAGAGTGTAGCCTGGTTCCCAGGATAAATGGCGCCCAGAAGTTGAGCACGACAGGTAAATGCTGCTATCCTCCTGTTTGGCCAGGACTGCACTGTTGTTGCAGTTTTACAATGATATCTGATAATATTATTTTAACTATCTCATCTGTATTCACTGCTCCACCCCTACCCCAGTGCATTTACCTGCTTGGCCTTTAAAAGTTTTTGACTTTGCCACCCATCCCTGACCAATGCTTCCAAATGGCCAGATGACACTAAAGGTGAAGGCTCACAAAATGCCTCACAGTCTCTTTTCACAAACTGAACATAACATTTGGCAAACTTCATCATTTTCCTGACAGTCTTGCTTCCAGAATATGACAGCATTTGCCAAGAACAGGAAATCATTCCTTCTGTTTCAATACAATCACATGTAAGATTTTACATTAGAACTTACATTGCCTGAAATCCCTAAATTCGCAGGTCAAATAAGTATAATTCAACTTTAAACTACAAATGGTATTTGGGGTACAATAACCTTGGAAGCTAACTTAGGATAATACTAAGAGTTTAGCCACAAAAAATAAGAGTTTAGTTACAAAATACTTCCTTACGTAGCATAAAAACTATGTGACAAGTATGATAACAGGGTGATAAAAACATGCTGTAAAAGTGTTTCATATCAATAGTTTTTTATAATCCCAAATATCCTCCTTATTCATCTTATACTCCTATAACCCAGCACATGCCTGACACACAGAAGCACTCAACTATTTACTGACTGACTGAACTTTTGAGGGCTGTCTTTAAACTTACTAGATTCCTCCCCCGCCCCAGACCTTCCCTAACAGGTTTTCCTTCTTCCTTCCCTTTCTAGCCTTGGCTGTGACCGGTCCTCATGAGATGTTGGTGTGCCCCGCCTATATGTGTAGTGGGGGGAAGGTGGAGCGAGTCACTGCTGCCCAGCAGTCAGACACTCTGGCCCAGGGCAGGGTTGGGGGACAGGCTGACTGCGTCTGTCAGCCAGCAGGCTGGGCGTGCACTGTCCAGGTTAGCAGGTCAGAGCTTGAATCTGAGGTTACGGCAGGTCAGGTGTCTGGAAAAGAACCAGGCAAGCAGGTCAGGGAAAGTTGGGAGCTGGAAGTCAGTCAGGAGGCTAGAGGAACAGAGGAACGTGTGCCTGACCAATAGTGCTAAAGAAAAGGCAGGCGGATCACCACAGCTAACGTCAGAGGAGGCCGTCAGGATTTACCCACAGCAAGCACTGTCAAGAGCTATCCTTCAAAGTCAAAGTTTACAGAGGCAGTTTAAAATTTTCCAAGATACTTCCCCTAGGGGCACTTAATTTTCTTCTGAAAGAGATCTGGTCCAAGAAGCCCTTTCCGAGTTCCCCTGACAAACTGTTTCTTTCTGGAGGGCCTGGAAGAAACAGATGTGACCCTATACCATGGAAATTTCGCCACCCATTCTTGGTAGTGGTGGTGAAGTTGGGGGAAAAGGAAGGAATTTACTCAAGACACTTCTATGAAATAACCAGAGTATATTTTCTACTATGTATTGCCACCCCTAAATATCAATACACCTAGACATTGATAACCATAATGTGGCATTCTATAAAGCAGATCACTACTGCAGAGGACTCAGAGAAAAGTAGGATATACCTCTTTTATGAGTTACACTATTTATTCATCTTTCAAGTGAGGGGTTCACTGCTGAGAAGATTTTCCTAGACTTTCAGAGTAAGCTAAAAGCTCTCCCTTACCTTGGCACAAGACAGAGTATCAGTTCTATCAGAAAACTTATCACTGTATTAAAATTGTATTTTCTGCTATACTACAACTTCCTTCAGGATGACAACTCTGTCTTACTCACTTTCATATCTGCAGTGCCCAACATAGTGTTCGGCACATAGTAAAGAAGAAAATGTCAGTTAAACTGAACAGAAACATAGCAGTTCCGAGTCAGATCTGGGAGGAGGGGACTCTTTAAGTTGTACGACCTTGGAGAATTACCTTAACCAGTTTCTTCACTTATAAGACACAAAAATATGCATACATAATTTGATTATCTATACACACATACTTCATCCACCTCATTCCAAGACACGTGAGGATCACACGGTCAGGTACACAGAACAATATCCAGATTCATCCTGAACCTTTATGACTTATGAAGAGTTGTTTTGTTTTTTGTTTCTTTTTTAACAGTTAGGCATGATATAAAGAACCATGGGTCCATGTTTCCATTTTTTTTCTATCTTTAAAGTGCTGACAAGGATACATGACAGACAACGATTGTTGTTCCAGTTGATTAGCTGGAATCTTCCATATACTCCAGATTTCAGTACTGCCACGAAACAAATAATCCTGTTTTCCAAACTCCACAATCAATATTGTTTTTACATCTTGACTAAATCCACAGTGGGGTCAGGGGCTCATATGTGCTTTTATTTATTTATTTTTTTACACCAAACTTAAAATGTGAAAGAGCTTTTCGTTAGTACATAAAAAGAGAAACACATGTTAAAAATTAGCATGCCTTCCTGGGGGAGGTTATAAATTGTTTTATTCTCAAATGGCAAGGTAATACTTGATACAGATCAGCGAGATTCTCACATCTTAATTTCACAACCAAATCCCATCAAAATCACATAAAGCTACAAAACAGCAACAGGTTTAGCTGTTTTATATTCAGGAAGCGCTCAATAATTTTTGTAAAGCACTGTTTAGATGTGAGTTTAAATGCTTCATTTTTGTTTTAGTAGACTTGATTTTTTAGAGCAGTTTTAGGTTCACAGAAAAATTGAGGAGAAGGTACAGAGATTTCCCATATATTTCCTGCCCCCCACATGTACAGACTCCTAATCTCTTTATTTTTTTTATACAGCAGGTTCTTATTAGTTATCCATTTTATACATATTAGTGTACACATGTCAATCCCAATCTCCCAATTCATCACACCACTAGCCCCGCCGCCACTTTCCCCCCTTGGTGTCCATACGTTTGTTCTCTACATCTGTGTCTCAATTTCTGCCCTGCAAACCGGTTCATCTGTACCGTTTTTCTAGGTTCCACATACATGCGTTAATATACAATATTTGTTTTTCACTTTCTGACTTACTTCAGTCTGTATGAGTCTCTGGATTCATCCACATCTCTAAAAATGACCCAATTTCGTTTCTTTTTATGGCTGAGTAATATTCCATTGTATATACGTACCACATCTTCTTTACCCAATCATCTCTCGATGGGCATTTAAGTTGCTTCCATGTCTTGGCTATTGTAAATAGTGCTGCAATGAACACTGGGGTTCATGTGTCTTTTTTTTTTTTTGAATTTAATTTAATTTATTTTTTTATACAGCAGGTTCTTACTAGTGATCAGTTTTATCCACATCAGTGTATACATGTCAATCCCAATCGCCCAATTCATCACACCACCATCCCCACCACCCCGCAGCTTTCCCCCCTTGATGTCCATATGTTTGTTCTCTACAACTGCGTCTCAACTTCTGCCCTGCAAACTGGTTCATCTGTACCACTGTTCTAGGTTCCACATACATGTGTTAATATACGATATTTGTTTTTCTCTTTCTGACTTACTTTACTCTGTATGACAATCTCTAGATCCATCCACGTCTCAACAAATGACCAAATTTCGTTCCTTTTTATGGCTGAGTAATATTCCATTGTATATATGTACCACACCTTCTTCATCCATTCGTCTGTTGATGGGCATTTAGGTTGCTTCCATGACCTGGCTATTGTAAACAGTGCTGCAATGAACACTGGGGTGCATGTGTCTTTTTGAATTACGATTTTCTCTGGGTATATGCCCAGTAGTGGGATTGCTGGATCATATGGTAATTCTACTTTTAGTTTTTTAAGGAACCTCCATAGTGGCTGTATCAATTTACATTCCCACCAACAGTGCAAGAGGGTTCCCTTTTCTCCACACCCTCTCCAGCATTTGTTGTTTGTAGATTTTCATGGTGTATGATCCTTTTAATGTGTTGTTGGATTCTGTTTGCTAGTATTTTGTTGAGGATTTTTGCACCTATATTCATCAGTGATATTGGTCTGTAATTTTTTTTTGTAGTATCTTTGTCTGGTTTTGGTATCAGGGTGATGGATGGCCTCATAGCATGAGTTTGGGAGTTTTCCTTCTGCAGCTTTTTGGA
>NW_020171811.1:440622-529801 GCF_003031525.2 Neophocaena asiaeorientalis asiaeorientalis | reverse complement strand
TGCTCTGGTGGGCAGAGCTCAGTAAAACTTTAATCTGCTTGTCTGCTAATGGGTGGGGCTGGGTCCCCTCCCTGTTGGTTGTTTGGCCTGAGGTGACCCAACACTGGAGCCTACCCGGGCTCTTTTGTAGGGCTAATGGCAGACTCTGGGAGGGCTCACGTCAAGGAGTACTTCCCAAAACTTCTGCTTCCAGTGTCCTTGTCCTCACGGTGAGACACAGCCACCTCCCACCTCTGCAGGAGACACTCCAACACTAGCAGGTAGGTCTGGTTCAGTCTCCTATGGGGTCACTGCTCCTTCCCCTGGGTCCCGATGTGTGTGCCCTCTGAGAGTGGAGTCTCTGTTTCCCCCAGTCCTGTCAAAGTCCTGCAATCAAACCTCGCTGGCCTTCAAATTCTGATTCTCTAGGAATTCCTCCTCCCGTTTCCAGGCCCCCAGGTTGGGAAGCCTGACGTGGGGCTCAGAACCTTCACTCCAGTGGGTGGACTTCTGTGGTATAAGTGTTCCCCAGTCTGTGAGTCACCCACCCAGCAGTTATGGGATCTGATTTTATTGTGATTGTGCCCCTCCTACCATCTCATTGTGGCTTCTCCTTTGTCTTTGGATGTGGGGCATCTTTTTTGGTGAGTTCCAGTGTCTTCCTGTCGATGATTTTTCAGCAGTTAGTTGTGATTCCAGTGCTCTCACAAGAGGGAGTGAGAGCATGTCCTTCTACTCTGCCATCTTGAACCAATCTCCTAATCTCTTTAATACTAGTGTCTTTCCCCCTTAAGTATGGCATCAGTCTAAATAACCAGTTCTGCTATACACTGAATGTCTGTGTGCCTCCAAAATTCATATGTTGAAACCTAATGACCCATGTGACGGTATCTGGAGGTGGGGCCTTTCGGAAGTGATTAGGTCATGAGGATGGAGGCTTCATGAATGGGATTAGTGCCTTTATAAAAGAGACTCCAGAGAGTTCCCTTACCCCTTATGCCATGTGAGAACACAGCAAGAAGATGGTCTATGAACCAGGAAGTGGGTCCTCACCGGACATCAAATCTTCCAGAGCCTTGATCTCAGACTTCCAGCCTCTAGAACTGTGAGAAATAAATATCTGACATTTATAAGCTAACTGGTTCATGGTACTTTGTTGCAGCAGCCCCAACTGACTAAAACAAACTCTTATATGAGTTATTCACAAGCCTGGTTAGAAGACATCCTAGGATCTCTCTACAATGTTTTTAAATAGCCTATTTTACTCTGCAGAGGAATTGATATGGCTTAAAGGAAATAAACAGAATAAAATATTGAGTTACAAGCAAAGCATCAGGAAAGGGGGAAAATGTAAAGCAGGAGGAAAAGAACAAACATAACTAAGTTATCTTAACAGATTTCATGAAAAGTCCCCAAGTATCTCAAACAAAACCAATTTGAATTCACTAGAATTACTGCTTAAATAAGCCCAAAATAACATCTACCACTTCTTGAGGATTAACATATGCTGGATGCCTTACATATATCACTATATTTAATTCTCAGAACAACCTGCATTTTACAAATGAGGAGTCTGAGGTTTAGAACAATTTTAACCCACTCAAGGTAAACAGCTGTTAAATAGGCAGATATGAGATTTAAATTTATGTCTGTCTGGCTTCTCAGCCACCACATTCTGCTGCTCACCTTATGTCAGATCCTACTTTATGGAAAAAAAAAAAAAAGACAGAATATAGTGAGATAAAATAAAGAATAATATGTCAAAATTCCCTGAAGTCTAGAAATTACTAACCCATGATATTCAAGAGTAGCAGAAGTAAATCAGGTAGTCTAAAAATAACTATAAATAAGTGGTGTTGATGGTATCATGGTGAGCATAGCTGCCTTCCAATAATAAATATAAATAGCTTTGACCTCCCGCCTCAAGGCTCCCCTCTCTCCCATGTCCAATTCCACCCTATGTACCAGAACTTGATTAACCTTCCTCAATTAGCACAGTTTGCATATCATTTTCTTGCCTAAATCCTTCAGTGGCTCCCTACTGTTTGATCAGGAGCTGGTAATCTTTTCTGTAAAGGGCCAGATAGTAAATATTTTTGCCCATGTGAGGCTTAGGATCTCTGTTTCAATTACTCGAGTTGGCTGTTTGGCACAAAAGCAGCCATAGACAACACATAAATGAATAAGTATGATTGTTCTCCAATAAAAATTTATTTGTGGACACTGAAATTTGAGTTTCATATAAGTTTCATGTGTCACAAAATATTATTCTTCTTTTAATTTTTTCAACCATTTAAAACAGCTTATAGGTCTTTAAAAGCATGTGGTGGGCTGGATTTGGCCCACAGGCCATAGTTTGCCAATCCTGGCTTAAGACCGTGTAGCATTTGCCCAAAGCCTGAAAGAAATAGCCAAAATTAGATATTCAGTGAAGATGTCTTCTTTTTTTAAAAAAATCAGTCATTCATTCACCATCTCAGAGAGATAAGAAATGCATGGGGAGAGGAAAAGGGAGAAGAAGACCTACTCCCACAAGTTAAACACTGATTATTCTGATTGAGTCTGAGGGGAGAGAAGGGTGAGGTTTTCTGGAGTTGAAGATGCTATGACTTTCTCTGCAGGAAGAACTCATTTAACACTGTTTGGATTCCTAGTCTCTTGGGAACTTTATACTAATTAATAAAATCAAATATTTTGATCTAACTTTAACTGCACAACTACAGATAACTTAAGGGAAAAAAATCTATTTCTATCTTGTCTTTTTGTGAAAGGATTTGAAGCAGCCTGTAAAAACAAACAAACAAAAAACACATACAAAATAATATATGCTAGCATTAAATATTGAGCCAGACAAGTATATGGGTTGGAAAGGAAGAAATAAGTTATTATTTGCAGACGACATGATTGTACATAGAAAATACAAAAGAATTGGGACTTCCCTGGTGGTCCAGTGATTAAGACTCCACACTTCCACTGCAGGGGGCATGTGTTCGATCCCTGGTTGGGGAAGTAAGATCCCACATGCCATATGGTACGGCCAAAAAAAAAAAGAATTTTTAGACAAACTATTAGAATCAATAAGTGAATTCAACAACCAAGATGAATACATGGTCAAAAATCAATTTGATTTCCATATATCTGTAATGTATAAGTAGAAAATAAACTTTAAATAACAATACTATTTATGAGAGTATAAAAAATCAAATACCTAGAAATAAATCTAAGAGACATGTAAGACCTCTACACTGAAAACTGTAATACATTTTTTTCAATAAATTAAAGATTCAGATAAATGGAGTGACCCATGTTCATGGATTGGAAGATTCAATATTGTAAATATGTCAACTGTCTGCAAATATGTCAACCTACATATTCAGGGCAATCTCAATTGAAATCACAACAGGTTATCCTGTGGACTTTAGCAAATTAATTCTAAAATTATGGATATGGAAATGCAAAGATCCAAGAATAGGCAATACAATGTTGAAGAAGAACAAAATTGAAGGACTTACTCAACCAGATGTCTAGACCTATTGAAAAGCTATAGTAACTAAGACATTATGGTAGTGGTACAAGAAGAGGCAACAGAAGAGAAGAGAGTCCAGACATAGAGCCCACCTATATATAGTCACCTGGTATCACAAAGGTAACACTGCAGTGCAGTGGGGAAATAATGATCTTTTTGATAAATGGTGCTGGGCTAACTGGATATCTACATATGAGGGGAAAAAAGTGTACCTTGACCCCTATCTTATACCATAAACAAAAATCAATTCCAAATGGATCGTAGATCTAAATGCGAAAGGTAAAACAACATAGCTTTTAGAAAAAAAGCATAGGAGAATATCTTCCTGATGCTGAAATAGGCAAAGATTTCTCAGAGTACAAAAAAGCACTAAGCATAAAAGAGAAATATATGCATAAATTGATTCAATGATTACATTAAGACTAAGAACCTCTGTTCATCTAAAGACACTATTAAGAGTGAAAACACAAGCCACAGAGTCATAGAAGATATCTATTGTGTATATACATATATATATATATATATATATACACAACAAAAGACACATATTCAGACTATATAATGAACTTATAAAATTAATAAGAATTAATAATTGTTAAGAAGGACAGTCAACCCAATAGAAAAATGGGCAAAGGACTTAGTTACTTCACAAAAGAAAATATCCAAATGGCCAGTAAACATATGAAAAGGTGTACAATTTTATGGGTCAACAGGGAAACTATAATATTATACTACTACATAGCCACCAGAATGGCTAAAATGAAAACAACAAACAATATTAAGTGTTGGTGAAGATAAGGAGCAACTGTAACTCTCATACACTGTTGATAAGAGTATTATTTGGGACAAATGCTATGGAAAATTCTTTGGCAGTACCTGCCACAGCCATACATATATATAAATTATGACCATAATTTCCCTCCGAGGTATATCCCCAACGAAAGTGTGTACATGTGTTCACCAAAATAGATGTGCTAGAATGTTCTTAGTAGCACTATTTGCAAGAGCTCCAAATTGGAAACTACCCAAAACGCCCAACAACAGTATAAAGAACCATGCTATGTTCATACAAAGGATTATCATACAGCAATGACAACAAATTATAACTACATGCAATAATATGGATGAATTTTATAAACAATACTGAATAAAAGAAGTCCAGACACAAACGAGCACATACTATATGATTCTACTTACACAAAATTCAAAAATCTATGATGTAAAAGAAAAGTGGTCATCCTTAAGGGAAAGGTAGTATCTAGGAGGGGGCATGAGGGGAATTCTGAGAAACTGGTAATGTTCTGTTTGTTGATCTGGATGATCACACTTAACGAAAATTTATCAAGCTGTATACATTTATGATTTTGGATGTATGCTGTGATTCAATAAAAAGTTCCAAAAAATCAGAGCATATAGAAAACAAAGGTGGAAAGATAAGATGAAACAAAGAGAAAATTTAATACATGAAAATAAAAATGTATGCTTAATGCTCTAGATATTTGGCAAGAGTAGGGCACAAATGAGTTTCTGCTTAGAGCCAAGGCAAACAGGACAATACAGTTAAAGAATTCAGTGTCCATCGATAAAAACAAGCCAATTGTGCTCAGGAAAAACAAAACTATTCTTAGAACTGGAGTCTGAAATTTCTCCTGAGTGTTCTCAGAGAGATGTTGTTTGACAGTGAACCTATGTCCTCAACCACCTCCTTATAGTAGAGGCCTCAATGAGGGACACAATGACTTTCTCCATAGGCTGATGCCATAAAACCAAAACACAACTCAAGGAGAGTAATCTGGGGTCAAGAAGTAGGATGGGGAGAGAAAAACACTACAGTGTAGGTGTACTACAATCTGATGGTCTGGAGAGATGTACAAGAATGAATGGTCTACATATCATCCAGGCTCTCTCCCTTAAATAGTGTTTCTCTAAAGCAAGCTTTTGATAAGCACTGCCTGACAGTGAGCTCAATGTCACACTCGCTAAGACAGGTACCCATAGTCCAGCTATTGGAATATGTCATTAAAACACTGGGGAATGGGGAACAGGAGATACAGCAATTCATTGGAACAGTCAGTGGAATGAGAGTTGGACAGATAGCCTCTAAAAGGCTATCAAGGGAAGTTGATATGCAGAGTAACTATTGTATTATTATTCGTCTTTCTATCACAAATACAAGAAAGAAGATCTGGTTTTCCCCACAGCATGTTTTAAGCCAGAAACTCTATAACCTACCCTCCTGAAACAGATCCAATATTGTAGCCACCCTCCTCAAAAATTTTTAGTGGCTACCTATGCCTACTGGATAAACTTCAAAGTTATCAGCATGGATATGATATCAAGCCCTTTATGTGGGCTGATTCTGCCTTCCCAGTCTCATCTATTATCTCTTGCTACACACCCTATGATCCAACCACATCTCACCACTCAGTGGTTTCCAAACATGCCATAGAGTCTCAGACCTCCTCTTGCTTTTGCCTATGTTCTTCAGGACCTGGTAGTTTCTTGTAGGAAAAGAAGAAATCAGGTGTCTAGAGTTTGTGGCAATGCCCTCTTGTGTCTGGCACCTTCATGCTTCTGTAACAGGATTATTTAACTGTCTCTATGATTCCTGCTTCCTATAAACTCACCCTCAGCCTCCATGTCACAGGACTTAGCCCTATCCCTGTGAGCCTGTGTGTGGGGTGAGTGAATCACTTACCCTACAATATGGCTCCTTCTTTTTTATGTCCTCTTGCTGGATCAGCCTCAGGTCCTGGACACCATTCTGCAGGCCTCTCTCATACAGGGCCTTAAGTCTGGGAATTTCTTCTTGTTCAACAGCTACTATAAGCTTAAAAAGAAAAAAGATAAAGAACATGAATAGAGTTAAATATATCATCAGCTATGATAGATAAAATCAATAGAAAATCATAAATTAGTGTATGATTCAAATTGGGTTGATTTTTTTAAACTGTTTTTGCTTCATGTATCTACTTCTCCCTTTCTTCATGACTTCACTTTCTTCCTCCACCAAAAAAATTTGTCTTAAGACTGCATTAAAACAAAGGTGAGATGTAGCCTCAATTGTCACATCTGCTATGACAGTTGCTACATGCACCTTGGCCAGAAGTATCGCCATCACTCCCTCAATCCTAGAGGGAAAAGAAGCACAGGTTGCTTAGTCTTTACATTAAAAACCAAACAAAAAACAAAAGCGAAACAAAACTAAACAAAAACCAGTACATCAGAAAGACAGGCAATATTCAGTATAATGGAATATCGCTAACAGAAAACTATTTTATTTTTTGGGATAAAGTACATTTCAAAGTATTTACTAATGCATTCTGTTGCAGAGGAGAAAAACAGAAAATTCATCCAGACTCTTTTTCTGTTTATTTCTGGGCAGAGTATCTGTTTGAGGTAGTTTCTTACTTAACAGCTACCAGCAAAGGAAAGCACAGATGATATTCACAAGTACATCAGAATTCAAAAATCACTATTTCATAGCAAGGAGTCAACCGAACTCCATAAAGTAATACTTTTAATCAAGGTGTAAAGGTTATTTAAATCAACAAATAATTAACCTTAAAAATATACATGGAATCATAGGGCACTATCAAGAAATTGAAAAGATAACCCACTGAATGGGAGAAAATACTTGCAAATCATTATCGCTGATAAGGCTCTAATATGCAGAATATATAAAGAACTCTTTAGAAACTCTGTACAAACTTCCAAATATAAAATAAACAAGTCATAGGGATGTAATGTACAGCATGGTGACTATAGTTAATAATTGTGTACTGCATATTTGAAAGTTGCTAAGAAAATAGATCTTAAAAGTCCTCATCACAAGAAAAAAAATACTTTTTCTTACTGTGAATGGTGACAGATGTTAACTAGACTTATGGTGGTGATCATTTCACAATATATACACTCAATTTAAAGAATAAAAGGACTTCAAACTTGAAAAAAAAAAAAAAAAGAAGTTGGGGAGGGGCAGACACTCAGAGGCACAAATCAGTGACTGAACCAGGAAAACTCTGAAATCAGGTCATTAAGTCACATTGACACCGTTGTGGCCTGGAAGCAGCAATCTGTAAATTAACACCTGGAGCTGAGCTGAGATGGATTAGAAGCAATGATGTGATTTGATGTGAAGAGGGAATATGAAGTAGTGTTCAAGGCCCCAGAAAGAAGTAGGGGTTACAGAGCTCAAGATCATCCTATGGGTAGGCATGAGGCATGGTATGTTTCTCAATGGTGGATGTTATGGATGTTGTCTGGTTCCTTTGGCTTAAAGGATTAAAAAAAAAAAACAAAAAGAACCCTCATAACTCAACCATAAAAACTGTAAATACAGTTTTATATCTTGCTTTTTTTACTTCACTATATCAGGACCATTTTCCCACATCATTAAAAAAAAATCTTCATAGCATCTTTAATGGTGACAATGAACTTTTATTCTTAAAAATTACATGAAGAAGAGTTATAAGGAAATATTATGAACAGCTGTATGCAACAAATTAGATAATCTATATGAAATGGGAAAATTCTTAAAAAGACACAAACTTCTGAAACTGACTCAAGAAGAAAAAGAGTATCTGAATAGACCCATAACAAGAAATGGAATTAGTAACTGTAAAGGCTCAGGCCTCATGAATGCTACCAAATGTTTAAAGAAGAATTAATACCAATTCTTCATAAACTCTTCCAAAAAACAGAAGAGAAGGGAACACTTCCTAATTCTATAAGGCCAGTTAACACTCAAACGAGACACAGATATCAAAAGAAAACAAACCTGTATATCAATATCCCTTATGAGTTTTGATATAAAAATTCTGAACAAAATACTAGTATATTGAGTGCAGCGACATATAAAAAGGATTATATACCATGACCAAGTGGGATTCATTGCATGAATGCAAGATCTATTTAACATCCAAAAGTCAATTAATGTAATAAATTCATATTAATAGAATAAAGGACAAAACCACATGACTGCCTCAAGAGACATAGAAAAGGCATTTGAGAAAATCCAACACCTATTCATGATTAAAATCAACAAACTGCAGGTAAAAAGGAACTTCCTCAGTCTGATAAAGGGCATCCACAAAAAACCCACAGCTATCATTACACTTAATAGTAAAATACTGAATGCTTTCTCCCTAAAATCAAGAACAACACAAAGATACCCACTTTCACTACTTTTATTCAACATTGTATTAGAGATTCTACCCAGGTAAATTAGGCAAGAAAAAAAGTAAAACTATCTTATTTGCAGATGACATGATCCTGCATATAGAAAATCCTAAGGAATCCACACACACACACACGAAAAACTATTAGACTAAAAAACGAGTTCACCAAAGTTGAAGGATAAAGATCAATACACAAAAATCAATCATATTCTATACATTAGCAATGAATAAACCAAGCTGAAATTAAGAAAACAATTCCCCTCACAAAAGCATCAGAAAGAATAAAATATCAAGGAATAAAATTACAAAAGAAGTGCAAGACCTGTAAAATGAAAAATGTTTTTAAATTGTTGAAAGAAATTAAAGAAGATCTAAATAAGTGGGAAGACATCCCCAGTTCATGGTTTGCAAAATTTAATATTGTTAAGGTGGCAATACTCCCCAAACTGATCTATAGATTCAATATAATTGCTCGCTAACAAAAATCCCAGCTGCCTTTTTTGGAGAAACTGACAAACTGACCCTAAAATTCATATGGAAATGCAAGGGACCCAGAATAGCCAAAACACTCTTGAAAAAGAACAAAGTTGGAGGACTCACACTTACTGATTTCAAAAAATAAAGAGATACAGTAAACAAGATAGTGTGGTACTGGCATAACAATAGACACACATCAATGGAATGGAATTGAGAATCCTAAACAAACCTTCTTACACTTATGCTCAACTGATTTTTGATACAGGTGCCAAAACAATGTAGAAAGAATAGTTTTTTCAACAATTGGTGCTGAGACAACTGGATATCCACATGCAAAAGAATGAAGTTGGAACTCTTCCTCACACCATATACCAAAATTAATTAAAAAGTGAACCTAGGGCTTCCTTGGTGGCACAGTGGTTGAGAGTCCACCTGCCGATGCAGGGGACACGGGTTCGTGCCCCGGTCCGGGAGGATCCCACGTGCCGTGGAGCGGCTGGGCCCGTGAGCCATGGCCGCTGAGCCTGCGCGTCCGGAGCCTATGCTCTGCAACGGGAGAGGCCACGACAGTGAGAGGCCCGCATACCGCAAAAAAAAAAAAAAAGTGAACCTACTCTGGAGGAATACGTGTAGGGGTAGAAGCTCTGCCTCTGATGGTGGGGTCTGGTGAAGGGGCAGTAGGCCATCTGAAAAGGTGGTAAGAAGCACCTGAAGCAGCCCAAGAAGCAGGCCAAGAAGTTGGATGAGGATGATAAGGCATTCAAGCAGAAACAAAAAGAGAAGCAAAAGAAACTTGAGGCTGCAAGGAAGGTCCTCCTGGCGACAGTTGGAATCAAGAAATCTGTCAAAAAGTAAGCTGTTCCTTTTGCCAGAGGCAATGGTGATCCTTAATTCCATTCCTGTTTAAATAACTGGATTCCCTGCCATAACATCTGTTGCCACCTATAGTTAGAATGAAGTGCTGTCTTGAAACCTGCTATAAATTTAAGAACAAACTTTTCTTAAAGTTTAAAAAAATGAAATCATACAGTGGTTCATCTTCTCTTTAGTTCTTCTCATTCGGCCATTTCTACCTTAGCTGTGAGGTCAGAGTAAACCCAGCCCAGAATCCTGCCAAAGTCTGTTCTTCAATCTTTGTTCTAGCTCCAATTCTATAACACTCAGAATTAAACCAACTCATTTGGGGGAAAAAAACTATCACAGATCTAAACATCAGAGCTAAGGTTTTGACATTAGAAGAAAATGTAGGAGCACTTTTTCATGATCTAAAGTTAGGCAATGATTTCTTAGATATGACACTAAAAGTATGAGCAATAAAAGAAAAGATAAACTAGAGTTCATCAAAATTGAAAGTTTCTGTGCTTCAAAGGATACCATCAAGAAGTAAAAAAGAAAATCTACAGAATGGGAGAAAATATTTAGTAATATTTAAAATACCATCATTACTATTGCTATTATTTTATTTAAAAATATATATATTTTAATATTTTAGTAGTATTTTAGTAAATACCCTATAGCTGATAAGGGATATTTATATATCCAGAATATATAAATAACACATACAAATCAACAATAAAAAGACAAAGAACTCAATTTTAAAATGAGCAAAAGATTTGAATTGATATTTCTCCAAAGAAAATAAATGAATGGCCAATAAGTATATGAAAAGATGCTTAACATCATTAATTACTATGTTTACTTACATAAAAACCACAATGATATAGCACTTCACACCCTCTAGGATAGCTAAAATGAAACAGACAATAACAGGTGTTCATGAGGATGTGAGGATATTGGAATCCTCATTAACTGCTGATGGGGATGTAAAATAGTACAGCACTTTGGAAAACAGTTTCACACTTCCTCAAAATGTTAAACATGTAGTTACCATATGACCCAGCAACTCCACTCATAGGTATATACCTGACAGAAATGAAAACATAGGTCCATACAAAAACTTGTACATAAATGTCCATAGCAGCATTATTCATAGTAGCCAAAAAGTGGAAACAACCCAAATGTCCATCAACTGATAACTGGATAAACAAAATGTGGTATACCAATACAATGGAGTATAACGAGGAATGAAGTACTGATTCATGCCACAAGATGAACGAACCTTGAAAACACTATGCCAAGTGAAAGAAGCCAATCACAAAAGACAACATATTGTATGATCCCATTTATATGAAACATCTAGATTTTGCAAATTACATGGATATAGAGAAAGAAAAGCCAGGCATTTTTTAAATCAACATTTAAGATTACTAAGTAAATGCTATTTATAAATAAGTCAAGGCCCTAGTAAAATGCCATACCTTGCCACATTGCTTGTAGGAAATTCCCTTTTGGTTACAGTACTCATAGATGAGGGCTGCGCCTTGTACACATAACTTAGCTTTCAGAGATTCAGGTTTATAATAAATTCCACTATGTATGACACCACTGTTATGTCCAGTCTGATGAATAGCTATGGAACAAGAGAAACAGGTTAAGAGAAACTACATGACTCATTCAAAACTTAAGAAGTGGGGGAATACACTTACAGTTGAAGCTATTAGAGACAACTATTTAAAATTCTGTCTGAGTTTGTTCTTATAGTCAGAGCACTTCTAGCATCCCGTAGCAGCCAACCATGGTGTCTGTGTCACATCCCTCCAGCCCATCTCTGACTTCCGCTACAACTTTGGTGCACAAACCGCCCCCCTCACCACCAGCAAACCACTTCAAGGGTCCACTACAGCTCTCTGCCTTCTGCTCCAGGGCCTTTTCTAATATTTGGGGGCACAGGGACTCAACGCCCTATGGACAATCCTCAACCAAAGGGACAGAAGCTGATGGATAAATGAGCACAATCCTGGGAAACATTAGGTAGCTCCTCGGAGGTCTCAGTGGAATTAAGCTCACAGCTGCAACCTAGATAACACACCCTCACAAGGTTTTTCCTCCTTCCCTGTTTACTCTCCCCACCTCCTCACTCCTGCCTCCTCGAATAACCTTGAAAAAAATCACCTACACCCAAATCCTAGTCCTAGGCTCTGCTTTCTAAAGAATCCAAACTGGGACACTAACATCGACATTCAGCATGAAAGATGTAGAACTGACAAAATGAGCAGGTGCTCAGGTTAAGGAACACTGAGAACATACATACCTAAATCTTTCTCCTTTTCCAGAACACCAATGGAAAGAGCTGGATGTCGCAGGATGAGTGCTCTGGCAGAGGCAAGCCCCACAATTCCGCCACCAATAATGACTACATCAAATGAGCTTTAAGAGAAAGCCACCTTTAAAGTAATGCATGTTTACAATAGACTTTATCAAACTTGACAGTTTCATTATCAACTGACAAAGTATTAATTAGTAATCATTAAAATCAAATGTTTATTGGGCTTTGTGACATTTGGCTTTATACTAACGAAGAAACCTTTAAAAGTCACGTGCATGTATAATCAGCTACAGCCAGCAGGCAGAGTGGCTAGTTGCCCAAGCTGCTCTAAGTCTCTATAATACTCTGCCCAACCTGGCTACGTCAGTGGTTACTCTCTTAACTATCACACTCTCTCCTCTACCATCTATTCGTTAAAAATTCAGGTGCAATATTCTTGAGGATAAGTTAACATTAAGTCTTTAACACCTAGTGTACAAAAATTTATAATTTTTTTATTCTGCTGAGAAGGAAACAGTCAGTGAGAACATCACACTTAAGGAAATAAGTGGTCCAGAAACGGGCTCAGAACCAGTTGTAGCCATAACTCTGATTATATAATCATTTAAAAAATTAGAAAGGTTATGTATAGTCTATCTAAATCTAAAATGAGAAGCTTAAAAGATTACCATAAGCACTGATCTCATGGTCAACAAATCTAGGTTTTACAGGAACGTGACCTATCTTGCTTCTTCACCCCATTTATTTTTTTTCACCCCCTCCTGCATTATATTATTTCAATCTAAATCTTAAACATGATCTGTAAATATTTCAATATGTTATTTCTAAAATGGCTCTTTAAAAACACACACACAGGGCTTCCCTGGTGGCGCAGTGGTTGAGAGTCCGCCTGCCGATGCAGGGGACACGGGTTCGTGCCCCAGTCCGGGAAGATCCCACATGCCGCAGAGCGGCTGGGCCCATGAGCCATGGCCACTGAGCCTGCGCGTCCGGAGCCTGTGCTCCTCAACGGGAGAGGCCGCAACAGTGAGAGGCCCGCGTAACGCAAAAACAAAACAAAACAAAACAAAACACACACACAATGTCATTATTCTAACCAAAAAATTCAGTTTTTAAATATCATCAAATATTCACAATAAAACTTTTAGAAGAAAACATAGGAGAAAATCTTTGGTATCTAGGGCTACTTGAAGAGTTCACACCAAAACCATGACCCATAAAAGAAAAAAAAATGATAAACTGGACTTCATCAAAATTAAAAACTTTTGCTCTGCAAAAGACTCTGTTAAGAGGATAAGAAGACAATGAACAAACTGGGAGAAAACACTTGTAAACCATATATCTGACAAAGGACACATTTCTCAAATATATATTAAGAACTCTAAAAATAAACAAGTCAAGACTTCACTGGTGGCTCAGTGGTTAAGAATCCACCTGCTAATGCAGGGGATGTGGGTTCGAGCCCTGGTCCAGGAAGATCCCACATGCTGCAGAGCAACTAAAGCTGTGCACCACAACTACTGAGCCTGCGCTCTAGAGCCCGCGAGCCACAACTACTGAGCCCGCGTGCGACAACTACTGAAGCCCGCATGCCTAGAGCCCGTGCTCTGCAACAAGAGAAGCCACCGCAATGAGAAGCCCGCACACCACAACGAAGAGTAGGCCCTGCTCTCTGCAACTAGAGAAAGCCCGCGCACAGCAACAAAGACCCAACGCAGCCATAAATAAATAAATAAATAAATTTATTAAAACAAACAAGTCATTTAGAGAATAGGCAAAAGATATGAACAAACATTTCATCAAAGAGGACAGATATATAGATGGCAAATAAGTACATGAAAATATGTTCAATACCTTTAGTCATTAGGAAAATGCAAACTAAAACTACAATGAGACATCACTACACCCCTATCACAATGGCTTTTTTTTTTTTTTAATGATAACAACAAATGCTGGTGAGGATGAGAGGAACTGGATCAACTCACACGTTACCGGTAGGAATGTAAAATAGTACAGCCACTCTGGAAAAACAGTATGGCAGTTTCTTAAAAAACTAAACATGTGCTTACTACATGTCTTAGCAACTGCACTCTTTGGCATTTATCCCAGAGAAATGAAAACTTACGTTCCTACAAAAATCTGTACATAAGTGTTCATAGCAGCTTTATTCATAATGGCCAAAAACTGAAACAGCCCAGATACCATTCAACTGGGGAGTGGTTAAACAAACTGCAATACATCCATATCATAGACTGCTACTCAACAATTAAATGGAACACAGGCAACACCTTAGATAGATCACAAGGACATTATGCTGCACGAAAAAAGCCAATCTCAAAGGGTTACATACTGTGTGATTCCACTTATATAACATTTTCAAACTGACAAAATTATAGAGCTGAAAAATAGATTCATGGTTGCCAAAGGTTAGAAAGGGTGGAGAAATGGGATGTGAACATAAAGGGGTAGGTAACACAATCTCTGTATTGATGGAACATTTCTGTTTCTTAATTGTGGTGGCAGTTACACAAATTAACACATGCGGTTAAATTGCATAGTAACACACACAAAAATGAGTGCATGTAACAGCAAAGGAAATCATAAACAAAATGAAAAGACAATCCACAGAATAGGAGAAAATATTTGTAAACGATGCAACCAACAAGGGATTAGTCTCCAAAATTTACAAACAGCTCACGTGACTCAATATCAAAAAAACAAACAACTCAATCAAAAATTGGGCAGAAGAGCTAAATAGACATTTCTCCAAAGGAGACATACAGATGGCCAACAGGCACAAGAAAAGATGCTCAACATCGCTAATTATTAGAGAAATGCAAATCAAAACTACAATGAGATATCACCTCACACCAGTTAGAATGGGCATCCTCAAAAAATCTACAAACAATAACTGCTGGAGAGGGTGTGGAGAAAAGGGAACCTTCTTGCACTGTTCGTGGGAATATAATTTGGTACGGTCACTATGGAGAACAGTGTGGAGGTTCCTTGAAAAACTAAAATAGAACTACCATATGACCCAGCAATCCCACTACTGGGCATGTATCCGGAGAAAAACATGGTTCAAAAGAATACATGCACCCCAATGTTCATTGCAGCGCTGTTTACAATAGCGAGACATGGAAGCAACCTAAATGTCCATCGACAGATGAATGGATAAAGATGTGGTACATATATAAAATGAAATACTACTCAGCCATTAAGAAGAATGAAATAATGTCATCTGCAGCAACATGGATGGACCTGGAGATTATCATACTAAGTGAAGTAAATCAGACAGAGAAAGACAAATATCATATGATATTGCTTATATACAGAATCTAAAAAAAATGATACAAATGAACTTATTTACAAAGCAGAAACAGACTCACAGACTTAGAGAACAAACTTATGGTTACCAGGGGGCAGGGTCGGGGGAGGGAGGGAGTTTGGAATTGACATATACACACCGCTACATTTAAAACAGATAACCAGCAAGGACCTTCTGTATAGCACTGGGAACATTGCTTAATATTCTGTAATAAGCTAAATGGGAAAAGAATTTGAAAAAGAATAGATACATGTATATGTATAACTGAATCACTTTGCTGTACACCTGAAACTAACACAACATTGTTAATCAACTATGCTCCAATATAAAATATAAATTAAAAAAACATGAATTCACTTGAAATCAGATTTCTAAATTGTGACACTGAAATCAAGAAGTCAATGGAGCATTATTTTCAAGGAGAAAAAAAGGACTTCTAACCTAGAGTTAAACTATCTTTTATTTTTTTTTAATTTATTATTTAGTTGTTTTTATTTTTGGCTGTCTTAGGTCTTCGTTGCTACACACGGGCCTTCTCTAGTTGCGTTGAGCGGGGGCTACCCTTTGTTGCGGTGTGTGGGCTTCTCATTGTCGTGGCTTCTCTTGTTGTGCAGCACGGGTTCTAGGCGTGTGGGCTTCAGTAGTTGTGGCACATGGGTTTAGCTGCTCCACGGCATGTGGGATCTTCCGTGCCAGGGCTCAAACCCATGTCCCCTGCATTGGCAGGTGGATTCTTAACCACTGCACCACCAGGGAAGCCCAAACTATCCCATTTAAATATGAGGATTCAATAAAGATATTCTTGGGTAAACAAGGCTACAGGAACTTTAACATGCAAGAGACACTCCTAAAAATACTCCTGGACCAAAAATTAATGAGTTAACAACTCAAGAAGTTAAATATAATAAAGAAAAACAAACATATATAAACATGTATATATAATATATAAAACATATATATAACAAAATATAATAAAGAAGAAAAATCTTTTATTTGAAAAGATTTACAATGTAGACAGACCTCTGGCAAGAGTAATGGGGGAAAAAGTGAGATGACACAAATAAATAAAACAGAATAATAAAGAAAAAATACGTAAAGACACAACAAGGATCTTAAACATAATCAAAGAGTATCATGGAGATCTATATGCTAATAAATTTGATAACATAGATGAAACGGGGTGGGGGACTCCTCGGGCAAAATTACTGAGGCATAAAGAAATAGAAATTTTGAATCAATCACTATAAATTAAAATAGTCATCAAAAGCTTTCTACCTAAACACACACACACATACATTTTACCAAACTTTCAAGGAACGGATAATCTCTATCATCAAAGATATTCCAGAAAAATTTAAAGGGTTGAGAACTCCCTAACTCATTTTATGAAGCACAAACAAACCAGGTTCCAAAACTGGATAAGAAGTACAAAGAAGCATCTTCTATACCAGTAAGATCCAACTGAAAGAATAATATAAAATAAGATACTATTTACAATAGCAACAAAGCAATAAGGGAATCAAAGAATTAACCTAAGAAAAAAGAACTTCACAGAGAAAAATTTTAAACTCTATTAAATAACAAACGAGGGACTTCCCTGGTGGCGCAGTGGTTAATAATCCGCCTGCCAATGCAGGGGACACGGGTTCCAGCCCTGGTCCAGGAAGATCCCACATCCCGTGGAGCAACTAAGCCCGTGCACCACAACTACTGAAGCCCGCGGGCCTAGAGCCCGTGCTCCACAACAAGAGAAGCCACCGCAATGAGAAGCCCATGCACCACAACAAAGAGTAGCTCCTGCTCTCCGCACCTAGAGAAAGCCCCTGCGCAGCAATGAAGACCCAATGCAGCCAAAAAATCAACAAATAAATAAACTTTAAGTAACGAATGAGTATGCATAAATGAAAAGATATGCCAAGTTCATGGATGGGAAAACTCAAAATTATAAAGAAGTAAATCTCCCCCAAATCTATTTACCTAATTTCAATAACATTTTCAAAATAATATTTTAAGATACTAAATGTTATATAGAATAAAGGTCTATAAGTAGTAAAGCAATTTAAAAAAACAAACAAGTGCAAAACTTCTAAAACTGATGAAAACCTGAATAAGGCCGGTGGATTGTGCTAATGTCAATTTCCTGGTTTTGATACTGTTATTACAGTTATGTAAGGTGTTGCTGGGGTAAATTGGGTGAAGAAGGGTACATGAGAGCTCTCTGTTCTTTTGCAACTTCCTATGGATCTATAATCATTTCAAAATAAAAAGTATAAAAAGAAAAAATAAAAAGTATAAACAAAACCTTCACTAACCTTACCTTTCTTCCCTTAAAAAAAGGTTCCCAAAAGAGCTGTCTACAAACCCCCACGATGAATCACAAATCCTATCCCACTCTAATCCCCCTCCAGTCCACTAATACACGGCAGCCAGAATCAACTTCAGAAACATCAACATTTAATCACTTCTTTAAAACCCTTTAAAAGCCTCCCAGAGCTCTTAGAATAAAATTTCACGTGTATTTAAAACAAAAACTGTGCTGTGATGTAGCCCCTCTCCGATGTCATTCCACACCATCTCTGCTCCGCTAAGCTCTAGTCACACTCATCTTGCCCACATTCTAGTTCCCGAAACAGCCAAGACCTTTCCAGCTTTGAAACCTTCGCATAAACCATTCCCTCTACAGAGAGCAGAGAAAAACAGTAGTGGCGAATGTGGTCTCCAAACTTCAAATCACAGGGCGCTGAATTCTGCAGGGTTTAATTAGCAACTAACTGAGCTGCTTCTCACAGGGGCAACTCTATGCAGCATGCGTGTGCCAGGAACTGATTGATATAAGACTGGTTTTAGATCTTCCAAGTAACATCAGGAAGGCCAGCGAATAAACAGCATATTTGATTGCTTACAGTGTGTTAGGTCCTTTAATCCTCAAAACGACCACTTAACGCGAGAGACTAGGATCCTATTCACAACTGAGCTTTTAAGGAGCTTAACTAACCCGCCCAGAGTTGAATAGGAAGTGGTGGAGTTGTATTCTGAGCCAGAACTGTTCTTGACCTCTACTCAACACTGCCTTTCTTATTCTTTTCCTCTCGCCCACAAACCTACAGATGATCCAGGCAGGTAGCTCCTGGCATCATAGGTTGGAGCCCGGGATTCACAGGATCCCGACCCTCTCCCACGCCGAGGACAGGGAAGTAGCGCAGGGGCAGAGGTCCAGCACGAGGCACCTCTGAGAGAAGCAGCGCAGACCGCGGGGGGTCGGGCCAGCGGCTACTCACCTGGTGCTGGCTCTGCGGCCACCTTGGCACAACAGCCAGGGCTTCCCCGGCGCGGGCGCGCACGCCGCGGAGAAGCCCCCGGGAAACCCCCCGCGGGCCAGTCCGCAGACACTGCCTAGGTAACGTAGCGCTGGCACCATCGCCTGCGCCTCCTCCCCTGCCTCAAGCCCCAGGAGCCGGCCCTTCAGCCCTACACTGCCCAGGTCCAGGCGCTCTCTAGCCCCGCCCCCAGGCAGAGGCCAATGAGGGGCGCTCTTTCGCCCCACGTGAGAGCAGCCGCCAGTGGCCAATGGACTCGCGCGGCGGAGGGCGTAGGGCAAGCTGGCGCCGCCGTAGACGCTGGAGACGCTAGCTCGCTCCCTCCTTTTGACGCTGTGAGTAGAGGAGCTAGGCCCCGGGTGGGGCGGGTGTAGGGTGGTGGTTACCCTCTGCCCTTTCCCTTCTCCCATCGCTAGGCTGACTGAAAATCTGGCCCACCGAGTCGGGCGTCCTCGATCTTCACCGCCGAGCGGACTCGGGGCCGCGGAAGAAAGTCGGAATGATTATGGTGAAAACCGTCGTTTGGGCAAGCCCAGCGGCCTCCCTTCCTCCCGCCAGGCCCCGCCCCTCTCGACCCCGCCCCGCGTCACTCGAGGCTCCGCCCCTCTCGACCCCGCCCCCCTCAGCCCCGCCCCGCGTCACTCGAGGCTCCTTTCAGGGCACCGCGATCTCCAACTCGGCTCCCACCCAGTGGAGTGGCCACTGGAGGGGCGTTCGCTGTCCAGCCCTAGGCCTCTCCGGACGGAGGCTCTGTCATGGCAACGCCTGATAGCCTGCAGTCTTCTGGACTTCCATATATGTGGCTCCTGACGTGCCATTCATTCATTTATTGGTCCTGTAAATATTGAGCACCTAAATGAACCAGACGTCTCGGTGTCTGACATCATTTAGCAATCTATTTCCTTTTTTTTAAAAATCCTGGACCGAGATATACTTTTAAATATGCTGTGCGGGCCTGGGAACAGCGACTCACCTGTGCAGGTCACTTCACCCCTGTTTATCTGTAAAATGAGGGAAGTGGACCATGTAATGTATGAAAAACCTGTGTTAAATTACGTGATCCTTTATCACCATGCCTGTTTAACATTTGTTCTCGCTGCTTGATGGAAGTTTTTTAATTTTTAGGGTCAGGACAGCTGAACAAAAATAGAATCATTTAACTTTATTGCTGGAAGGACTTATTCTTGCCTGTGTGAATTTGGCTCCAGTTATTAGTCGGGTAGCTTGGGGAAGTCACTTCACCTCTTTGCCTCAGACCCTTCTCTGTGAACTAGGAGTAATAGCAGGATCTCCTTCATGTGGATTACACGAGATAAGGCTCATCAGATGTTAGCACAGTAAAGTGCTCGATAAAATGATGGCTTTTATTATGTTTATATGGTTTTATCACCTGGACAGTTGTACATATTTTCTTTATTTGCGAAAATAATGTGGAATGTTGCCTGCTTGTTCATCACAAATGAAAAAAATAAGAAATGGTTATTTTTTTAGTTCAACTTTTTAGTTTTAAGCTAATCGTAGATTCCCATGCAGTTGTAAGAAACAGTAGAGATCCTGTGTACCCTTTACCCAGTCTTCCCCAATGGTAACATCTGGTAAAAGGACAGAACAATAACTCAACCAGGAAATTGACATTGACACAGCCCATGGATCTTATTGAGATAACCGCAGTTTTACCTTTGTGCATGTATTTAGGTCTGTATAGTTTTTATCACATGTGTAGGTTTTGTTTTGTTTTGTTTGGCCGCGCCGTCGGGCTTTTGGGATCTTAGTGCCCCGACCAGGGATTGAACCCCAGCCCTTGTCAGTGAGAGCTCAGAGTCCTAACCACTGGACCACCAGGGAATTCCCCATGTGTAGATTCTTGTATCCACCACGGGCAAGCTACAGCACAGTTCCATCACCACCAGGATCCCTCGGTTGTCCTTTTATAACTACACTTCTCTCCTGCAGGGCACCCTCTTCCCCGTTCTAGTCTCCCTTTCTAAAATTTTGTCATGCCAAGAATGTTACATAAGCAGAATTATACAGTATGTAATTTTCTGGAATTGGCTTTTTCACTCAGCATAATCCCTTGAGATCCATCCAAATTGATGCATGTATTGATAGTTCATTCTAATTGCTGAGAAGTATTTCATGGTATGGATGTACCACAGCATGTTTAACCATTCACCCATTGAAGGACATCTGAGTTACTTTTAGTTTTTAGCTATTTCAAATAAAGCTGCTATGAACATTAGTGTACAGCTTTTTGTGCGAGCCTGTTTTTGTTTTTCTGGGATAAATGCCCAAGAGTCCAATTTCTGGGTCATATGATAAGCACATGTTTACTTTTGTAAGAAACTGCCAAACTGTTTTCCAAAGTGGCTGGACCATTTTACATTCCCACCAGCAGTGTTGAGTGATCCAGTTCAGTTCCTCTTCAGTGTCACCAACTTTTGGCACTATCACTATTTTTTATTTTAACCATTGCATGGGATGTAGTTGATTTGTTACTAGGTTGAGTACAGAATTATACAGTTCTAGGGTCTGTGGTCAGGCTTTCATGGGTCAGCCCAGAATAGTGACTTTTTTACTACTCTGTGATTTTGAGCACGTGCTTCTTAGTTTAGCAAAGTGAAAGAACTCAAAATACACATGCTCTTTTTGTAAAATTTTCTCTGCTTACCTTCTCCCCTAGGCTTAACTGTACATTAATTTGTTTCATTTAGATAATCTCACATCAAGAGCTCACCTTCCATTCATTCACCCTGTAATGTCTTTGGCTAGAGACACTTGTGTTCTAGCCACCACCCTCCTCAGCTAAGAATTCTTGTTCATCTTCCATCTAGGTCAGAACCTATGTGAAATTAGTTCAATGGGTGTCAAGCAATATTAGCCTAAGAGTGGCTTTTGGAAACTTTGCTTCTCATTCCTAAGCAATTGCTCTGCTGTTCTATTTCACTAGACTCTAGACACCTCAGGAATAAGAATTGGCATCAATAATGGATGAATTTGCAGTGAAGTGGGGTTATAATTTGGGGAGTAAAAACGCCCCAGTTCTGACACCACCCACCTCTCTCTTCACACTTTTACTGCCCTCAAGAACGAGTTGGCTAGTTCAGTCTTTTTGACCACTAAAATAGCCAACGTTTTGAATAGCCCACCTAAGTAATTATGTCTCATATGTAAAAAAAGAACTTACATTTTTTTTAAAAAAACTTGTTTATATGCAAATTGGGGGACTCTCCATATCCTATTTTGAGTCACACATTAGAGGTCTGGTCTTCTCTAAGTCGTGAACATATAGCAACTTTTAGAAACATCTGTTACAAACTTATGGCTCTAAGCTGTGTTATGATAGTAAGAAGAATTTTTAAAATAATTTTAATTCCTAAATTATTTATCACAGCGGTAATTTAGTAGTGGTTATTTTTTAACTTGCATTTCACTTGTTTAATTTATTAAAGCTAAATTCATCAACTCACCACCAGAGGTCTCCTCTTTCCCTCTAGAAAGCATTCTCAGAGGTAGCTGCTTGAATTCATCTGAAATTCCTAACATCAATTAACAAAGTAGCAGTTGAGAATGCAAAAACCTACCAATTAGTTTTTTTAATTTATTGCTAAATAAAAACTTAATTTTCATGTTTAAATTATTTTAAATATAATATCTAATATTTTTAGAGATCATAAGCTGAAGTAAATTTGGTTTAATCTTTCCCTTAAGCAGAAATACAAGGTGGGCCAAAATGAATCAAGTGAAAGTACTTCAACTTTCACAAACCTCTCTAATTTACCCACTTAATGAGTTTCCTTGGTTTCTGCGTGAAAATGTATCACCCATTGAAGATTATTAATTGCCAAATATTTATTAAACTTGCATTAGGAAATGGTGCTGTGCTAGGTGCTAAGAAAAATGGAAATGAGTAATATGTGATTCTTGCTCTTTCTTTTGCCCTTCATACTTTTCTTTTTTCTGCCTAACTGGAAACTCTTAATCATCCTTTGAGACCCATCTCAGAAGACACCTCTAGTATGAAGCCTATCCCTCACTCCCTTCTCTAAGCTCTCACAGAACTTGTCCATACCTCCATTAAGACATCGTGTTGCATGTTATTCATTTGTTTATATGTCATCTATACATATATGGTATATATACTACACATTCTATGAGGACAGGAACCATGTTTTTCTCGGTCTCTCCTGTGTTGTTTTGTTTTGCTCTGTCTTGCCATTGAATCTCTTGCACTAAGTATAGCAGACATTCAATATTTATTGCATGAATGAATGGATGGATGGAGATGGCATTTGAGTAAGGTCTTGAGGTTGGGGAAGATTTCCATAGGATTCTGGGGGGCGGGGAGGGATGGTAAATGGAGGGAACAGCCTGAGTTGAAGCTGGAAAGCCCAGATTTGTAAATAAGGTTGGCAGCCAAAGGAGTTACTGAGATGGGCACGGGTGGAGAGAGATTTAACCAAAAGCTGGAAAGGGCTGAGAATGTGGGAGGAAGTAGCAGGGGGAGAAGTTTGCAGTAATGAAGGCAGAGTGATGATGGAGAAGGGATAAAGAGGCTAGTAGATGGCGCCAGGGTTCTGTCCTCAGACCTCAGCTCTCTTTGTTTTACAACCCAACATCCTTGGGCACTTCCTCAGCTCTAAGGTAGTTCCCACTCAGGCCTCTTTCTAGTCCTCTTCTTTTTCCTGAGTTCTAGAACCATCCAATGACTGAGGAAAGAGCCCTGGACTAATAAGAGAGAAAACTAGGTTCCAGTTTCAGCACTGCTAACAATTAACCATGAAACATTGGACAGGTCCCTTTAAACACATGCGTTTATTAATACCCCACCTTGTTCCAGAAAGGATTTAGGGTGTCAGCAAGTTACTTATTATCAGGGCTTAAGTTTCCTCATCTCTAAATGACCCTCAATCTTGATGCTGCTGTCTGAGTAATATTCCTGAAGCATAGTTCTAACCATGCCAGTGCTCTGTGCTAAAATCTCAATGATTCCTAGCCACCTGCAGAAGACAAACTTTCTGGCTGAACATGGGAGACCCTTCCCGATGTGACTGTGTACATTGTCTCCCTCCTCTTCTCATGACCCCCATGTGCTGAGCCAACTGAACTACAACATGCCTTAAAGGTTCCTGCCTCAGCTTATCACCTGACCTACATTTTCCTGGCATCTTTGTCTATTGAAATCCTTGTGTGTCTTTAACTCTTTTGAGGTCTTTTCCAGGTTCTATCATTTATTTTAACTACCTGGTAACTTGTTTTAGCTCACTCCACCCTGCATTAAATTGTCAGCTCCTCAAAGACAGAGACCATGTTCCATTTATCTTTGTTTTCTCCCCACCTGGCACACTATCAGAGAAACTTGAATTGAGATAAATCAGGTTGAGACCCAATTCCAAAATCGCCTTCTCAACTCATAGTTATGGGTTTTTACAGCTGGAAATCATCTGAGCAAATCATCTTATTTTACAAATGAGAAAACCAAGGGTCAGAGAGGTGAAGTTACTTGCCCAGTCTTTCCCAGCTGCCCTGTACAGCTCTTGCTTTGCACTGTTCTGGGGACACTACTTGCAGCCTTGTGGTAGGAAGATCTGTTTCCACGACTCCTCTCCTTTTCTGGACGTAAGTGTCTTAACCTTGACACATTGCTCCTTAGGTGATTTTAGTTTGTCATTTTGGTACTGGAAATGTAGATTGGGACTGGAGCTGGTTTCAGTAAACTTGTAGATGCACTGCCTGCATGGACGCCAGGTGGCACCACTGCAGGCTGACTCCAATTGAGGAGTGAACAAGTAGAAAGAACAATGTCCAAGCTGGAAGGAACCATAGAGACCATTCAATTCAGCCTCTCATTTTTGCAGCAAAAGAAACCAAAAAACAGACAGGAGTAACTTGCTTAATAACTATTGAGTGGCAAGTGAGTCATCAGCTTTATCAGCACAAGAGCACTGACCCTGAAGTTGTAAAGTCAGCTGCCGTATGTATGGGACTCTGATTGCCAGCTGATGATCTAATATGAATACCGTTTTATGTGTCTAGATCAAATGATGCTGTTTGGAAAAATTTCCCAGCAGTTCTGTGGCTTAAAGAAACTCCCAAGGTCACGTGACTCCCGATACTTCTGGGGCTGGTTGAATGCAGTGTTTAATAAGTAAGTTTAACTAAAGTGAAGAAACGTGGGAATTGTTACAGCTTGATGAGTTCCCAGTAGCTAATTTGGTTATTTCTTGTGTTTCAAATGTTTTTTGTGTCGTGCGTGCAGTACGATCCTAACTTTCTTTTAAAGCAAATAAAACATACAAGCACTGAATAAAGATCAGAAAAATAGATTACAGAATATTAACTGCCTGGGTTACAGGACTTAAGTGATTCTTATTCATCCTTTCAATGCCTTTCAAGTTTTCTGAAATGAACATTTATTACTTTTGTAATCAGAAAAGCTCAGTAAATGTAATTTTAGAATATTTTATTCTATGGCTTCTTAAGGGACGTAGTTAACCTTTCGAATACTATCAAGGGAAATCAAGGTTTTAAAAAGTTGGTTGGGGGACTTCCCTGGTGGTGCAGTGGTTAAGAATCTGCCTGCTAATGAAGGGGACATGGGTTCGAGCCCTGGTCCGGAAAGATCCCACATGCCACGGAGCAACTAAGCCCGTGTTCCACAACTACTGAGCCTGCGTTCTAGAGCCCACAAGCCACAACTACTGAGCCCACATGCCACAACTACTGAAGCCCACACACCCAGAGCCTGTGCTCCACACAAAGAGAAGCCACCTCAATAAGAAGCCTGCACACCACAATGAAGAGTAGCCCCCGCTCGCCGCAACTAGAGAAAGCCCGCATACAGCAACGAAGACCTAACGAAGCCAAAAATAAATATATAAATAAATTTATTTTAAAAAATAAAATAAAATTAAAAGTTGGTGGCATGCTTAGAAATATCATTTTGAAACTGACAAAACTAACCTCCTTGTTGCTTAATATAGCATTAATACCACTAGCTAGAGAAAAAGGCATATGTTAAAATTAATGAATATCACTTAATGACATTAATTTGAACAAAGGTTCAAAATTATTCCCTTTTTAATCTTTTGTCATTAATAAAAATGATAACCAAGTGTAGTCATTCATTCAAAACATAGATACTGAGTACCTCCTGGTGTGAAACTATTGTGCTACATACGAATCAATGAAGACTCAATGTCTGCCTGATAAACTCACATAAGAATAACATGCCTTGACAGAGTTCACTTGAAAACAAAAACAAAAGCAAAAAGGGTAGCAGGTAGAGCCATTGAGTGTTTTCTTTACATGGATTTCACTAATATATTATCTCCCTCCTCATCATGTGAAGTGAAAAGTGGTTGCTATTCTGTATTTACTTTGGTGAACACAGTTAAGAAGCTAGTGACTATAGTAAAAGCTACCTGCCTTTGTTCTCTTGCCAACAGAGTGGATCATGAACGCATCCGGGATGTTGGCCCTGACAGGGCAGCGTCCGAGTGGCTGCTGCGCTGTGGGGCTGTGGTGCGCTACCACGGCCAGGAGAGGTGGCAGAAGGACTACAACCACCTCCCAACAGGCCCTCTGGACAAATACAAGATTCAGGCAATTGATGCCACTGATTCTTGTATCATGAGCATTGGATTTGATCACATGGGTAACTCCCCTATCATTTGTTATGGGAAATGCAGGTGATTTGCAGTGACGTTTGGTTGCAGTTGACTCACTGTTATAGTCATAGGTGTGTCCTTTTTGCCTTTTTCAGTCCAATCCAGCTTGTTTCTTCCTGCGTATGATATTTATTTTTAAATTAAATAGAGGTCACAAATACCTTCCTCTCCTTTCTCCCTGCGCTAAGCTTGTCTCTACATGCCTTTATTCTGTGCTTTATTGACTTAAAACTCAAGGCCTTGTTTGTCAAATTATCTTTGTCAAACTTCTGTCATTGAGAAACGCTCACGAATGTAGAAATAATTAGATCCACACAGCTTCTGCTTGTGTGGGCATTTCTTTCCTCCAGTGCATTGGGCATCTGACTGCAGAACGGCCCTGTCCATCAGCACAACCCGTATAGTGAATACCTTGTATGGTTAATAGGGTGACTAATCATTACTGTTTTCCTGGGGCTAAGAGGTTTCCTAGGACTTAGGACTTTCAATCCTAAAACTAGAACAATTCTGGGCAAACTAGGATAGTTGATCATCTTAATGGTAAAGCAGGTTCTTAAACTGTACTATTTTTCCCCCAGAAGGCCTACAGCATGTTGAAAAAATAAGGCTATGCAAGTGTCACTATATTGAGGATGACTGTTTGGAGAGACTTAGTCAACTTGGAAATTTACAAAAAAGCATGTTGGAAATGGAAATAATTTCATGTGGGAATGTCACAGACAAAGGTATCATTGCTTTGCATCATTTAAGGTAGGTGGTCAGTGCCAAAATGGAAACTCGATAATGTTAAGGTGAATAATTGGAATTTAAAACAGTTGAGAGGTGGTCTCTTTTTTTTAATTCTGAAAAATATAATTTATGAAAATGACTTAACTGTCAGCTATAATATTTTAAAAGTTTAAATTATCACCCTTAATATGTTATGGTTGTATTGCATTTTTTAGGGAGCATCTTTTTAAAAAATTGACCTACATAAAGCACCTAGCAGGGTTGCTATTACAGAAAGCTTTCAATAAGCACTAGCTTTTATACTTCCTCCCCATCTTTTAATTTCCCCTATGTTCTGCCAGTAACCTCAGCACCACAGAAGTCTGAGAAATCTTAAATATTAGAACCAAAAGTACTAGATTGTTTATCTCTTACATTAGTTGAGGCTTTAAAGCTTCACCTTTTAATACACACTTGGTTCCTTTAAGAATTTTCCCAATTTCTTTTCCTTCCTAGGTTAAGATTCATATTTTAAAAATTCAATTTACCTAAACTAAGAACAAAAACATGAAACCGTTCACCCGTTTCTCCCACTCCCCACCCTGTGCCTTTGGCAACCACCAATCTGTTCTATGTATCTATGAACTTGCTTATTTATTTATTTTTAGCTTCCACGTATAAGACATCATACAATATTTGTTTTTCTCTGACTTATTTCACTAAGCATAATGCCCTCAAGGTCCATCCAAGTTGTTGCCAATGCAGAATTTCCTTTTTTTATGGCTGAATACTACATCATTGTATACATATACCACATTTTCTTTACCTAATCCATCAATGGACGCTTAGGTTGTTTCTGTATCTTGACTATTATAAATAATGCTGCAATGAACATGGGGGTACAGATACCTTTTCGAGTTAGTGTTTTTGTTTTCTTCCGTAAATACTGAAAAGTAGAATTGCTGGATCATATGGTAGTTCTGTTTTTAATTTTTTGAGGAACCTCCATGCTGTTTTACATATGACTGCACCAATTTACAGTCCCATCAACTGCACAAGGACTCCCTTTTCTCTACATCCTCACCAACACTTATTTCTAGTCTTTTTGATAATGGCCATTCTAACAACAGTGTGAGGTGATATCTCATAGTGGTTTTGATTTGCATTTCCCTGATAATGATGTAGAGTATCTTTTCATGTACCTGTTCTCCATCTGTATGTCTTCTTTGGAAAAATGTCTATTCAGATATTTTGCCCACTTTAAAAATTGGATTGTTTGGGGGTTTTCCTATTGAGTCGTATGAGTTCTTTATACATTTTGGATGTTAGTTCCTTATCAGATATATGATTTGCAAATATTTTCTCCCATTCAGTAGGTTGCCTTTTCATTTTGTTGATGGTTTCCTTTACTGTATATAAGATTTTCAATTTGATGTAGTCCCACTTGTTTATTTTTGCTTTAGTTGTTTTTGCTTTTAGTGTCAGATGCAAAAAATCATCACCATGAGTGATGTCATATTTTATATTTAACATACAAAGGAGTTCTATGCCATAATATACATAAAATATTTGGAAGAATTCAGCAGCATTATTGATGTAATTCAGAACAACTAAACTGTCCAAGGTCTGGCTTAGTGCCTAGCATGAATTTCATTTAAAGTAGTACTCTAAGACTACCGTTCTAAAAGTCATTTTGAAAGTGTAGGATGATATGAACACATTCTGTGTGTAGCTTTTTTAAGTCAATAAAGCAAGTTTATTTTTAATGCTATGAGTAAAGGCCAAATTAAATTAACTTTAAAAAATTTCTCTTCCAGAAACCTCAAGTATTTGTTTTTAAGTGATCTTCCTGGCATCAAAGAAAAAGAAAAAATTGTCCAAGCCTTTAAAACATCACTGCCTTCTCTGGAACTAAAATTAGACTTGAAGTAAAATAGTAATATTCAGTAAGTGTCTTATTTCAATATAAAGTATCATGTGCAATTGTTGATCCTAAAGAGCAACAAATATTACATAAACATCAACAGAACTATAAGAATGTTATACCACAACATTCTAGCAGAGTCCATCATGTAGAAAATAAACATTCAGATGTGATTCACTAAAGTTACTAAGTTAGAAGTGAGAATTTAGGTACATTAAATCATTTTAAGAAAAATGCAAACCAGGTACCATTTTGATTCTTATATATTCCTTATTTTATATCAATCCTATATAAATCTCTCTTGATGTAGATACTTAAGAGTTCTTTAAAATGATTTAAATGTACAACACAGATATTCTTTATTTTTAACAGTAATTTGTTACATTTTACTTTAAAGTTTTTGAAGCATGTTACTATAAATATACAATTATGAAAAACTGAAAGCTAAATTTCAGATTCACTGATGGAGTCAATTATGCAAAGTAGTCAGAGGTTGCTGGGGCATTCATATTGTTTCCCAGGATTCGCATGCATTTGTCATGATCCTGCATTCCTTTGCTCTTTATACCATACATCCTTTCTCTGAATGAACAGTTTCTGGCTAATTTGTCTATTTTGTAGGTTTAGTCTAGTGTCTTATTAAAACTAGACATAAATACCTGGCTGGATTTAAATAGCTTTGCTGATTGCAATAGAACAGAGGAAACAATGATGAAGGCCAGCAAAGCTATACTTACTTTCTGCTTAAATTAAAAAACTGCTTCAAACAGAAAAATTTAACATGCCAGTTAGAAACTCATTTGTATTCCCTCATATATGTTGGATAGTACTTCCCATGAGCTCAAGGGACATCATAAGAAGTATAAGCACTAAATTCACTTTACATCTAGAAAGCAGTGATAAAGAATATCATAAATAGGTATAAACAGATCTTTATTTTTATCTGCTTCAAATGGTCCTGATTCTATTATTGTTGGTTATATGCCAACTTGTTTGTGGATTTCTGTATGTTTGGTTTCAATATTAATCTGTTGAATATAACCTTGACTGGAGTTAATTTTAAAATAAACACTTTCTGTGATGCAGCATTAAAGTAGAAAAATGAATTTTAGTTGTGTTAGGAACCAGCTTATGTAGATAGCACATACCATAAATGATGTACTGTTTACTAACATAATCGCCACTGTCATTTTGAAAATCAGAAAATAGTAAATAAAAAAATGATAAGGATGTAGAACAGTCTCATGTGAAACAGTGGTGATTCCATGCTGAAGAAAAGATCACAGATATGGTTAAATTAAGTATTAGCATATATTTAATAGAACTCATTAGAAACAAATGACCACTTCTATCTCAGCCTTGTTTGATTACTATGGGATGAAGCAACTGATTGACCACAGGTTAGTCTGGAGCTACTTTTCTACTCTGAATGGTATTCCTTAAAACTACTGGATAAATTAGGGAGTTATAGTCATCTGCCTCGTCAGGTATACTGTTGGGGGTAAGGAAAAAAGGAAAAACACAAAATGTAAACTATTAGCAGAAGCTGGATGTCCTTCTTTGTCATTTGAATCAAGTCTACATAACAAGAATTAGATTATACTGTGACTAGTATTTAACCCGCTATCAGCTCTATGCAAGAAGCTACATACATTAGGAAGCCTCAGGATATCGCTAAACTGGCTGGGGTAGCCAAAATTATTGAACAGATGCCAGAATTTGGTGGATTACTTAACAGTAAGTGAATAAGGTCAAATGCTCTCATGAAGAAAATTAACACAGCAGTAAACTGAGAATGCAGAAGAAAGGTTTTGAAGATACAGTAAAATACATCTTCAAAAACCATGGCTGAGGACTGCTAGGAAATAGCAGCACATCAATCAAAAACGGGGTTGAGCAATAAGAAGCAGACGTCAGCTTCATATTGCCCTTGTTTCCAGGGGACAAGGATGAAAAAGCTTTTTGAATAGGAGCAATAGGCCACATCAAAGCTAGTTACATGTCGTCATTTTAAGTATCACTGTATCATTTTAAGTATCACAAAGCTAGGAATTCTCAATATCATTTTGGTCTATTTTCTTATTAGTTAACTTTTAGTTGTTAGGTTGGAATATACACACACATATATATGTATGTGCACTATAGATATATACACATACACATCAGTGTAAAAAGATATTTCAGGGAAAACATCAGCTTATAACCTTATGTCTTTTATGACCCAAGTAAAAGCTCATAAGCAGTTTCTTCCAAAACCCAGATCACTATAGTCCTGCCAGTATCTCTGTCTCCAAGTCTGAGGCTGAGCTGGAGAGAATGAAGTACTAATTACTTTCAGGCTGGCAGGCCCAGTTCCTGTGAGGCCTGTGGATCTTGTTCTACCCCTGGGTCAGCTGCCAAGCTTCATGCCATTGTTTGCAAGGGGAATTGGGTGAACAAGTGTAGATGGATTATAGTAAATCCATCTTGCCTGCAAAAATGACTAAGATGCATCCTTTACTAAAGGTAAAGACCAAAGTATATGTAAGAAATGTCTATAAACATATCATTAAATATATAAGCATGTAAATTAGTCTTTTATGATAATCCATATGATTTTAAATATTTTAAACATATATTCAAAAAAGCTTCAATATATAAAAATCAAGAGCTAGAGCAAGCAGGAAATGGAATTTTAAACATTTTGGTTTCAAGAACCTTAACTCTCCTTAAATACGATGAGAAAATCTGAAAAGGCAGGAGATAGGACTCAAAGCAACAGAGATCCAAGGAAACATATATGGGCGTTCTGTAATCCATTTTTTCACTTGTTGCATATGGTGAAATTGGAGCATAAATTTTTTTATCTCTAATTTTGCTGGAGGTATGGGCGAGTGCAGTAGATAGTTTATATTCTGTCCATAAGCTCAGCTACTTAGATGCAACAAAAATAAAAGTGAAAATCCAAAGAAGTTTTTCCTTTCTGTTCTGGACACCATCGTCAAGCATGGAACACTGCCTCTGGAATTTCCCTTCACGTCTTGCCAAGTGGCCTCCCCCAGTTATTTACTTATGTTTTCTCCTGATGTTTTTTTCAACATTGTGATTGCTTTCAATCAAATATATGTTTTACTCAAATTAATGATCAATTCTTTTTTTGTTATCCATCTCCAAGCTCTTTAAATGTTTGGAAAACGGTAGTTAAGTTTCTTGGTGTTATAGTAGTACTTCTTGTTATCCAAAGCTGGGAGGATGCTGCTGCTAGTCAGCTGAGGTAGGTACTGCAACTGAAAATATGAAACACAGAATTACGTTCAATGCCATACACTTTTTTCATTACTGCTAACACATCCAAAAGAGGTAAACAAACAACTTTTCCAGCACAGAAATACTTTTTCTGCACAGAATCCAGGATCTGAGAAAGGATAAAATGTTTAAATTTGGTCTCTGCTCAGGAGTGGAATTGAAGGATGTGGAGCTCACGCCCTCCCATAAATTTGGTCTCTGCTTTTTCTTTTCAATATTTATTTTATATTATAAAGCAAAACACGCACATTAAAGGAAATTTAGAGAATGTGAAAAAGAAGGGAAAATCTACATGTTAACATTACTGGAAAAAAACATAGATTCATGGGGGTTAAGAGCTTGCTGGGACCTTAGGGATCATTTAAGCCAATATCTTGTCTTGTAGTGAAGAAAACTGATGTCTGGAGCACTCAGGTGATTTGCCCACCTACTACCTTAGTTAAAAAGGCAAAACTGCTCCTTTCATGCTGCCAGAAAATGTTTGAATTTATCGTCAATGTCAAATGAAAGTAAGGGAATACATTTTTTTTTGTACAGTACTATATGGCCTTAGGTATCTGAAAAACAATTACTTTTAAATCAAACAATTGGGACCTACAAGCAACACACAAATTAGTTGGGTTCCCCTAGTCTTTCAAGTAAAAATATTTCCATCAAGACCCTCTTTTTTTTTTTTAATTGGTGCCTTCTGCTACAAGTCTCACTTTCTGCCATTGACAATCCACTTTAAGTTTTTTTTTTTTTTTTGGCTGCGTCGGGTCTGTTGCTGCGTGTGACCGGCTCACGAACCCGTGTCCCCTGCATCGGCAGGCGGACTCTCAACCACTGTGCCACCAGGGAAACCCTAAGTCCCACTTTTTAAAGTTTTAATTCTAGTTTCTTTAAAAGAAGGGATGAGGTTTTCTAAAATCCCCTGTAATTCAAGGGTTCTAAGATTCTCGAACACAAAGAAACAGCAAGATAAGGGGTAACTGAGGGGAAAGTCTATTTCCAGTCTGTTTTGCATTCAAAGCATTCTTAATTTCATAACTCTGGTCTTTTAGGGCCCTGGGTTTCATGCTGTACCTGTTCATAATGGACTGTCCACCCTCTTCTCTCCTCCAAACCTCACAAACACCACCCAGGTGCCACTCGGCATACTGGGCAGAGGAGGCTGCAAAGGGAAAGACTAAGACAAGATAATCTATAGCTTAAGGGGTACCTGAGCAGATCCGGAAGCAACTAGGAGCAGCCAGCTCATCTTAATTGTGGTTCCAACTACAGTCCATCCTAAATTATTACGGCTTTTGGCTTATGACAAGACACTTAATGTAAGGCCATTCTGCCACTTTACACCAGTCACAATTCTCCACAGGGCTCCCAGTGTGCAGCTTGGATGCTGTGATCTGGTTAAATGCACTGTTCTGCTGCTCTCACTGAAAGCACTCATCACCACATTTACACTAGCCAACTCTGATGATTAATGGATCAGGGAGGAAAACAGTTCCTTTTTTAGATAAACCTGGAATGTCAATCAATACTGAAGGTAAACATGATGACAGAGAGCTAACCGGGATAAATTTGATTTCGTTTTCCAAAGCATAAGAAGCACGCTTCTTGTCCCTGGCTGGGATCTGTGCTCATGCACACCAAAAGCCCTGGACCCTGGCTGGCAGCAGGGAGCTGCTGGGCAAGGTCACCTTTAGGATTCTGGGAGAAGGGCCCTTAGCAGGCAGATGTCTTTGGGACCCTGGTTGGTAGATCTTGTGACCTGTGTGTCCTCATGCAGGGATAAAGGTGCTGGAGCTGCAAGCCACAACTGCCACCTCAAGTATAGATTCAGACTCTCTGCACCAGGTGGAAGGTATGAGCTCATTTGAAATTACAACCTTGGATGCTTCTGTAAAGCAGTGCCCCATCTTTACCCGTGGCAGGTGCTTTCGGCTCTGTCTTAGGGTCTTCCCTGTGGATTTCTCATGCTCTTTTGCCAAATCCCCTATTTCTCTGATGCTGTCAAAATATGGATGCCCCAACAGCTGCTCACATGTCAGTCTCTCGGCAGGATTCATGTGGAGACAGCCCTGAAAGAACAGAAAATACCCTCTCCTTACTTCTTTAAAATTGCATTAACTTATTGAAGTCATTTTTTTCTTCTTTGAAAGATTAAACTCTTCCGTTGGGAACAAAAGGGGGGAAAACTTTCGTTCCTTCCACAATCATTCATGGGTAACCACATAATGAATTAATAAATAGTTTCTAGGAATAGTAACAAAAAAAATCATTTTCTCCACCTTGTTCTGTTCCTGAGGCATTTGGCGCTCTGCCCTGAGGGAGTAGGATACGATTTTTGAGTTCACCTCAGTGTCTCACTAGAATAATCCACCTAACCCATTTGGTTCCTTGCCTGTACTTAGTAAAAACTAGTTTTTTATTTAAAAAATCACACATGGTAAAAATAAAATTTATACAGCATGTAGCAGTCTCTTCAGCACTCTAGTTCTTCCATTTTCCCTTCTAAAGTCAGTTATTTTAAGTATATTCTTCCAGAAATAGTCCATGCATTACAAGTATCTATGTGTATGTAAGGAAGGAGAGGCATAATATACATCTCTTTATGTTACATCATTCTTAACTATTTGCTTTGCCAGTAAATAGGCCAGAGGGCTCATACTTGGATAGATTAAATCTCACAATTACATACCCCAAGGAACTGTCTCATTTTTTAAAATTATAAATGCATCAGTAAATGTTTTAAATACTTTTTGAAATGGGTGGGACATTGTCTGTAACTTGCAAACATTTTAATTGGTACCTCATTTTACATAAGGGCTATTATATTTCTGAAAATGTGTATATAAATCAAGTTTTAAAATCAAAACCTATTTCCAATATACTAGGGAGTTGGCTATTTAAAAGAATCCTATGGCTAAACATTTTTTTGAAGAAAAGGATCCTTTTGTAAAACAAACCACCCCAATCTTAAATTTCTATTTTGTGTTAATTTAGATTTCAAATACAGTTTAAGTTTATTTAAAGTGAAAAATACTTTCCGATGTTTTCACTGTTATGTGACCCATTTTTAAAAATGGAAAATATGTATACTTTTCAAAGGAGAAGAAGAATTCTAAAAGGAACACTTTTCAATCCATGGATTGACATACATCATTCAGATTCCCTAGTGATACAGCTGCCGTGTGCTTCTAGGTCTGTTGGAAGCCATGATTTTACCTTTAAGAGCCCCAGGGCAGGATAAGAGATGTTTGGAAATTTTAATTCAAGTGGTTCCTGTTAAAGAAAAGAAAACAGGGATTTTATTTACAGCATATATTCAAATATAAGGTTACCTCAGATTGGATTTCTTTTGAGTGAGAGAAGCATCTTCCTGGCACCTTCTTCACCTCTTCCACTCTCTGCCCACCCCACCTCCCTGTGTCTGTTTCATAAGCTCCTTCTTTCCCCACCTCCAAATGGTTTTATAAGCTCCTTCTCTCCCCACCTCCAAATTGCTTTTCCAAATTTTCTTCCTAACCATTAACCCCCTTCACTTCCTGAAGAACTGATGCAGGTAGCAAATTGTGAGGGAATACTAAGGAGAGAAAAAAAACCCAAAACACTCATCAAGCAATTGTTATTTCCTTTTTTTCTGCCTCAACTTATATAACTTGCCTTGCCTTAGAATAATTTTTGGCATTTATCTTGGCATTTATAGAAAGGGGCTCTGATTATTGCATTTATTGACATTTACATAAAGGGAGCTACAAAATAGATTTTTTTCCCGACCCAGAAAATGTTTCTTGGTTTTCTGGAATAAACACTGTTCTCTCATCCCACAAGAGCCTGCTGTTTCCCTGATCATCCTACTGTTTAAAGAGTCTCCTGAGCAGACAATTCATCAATCTCCCTTTGGCCCTTTAAGGCTATTTTGCTCCAGTCACAGGCAGGAGACAATCAGGAATAATAAACACTATAAAGTAGAAGGAATGCCTATGTCAGGCAGACAGGCCAGTTAAAGAGATATACAGCTGATAAAGAGGCTAAAGAGGAGGGGAGCTGAGAAATTAAGAGCTAGCCAAGTGGAGTCAAATAAATGACCAGGTGTGTTGTGTGTTTAACGATGGCAGTTCCCTGGTGCTGCCATCAAGATTAAGTACTAACACACCACTGTAAAGCAATTATACCCCAATAAAGATGTTTAAAAAAAAAAAAAAAAAAAAAGAAAAAAAAAAAAAAAAAAAAAGAAAAAAAAAAAAAAAAAAAAAGAAAAAAAAAAAAAAAAAAAAAGAAAAAAAAAAAAAAAAAAAAAGAAAAAAAAAAAAAAAAAAAAAGAAAAAAAAAAAAAAAAAAAAAGAAAAAAAAAAAAAAAAAAAAAGAAAAAAAAAAAAAAAAAAAAAAAAAAAAAAAAAAGAGCACAGTGTTACTTGGGACAGGGGAACCAGCCAACAACAACCAATTCCTGAGTGTGCAGTTATTCATCACTAATAAGAGATAGGAAACTCCAAAACTGAGGCTCTTAAGACCAACAGGAAAAAAAATCCTAAAGTGGATTTGTCTCAGCCTTTGAGAGCGGCCTTCTCCTCCCCCATAGCTAAACTGTTTCTCTTGCTATTTCTGTGTGTTGAATCTGAGCACCTCTGGGGATTGCCTTGACATTGCTGACATTGAGCCCTGCTGTCTCAGCAAGGACGCCTGGGACGAGGCCGACTGGTTGGCTGTGATAGGATGGGCCCATCCCGCCTGCTTAGCCGGTTTCCCTGCTCCAGAAGCAAGCAGGCCTCTCTGGGGCAGGGTTGCTGACCCACAGAGGGACTGGGGCACAGATGTTCAACCAGCACAGCCCCCTCACTTCTTCCTCCTGTGTTTCTGTCAACAGGAAATCCCCTGCAGCACAACCTCTGGGAAACCATAGGAAGCCTTTTACACTGATGAAACTGATGAAACCTGGGTTGTTTCGGAGGCTTCCCGGGTTGAAAAGCGAACAGGAAATCGCTAAAGGATATTTAGCGTGAAACTGGGAACGTCCAGGTCACAAGGGAGCCGGCTGGGTCACCTCCCATATGCCAGGTGTCATTCCTGCTTCTGCGGCCCCGCAGGCTCCCAGCTGCCCCACTTTTTCTATTCCTAGCACTGCAGGAGCAGGGGTGGCGGGGAAGTGGGAGGTGGGAGACTTCACTGCAGGACAGGCCAAGAGGTTGGGAGAACATACAGCTCCAGTGGAATTGGATGGACCTTCCATCTGGAAACTGAGTAATGGAGAAGGGTAAGTTTCAGTTTGAAAGTACCTTCCTTAGGCAGTAGGAACTCAGGATCTCACAGACCTTAACTGTGCTCAGAAATGTTTTTGAGTATAATACAGGCTCATCAGAAGACTTTTGAAAATATTAAAAAACCATAAAGAAAGAAACAAATCATCCCACCACAAAGAGACATTCACTGTTAATATTTTGGTATATATCTTTGCAGCCATTTATTTCACTAACGTAAAAATCTTTGCCTGATTTTCCAGAGGTTGTCATATTCTTTTATATTTATACATGTAAATGTATGTTTTATTAAATATTTATACATGTAAATGTGTATATTTATTAAATATTTATTAATTTTATGTCAAATTATATATACTGTTTTGTAACTTTCTTTTTCATTTAGCAATATGTTGCGGACATTTCTTTTAGGTGATTACATATGAATCTATTTTTATTAGCTATGTGGTACTTCTATTGTAAGGACATACCATAACTTATTTAATTAATTCCCTACTGATGGAACACTAAAGGAAATGATTTCTATTAAAGAATGTCATGAGAAATGCAAATCGAAACTACAGTGAGTTATCACCTCACACCGGTTAGATTGGGCATCATCAGAAAATCTACAAACGATAAATGCTGGAGAGGATGTGGAGAAAAGGGAACCCTCTTGCACTGCTGGTGGGAATGTAAACTGATAGAGCCACTATGGAGAACAGTATGAAGGTTCCTTAAAAAACTAAAAATAGAATTACCCTATGACACAGCAATCCCACTTCTGGGCATATACCCTGAGACAACACAATTCAAAACGACACATGCACCCCAATGTTCATTGCAGCTCAATTTACAATAGCCAGGTCACTGAAGCAACCTAAATGTCCATCAACAGATGACAGGATAAAGAAGATGTGGTATATATATATGATGGAATGTTATTCAGCCATAAAAAGGAATGAAACTGGGTCATTTGTAGAGATGTGGATGGACCTAGAGACTGTCATACAGAGTGAAGTAAGTCAGAAAGAGAAAAACAAATATCGTATATTAACGCATATATGTGGAATCTAGAAAAATGGTACAGGTGAACCAATTTGCAAGGTAGAAACAGAGACAGAGATGTAGAGAACAAACGTATGGACACCAAGGGGGAAGAGGGGTGGTGGTGGGATGAACTGGGAGACTGGGATTGACACATATACACTAATATGTATAAAATGAGAACCTGCTGTATAGCACAGGGAACTCCACTTTGCTGTACTAACACAACACTGTAAACCAACTATACCCCAATTAAAAAGAAGAATGTCATATCTTTATGCTTTTGTCTAATAGTTTCATTGGAATAAATTCTTGAAAGTGGGTTAGGATATGCACGTTTTAAATTTTCTTCAAATTTTGAAAAATAAGTGTTTTCCACACATTGGCCATAGGGGACAGGTATGAGAGTAAGGCTGGCCAAGAAGTTCATCACCGTGTTCCCCCAGTCTGGGAGTGAAAGCACAGTAGAGTAGGGGGTTTGGACAACGCTGGATTTTCCCTGGATGAGTCATTGTCTAAAAGTTAATTGGCTCTGAGCTTCATAGCTTCCACTGCTGAAAATGATGAAGGACAGGTGAGGCTGGGGCAGGTAGCTCTGCATTCCTGTCCAACATGCTGGCAAAGCTCTGCTATCAGCAATCTGTAACTTAGCACTGAAGGCCATGATCTTGCTAGCCAATTTGCCCCAGTTTTCTTTTTTACTCTTAGACTGATCTTCCATTGCCAAGTGGACCATGGGGCTCAGGCTGGTGCATAACTACCAAAACCTAGTTAGCCTGCAACTCCTCATGTATATTCATCGAGTGAGAATGATCCCCCTTAAACACCCTGGTAACCTTAGCTCTGACATGCAGAGAGCTCTTTCCAAAGTGGGTCACTCACCATATATTCAGGGTCTGGAATTTTTACCCCACTGAAGTACTGATTTGTGCTAAATACTTGATGGTGCCTAGGAATGAGGTCTCCTTTGGACAAGAAGAAAGAGAAAGGTAAAATTAGATAGGTTGTATATATTACAAAATACTGAGTATAGCTCCCTGAAATTAACATATTATAAATCAACTATACATCAATAAAAATTAAAAAAAACAAACCCAAAAAAACCCACAAAAAAGAAATAAATAGAAAATAAAGTCTTTTTCATCCTCTCAAAGAAAATTAGATCACTTAGCAAGCACTGCTCTATGGTTTCCTTCCACTGGTGCTGTGTTGGTCAGTGCCTATACCTACAAAGGCTGCAATTTGCTTCTCCACTCAGAGGGAGAGGCACTGAGGGAACTTTCAACAAACTGTGCCGAGACCCACAGTGGGTGGAGTACTGTGTTAGGCACAGAGGAGGCATGAACGGAAACTAAAGGCTGCAACGTTCTTGCCCCTCAAAGGCTCACAAAATGTTTGAGGAGTCCAGACCAAAGAACTCAGAAGCATGCACACACACATACACACACTAACAAATAATGGCTTTTTTAAAATAGCAAATGTACGCTGGAGAGGGTGTGGAGAAAAGGGACCCCTCCTGCACTGTTGGTGGGAATGTAAATTGATACAGCCGCTATGGAGAACAGTATGGAGGCTCCTTAAAAAACTAAAACTAGAACTACCATACGAGGCAGCAATCCCACTACTGGGCGTATACCCAGAGAAAACCATAATTCAAAAAGACACATGCACCCCAATGTGCACTGCAGCACTGTTTACGATAGCCAGGTCATGGAAGCAACCTAAACGCCCATCAACAGGCGAACGGATAAAGAAGATGTGGTCCATGTATACAATGGAATATTATTCAGCCATAAAAAGGAAGGAAATTGGGTCATTTGTATAGATATGGATGGACCTAGAGACTGTAATACAGAGTGAAAGAAAGAGAAAAACAAATATCGTATATTAATGCATATTTGTGGAATCTAGAAAAATGGTACAGATGAACCATTTGCAGAGCAGAAATAGAGACACGGGTGTAAGAAACGTATGGACACCAGGGGGAGGAAGCGGCGGGGGGTGGTGGTGGTGGTGGGATGAACTGGGAGATTGGGATTGACATGTATACACCAATATGTATAAAACAGATAAGTAATAAGAACCTGCTGCATAAAAATTAAATTAATTAAATTAAATTTAAAACAATAGCAGAAGTGCAACAACCACAAATCAAAATCGTATTCACTGAATACTGATGGGTCGAGATAAAAGTGTATTGGCCTAGCGCTTAGAACAGTGCCTGACACGTAGCAAGCACTCAATAAATATCTGAGAAAGGAAGGGTTAGGGTTAGGAAAGGAGCAGAGAAAGGGAAGGAGGGAGGGAGGAAACAAAGCATGAAAGATCTAGCTAGAAGGAATATGTTTCCAAATTGGAACCACCTTTACTTGTTTTACCAAATAGCAATCACTTGGAAATCCCACTTTATGTACTGTCTAGAAGCACTAAAGATGTGAAGTAATAAAACAAAAGGAGCATTTCTATATTCTGGGGGATTATGTGAGGCTCACCTGCCCACATTTCAGCCAAATAAGCTAAAATCGCCCTCATGTAAAATTCCAGGGATATGACATCTGAAGAGGAATTTTGTTCAGAGAACAGATGGAGATGCTCAGAAGGGCACCCCTGGCACACCCAGGCCCACTTCCCAGAGCAGAATGAACAGTGAAAGCCTGCCAGCCAGGGCCCCGGAAACGCTGCTATTGGACTGGGCTGGAGTTCCAACCTCAGGGTATCAAGTTGGCTAAATTTACCAGTTTGTCTCGGAACTTTACCTTTCACTCAAATCCAAAAACTGCTGTCCTTGCCCATTTTGGATGAGCAGACAAAATATGCTCTCTAATGCCTTGTCCCAGGTCTCAGTGAGCTTCCTCATGAGCACATTGTCTGTACCTTAATAACCTTCTTCCACCAGAGAGCTGGGGGGTAGGACATGGACATAGTGCCCTAAAATCACTGGGAAAACACAGTGCCCTGGCAGGGCTCCAAGGTGACTTACAAGTCACTCAACAAAAGCTACCAGCAAACATTTACTGCCTACTGTGTGCAGATGTTGGTGGAGGATAAATAGAAATAAAAGACAGGATCTCAGCCTCAGGCAGCTTACAGCACCTTTGGAATGATGCAAGCACAAGACACAAGTACAAGACAAGACATGGCAACAGCAGATGCTACATAAGTTTCAAGGAAAAAAAGTTTGCTTCAAACTGGGAGTCATAGCTCAACTCCCTGACTTCTGAAGGGATCAATGACTGCTCACAGATCTGTTCGTCTGTCCCTTCCTTCCCCCTCTTCTCCTCCCCCCTATTCCCCAAGAGTAGAAACAAAGGAAAGGACTTTGGGGGTGGGAAAAATAAAACAAGAAGGGTGACATAAGAAGAACCAGGCTTTCTTCCCGACACTTAGAAGGTTGAGCATCTTCTAAATAGCATCTGAATAATCCGAACTAGCCTGACAGGCGGGAGTCGAGGACATCCAGAGAATGAATTACCACAACATAATAAGTGAAGCGAAGCACAACAGCATTCTGTAGACTGCTAGGCCCTTATAGAAATGTATGTTTTTATTGTTGCTATCATCATTATTCAGAGTTTAACTTGATCCAAACTATGCTGAAGAGAGAATCTTGTGTCTTTTTGGACAATTAGAACATACTCAAAATTGTTGATTCTTTCTCTTAAAACAAACCCAGACACCTTTAATGGAGCCATTTCATTGAGACTTTCCCTCTTTGTGACTGTAAAGGGCATTAGATGAGACTAGGAACTTGGCTCTGCCCAGCACTGACACGGGTAAAACTATCCAGTTTCCAAAAGGCGGGACAGAAACACCACTTACCCAAGGTTTTCCTAATCAGATAGAGCTGATCCACATCTGATTTCCCGGGCCACAGAGGCACTCCTGACAGCAGCTCAGCAAAGACACAGCCAATTGCCCAAACGTCTACTGGGGGGCCGTACTGCATGTCCCCCACCAACAGCTCTGGGGAGCGGTACCACCTGGTGGCCACATAGTCTGTGTAGTAGTCACTCGGTCCAGCTGGCCAGTGATGGGACATGGAAAAGAGAGAGAGCAGTGCAAGCGAGGAATCAAAACCAGGAGGGGGAAGACCTGAGAAATCAAGCTTGTGTTCCATCTGTGGCTTTCCTAAATCAGTGGTTCACAATACTGGGTGCACATTAAAATCACTTGGAATACACTATTTTAAAAATTACTGATGTTTGGGTAACCCCCCCCCCCAGTCCAATTAAACCAGAATCCCTGGAGGGGTATCAGTATAGTTTTTATAGTTAGAGTTTATAGTTTCCCAGATGATTCTAATCTACAGCCGAGGTTGAAAACCACTCTTCTAAAACAGTAGTTCTAAAATGTACTATTTTAGCAAAACATGGTAGAAACCAGGAGGGTAACATACTTTTGAATAAGCACTTTACTGTGGTAAAATTGACAGATAGCATACATTTTAAACCAGTGTATATCGACATGTTTTCAATTAATTGCAGACGTGTAATTTATAGCAAGCTTATGCCCTAAATATACAGGAACCAGCTTTCTATAGCATTTAGATTCTTTATCATGTTAAAAATCTTTCCAGCTTTGACACTTAACTAAAGAAAACTTCAATACTCACTCAAAAGCCGAGCGAATCCAAAGTCGCAAAGCTTAATCACAGAATGTTTTGTGACGAGGATGTTTTCTGGCTTTACGTCTCTGTGTATGCACTAATCACAAACACCAAACCAAAGCAGATTAGAAAGGAGCAACTACAATACATGGACTAAATAAAACATATGAATATTTAGCAAATATTTGAGAAATCGTTTGAACCTCTCACTGGACTTTTGGAAAACAGACTACAGAACAGCAGCCTAGTACCATATACCTAGTACCATACCCATCACAGCCTGAGTCAGCCCAAATTCCTGAAGGGCCCCTAAAGACCAACAAGTGTGAAAGGAAAAATGAAAGTAGGGTAGCCAGATAAAAAACAAATAAGTTTTTAGTATAAGTATGCCCCACGCAACGTTTGGGACATATTTATACTAAAGGGTTATGACTGTTTACCTGAAATTCACATTTAACTGGGTGTCCTGTATTTCATCCGGCTACCTTAGGTGACAGGGAGAATGTTAAAAGGCTCTGGGTGAGGCCTGCAGCATGGCTGCAGGAGCTGCAAGTTGGTGCCTAAGCAGAATTCACAATCCAGTTGTTTAACTGAGAACAGAACACATTCTGCCTGGTAAACAGGACAAGCCCTGAGCCTACTGAGATAAGCTGGGAAAGAGAAGGGCGGGAAGCAGCAGCTTGCCAAGAGACCTCCCTTCCAGCTCTGACATTCGTCCCCACCAGATAAATAAGAGCAGGCAGTGCTCACCCTCTGGGGAGTCGCTAGATGTCAGCTCCATCCCACACACATCCAGCCTTCTTTCTGCGCCTCCACCCCACGGGATGTAGTCCCCATGCCAGAGTTTAGACACAAATCACCTGTGGTTTCCAGACTACAGCTGACATTGCTTAACAGGGTGATGCTGGAAGAATGTTTAAGAATCTTCACATGATTTTCTTATTAAATAACAATTTTTTGGCAAGGAACAAATCAACAACCTAATTAAAATTACATAAAAACAACCGTGGGGTCATAGTACTGTTCAGGTTCCTAATAACCTTCCCTTCTTCCAAGTGTTTTCCTCTCTGGAGGAGAATGTTGGAGACTTCTGCAATCTGAGAGACCCTCTCTGGCTTGCGGCTGATACCCTGGGATGTTCTTGACTCTCTAGAATCTGGAGAGATGACAGAGTTTCCTCTTGGGCCTGGCCTAGTTCTCACTCCAAAGGATCTTCGGGGTGAGACCTCCGTGTGTTTCCCCATGGGCATTTATTATTCTGGAAAAACTGGGGGGAAATAACTGAATTATTTTATTACAATCTATCTGATTCTCAGCAAATAATGGCCCTGAGATCTCCACTTTTTTTTTTACCACTGGCTTCAAATATTACTATAAATGGGTACAGCCCTGAATATCATGACGACAGATGGTCAGAAGTGCTTGTAAGCAAGAATGTGCTCCTATTCTGCTCTGGGAATTCTTTACAAGTTTCTACAACCCTCCCCCCATGCACATGTGGCCAAACAGCTTCAGGGGCTCTCCAGGGAACTGTGGTATGCGTTATATTTGTTCTTAGTGTCTCTGCTTTTCCCCACCAGGGCCTTTCTGCAGTCTCTCTTGCTCCCCCATCCTAAAACCTGCTCTCAGGAAACTGCTAGCCCTCACTCGCAGTACCTATAAGGTGTCCATGCTCCCTGCTATGCATGCATTTGGACAAGGACTGTAGCCGTGAGCTAGGTGGAGGAACAGCCGGGAGAAGTGCCGCCTACTCTCATATTTGCTTCTCTGGGAAGGCAGCTTCAGGGGAAAAAAAAAACCCATTTAGAACAGCGTGAGGAAGGGGATTCAGCCCCACCAGTGAAATTGGACCCTGGCTGTTGTCAGGATGACATATTGCGGTAAATTGCCCTTGTGGCCAAAATGAAGCTCTGATGTTGGAGTCTGGCTTCTGTGCACAGGGACTGGGCCATGTTGTATTGGAAGGAACAGCAGGGTTCCCAGCATCTGTGAAGTCACACCACCTGGGCAGCGGTCCACTGTGCTTCCCGCCAGCCTCGCTGTGGCTGGGAGTGCTAGAGGTTTCCACTGGCTGCTTTGTTGCAGACTTGGCACCTCTATCTCACCAATGCAGACACTAGTACGTGTGTATGGCACTTGAGACTCCACGTACTGCACTCAACAAGCATGAGCTTGTTGAGTTCCCCTCCCCAATTTCAGAGTATTTTGAGGGTTCCAGACCAACACGGACTCCAACTGAATGGGATTCTACCTTAAATCTGAGCAGTTCCTAAGCAACGTAAAAATAACTACTTTCTTAAAATCATAAAAATGCATCTTTAAAACCTGAACAAGAAGGACTAGCTAGGTTGGCATTTTTAGCGTCTACTTACCCCAACCAGGCTTACAAAGATTTGGGTAAAAAATTCTATCCAGAAAAGTATGATATAAACTTCGTACAAAGGCTCCACCTCAGCTTAAGGGCAGCCTTCTGGTTTTTAGAGGGAGATCATGAGACTTACATTGTGTTTATGGCAAAAATTTATGGCTTGCAATGTCTGCCAAGTTATGCTCTTCACAAGATGTTCTGGTACCCTATTAAAAAAAAAAAAGCAACACAGACACATTCTTTAGTGTTGCCATGGAATTCAGCTCAAAAAAAGAAAAAAGCAAACCAAGACAGGCTTAAGTAGTGGAAAATCCTAAGTCACACATACAGTCATCTAACTCATGCGACAGGCATTCCAGGGGTCCAAAGTGTAGAGAACACATGATCAGAACACTGCTGAATTCCAGGGACAGCAAGGTAACAACAATGTAACATCTACATCTATAGGGAGGGACCAGGAAGACCCACAGGGATTTCAACGGGTACTTAAGACCACCCACCTCGAACATCTGTGGCACCACTGGGAACCTGCCTGGTAACTTGAGCTCTGTCTCAAGTTACCAGGCAGGTAACAAAAAAGGAGCTTTTTGTTGATGGCAAGTTATTAGTAAATATCAAGCATGAAAGATGCTGTTTATTTTTTCAAGTTGTCCCAACTGATGGCCTTGAAGCCTAACTCATCTTCCACAGGTGGGCACATGGTTTCTTCAGATCCCCTAGGCAGCACTTTTTTTTTAATTTTTAAATTTGTATTTATTTATGCTTGCATTGGGTCTTCGTTGCTGCACGCGGACTCCCCTCTAGGCTTCACGGCATGTGGGATCTTCCCGGACCAGGGATTGAACCTGTGACCCCTGCATTGGCAGGCGGACTCCCAACCACTGTGCCACCAGGGAAGCCCCAGCACTTTTTTTTAAGGTAATGAAGATTTTACTGATGGTAAGGAAGAGGTTTACATTGCACACCAGGCAACAGAAGGTCATAATAAGTAGACGCCCACACAGGCATCTTGGTCCTTTCCTCACACCGTTCCTCTCTGGTAGCTGGCTGCATCCTGTTCACATCTCCCTGCCCTGTCCTCTATTACAGCGTCTAAACCTCACGCCACTGCTCCCAGCACTTCCTCCCTGACTCTAAGCTTACATAACCAGGGCAAACAGTGGCCCCAGTAGGTCCTTTGTGTGAATCAGAAAACGGTACCTGCTCTGAGAGCATTTTTAAAAAAAAATATTAGGCAATGAGCAAAACGAACTACAGACAGAGTACATTTATTTTCAAAGACCCCTGCCCACCAGTTAGACTTAACTGTTTTTACAAATCAAACATTAAACAATGTTGTGATCCTCAGCCAGAACTAATATGTACACCAGGGAGGAAGCTCTGGAGTACTTGTGTCAAGGTGACCCAAAAAAGTCACTTCCAGCCTCCGGGAGGGGCTATGAGGCCACTGTTGTCACAGGCCAGATGTTCAGGAAATCCTTTCAAGCAGATAAGGGGAAGCTGGAACAGTGGGACAATGTGGAGGAAATGAAGAGGCCACTTCCATGAAGAAGAGCTGGGACATTCCTGGGCTGAAGTAGCTTTTCTCCAAATTCCCTTCCTTATTCTAGCGACATAAAGGTACAGATGCCAGAAAATCTCACCTGTCTAGAAAGAAGGCCTAGAAAGATACAACTAAGAAGAGGACATTTCAGGGGACGTGCTTTCCCCCAGCCTCAATTTTTTACCCAGAAAAAAATAGAATATATGTTGATTATGTAATGAATTAAGTATTAATATAAGGTTATTCAGTACCAGGCAATTTTAGTCTCTAAGAACATTTCCCAAAAGAAATTACGGGGCTTCCCTGCTGGCGCAGTGGTTGAGAGTCCGCCTGCTGATGCGGGGGACACGGGTTCGCGCCCCGGTCTGGGAGGATCCCACATGCTGCGGAGCGGCTGGACCCGTGAGCCATGGCCGCTGAGCCTGCACATCCGGAGCCTGTACTCCGCGGCGGGAGGGGCCACAGCAGTGAGAGGCCCGCGTGGCGCGGAAAAAAAAAAAAAAAAGAAATTACGCAAAAAGAGCATTTAAAAGTAAATTATAATAGCGTATCATTAGCACTCCTCTAACACTAAGCACCTTGTTACACAGTTTTCAAACGTAAAAATTCTGTTCAAGCTACCTAGTGTCGTCTTGGCTCAGCTACTCACTCCACTTTTTTTTTTCATATATATTTTATTATTTATTTAGGCTGAGCTGGTCTCAGCTTCAGCAAACGGGATCCTCGCTGGGCATGCATGATCTTTCAGTTGCAGCATGCAGACTCTTAGTTGCGCACGCATGAGGGATCTAGTTCCCCGACCAGGGATCAAACCCGGACCTACTGTATCGGGAGCACGGAGTCCCACTCACTGGACCACCAGGGAAGTCCCTCACTTCCCTTCTTGATTACTCTGTTTCTGCTCTGGAATGCCAGGGCCTCAGATTCTATCTCTAAGACCCCTTTTAGCTGAGGATGATAGGAGCCAGGTTCTTCACTGTTGGTGGAGGGAGTTACAGATAAAGAAAGGAAGAAAAATAGAATCTATTCTGTGGCGCCTCACTGGGACTGGATACTCACATATGTACAGAGGGCGCTGTGCTGAAGAGGGTGCTATCTTATACACATGCTCCAGAAAGCTTTTCTGCTTGGGACAACATCTGACGGAGTGGTTAAGGTGATGAGAAGCAGCCTGATTTGGACTATATTTTAAAAATAGAGTCTTCAGGATTTTCTGAGAGATTGGATGTGAGATTCAGAGAGAAATCAAGGAATGACACCAAGTAATTAGCCTAAGTTGCTGGTTTATGGTGGGGCCCTTTACTGTGGAGAATGCTTGGGGAGAAGCCGGGGAGGGGTAGGGAGGGTGGATGGATGAGATGCTTCTCAGCCATGCAAGGGAAGACTCTGGGAAAGGAGTTCTGAATTCAGAAGGAAGGTCCAGAGGGATAAATTTGGGAAGCATAAGCATAATGATGGGATTTACAGGCCTAAGAGTGGATGAAGCCACCTAAGGAATGAATCCAGAAAAAAGAAGAGAAGGTCAAGCCCTGAGGCCCTGCAACATGTAGAGATCAGAAGGAGGAGGGGGACCCAGCAAGAGACTAGGGTTGAACACCAAGTGAACTAAGATGACACTCAAGAGAACACAGTGTCACTGAAGCCAACTGATAAAAGTGCTTCAAAGGACTTCTGGGTTAAGATGGTGGATTAAACATACCCATCTATTTCACTCTCTCCTAAAACCTAACTAGAACGACACTGAAGCTCAATCTAAATATAATAAGACATCATCTCACCCTCAGGCAGCTTATAGTATCTTTGGGAAAATAAAAGTACAAGACAAGACATGGTGACAGCAGGTGAGAGCTACAGCTGTCCCTCTGGAGCCCACTGAGCTGTGGTCCAACTTGACAGAGGTACTCCCTCCAGGGAGGGTGAAGTGGAATCCATCTTCCACTCGTGGGAAGAGGTGCAGGAGAAGTGCACTCCTGGGTCCTCCACCAGTGTGACCTCACGGCACTCCTCCTGCCTGCTTTGGGGACTTTGTTTCACCCCCAGGAACATAAAAGCTTCCCAAGTGTTTGGCTCCAAGGAGTAAGGGGGTATCATTAGAAATATCTGTGGTCTAGATTTCTGTGTGACTGTACCATCATTTTAGCCAATTGGAGACAGAGATCCTTGGCCACACTAAGTAAGCAAACCCAGAAAGAGGAAGACCGGAGATCCAAGAAGTGGTGAATCAAACTATAGAGAAATTCCAAGAGGGGATTCAAAGGATGACAGCAAAGGGAAGTCCCAGGAGGACAGCTGGTCAGCGGGCTTGGAGAACAGCAAGCCAAACAGATGGAGAATGGGGGTCTAAAGGCAGGATATCACCAAGGGGGCAAAAAAGTGAACTAATGGATTACCTGATGTGATTATCCTGTGGAAAAGTATGCTGAGAGACTATTAAAAAGAGTGGAAAAAGTTAGCAATAGAATACTAAGCAAATTTAAAAAGCAAGGCAAACATAATTTAGAAAAAATACAAAAAGAAACCCTAGTATGGTAAAATGCGCAGCTATAAGTAATATTTACATAGGCATAATAATGGGAACAGTGAATGCTGAATTAATAAAATTTTAATGTAACTATTTGGGGGGAGAAGGGGAAGCAGAGGAAATAATGGTGTAAGAGAGCTAAATCCTCATCTGTCAGAATAGTCTGTAGATAATGTCTAAAAATGTCTAAAAATTAATACATCAAGAAATAGCAAAAAAAAAAAAAAAAGAAACAGCAGAACATCGCTATTTTTATTACATTACATTGCTAGATTTAATTTGCTAAGGTTTTTTACACCTAAGTTCACAAGGGATATTCACCTGTCATTTTCTTTCCTTGAAATGTCCTCATCTAGTTTTGGTATCAGGTTATAGTGGTCTCACAATATCCTTCTATATTTTCTGAAAGAGTTTGTGTAGGATTGCTATTATTTCTACCTTGTATGTTTGAAGGAATTCATTCATCAAATATTTTAATAATAGAAACCAAAGTAGCAGGACTATAAGGAAAAAATATATATAAATCCACATCATTGGTGATAAGGTGAATTGGTTCAGTTTGACAAACCCTATGAGCCGATAATCCCATTTTGAGAACTTCTAAAGAAAAAGTGCAAAAGAAGAAAAATCTTCTTTTTGTAGGAATATTTTGAGAGTAGAATCATTTATCAGACAAGACACTGAAAATGGCCTCAATATTCAACAATGGAGGAACAGTTAGATGGTAATGTAACTAGATATAATATCTTATAGTTAATAATAGATCTAAAAATTATACTGCAACATATTTAGAAACGCACATGAGGGGTTTCCCTGGCGGTCCAGTGGTTAAGACTCCGTGCTTCCACTGCAGGGGGCGCAGGCTAGATCCTGGGTTTGGGAACTAAGATCCCACATGCCTGCCGAGAGGAGAGGCGGGCAGGAGGGTGGGGCGTGGCGGAGAGAAATGCATATGAGAAAATATTAAGTGAAGAACAGAATTGGGGGGGAAAGTCATTTCATCACAGCAACATGGAGAATGTGCTGCTTCGTCTGGTAGGGCAGCCAGCAGCCTGGCTCCTTTTACAATGGTCCTCAGGTTTTCATATACAGACACTTACTTTTGTCAGCACACCAAGACAGTATCCATTTCAAAGGGGCAGGCGAACATTACACAAATTTACTAACCTGATATATAAAGCCAGAATGCTAATTTGTTCATCCATCTTTAAATTCTGACTGCCAGCTTATGCTCTCGTTGTAGGCGATTCCACAGAGAAACTCAAGTTCTAATGAGAATGGTGTTTGGTGAGCAAAGAGTTGGAATGAGAGGAAGTACACAGTTTGACTGGTTATTGCCTTTATGCTGAGACAGTTTAGTTGCACCCATCTCCAAATTAGGAAGCTGTCGTCCTTAGATAAAATGTGTGTAATCAGTCACATCTAACCAGCCTGGCAGCCTCCTATCCCTTTAAGGATGCTTTGCATATCTCTGCCCTGATGCATAATGTGTTGGTTTCACAAAATAACTCCCAGAAAGCAAACTTCTGTCTCTCCTTCCAAGTTTTGGAACGGATGGACTATGACCCTAATGTCCTGATAACAAAATTGAAACGAACAGAGAGAAACCTAAACAACTGCTGTGTGAAAGTGAACAGATTAAACTGCATTTCAAACACGTCTTCAGAAATAAGAGAGACGAGAGAGATGACAAAGAAAGACCATGGATCTCTTCCCAGGTTCTCAATACAGTAATGGTCCTTTCCACCACTGCTCCTCTAATATTTGTCACATTACAAGAAGTCAAACAATCAACATCCATTCAAGCTTCACGTCTACACAAGGTTACAACAAAGATGGGGACAAAAGGGCTGGCCAAGCTCCTATAGAAATAATATGTTCTTTGAAATTTATCTTATAGAAATATTTATGTTTACTGTAGCCTTATTATTAGAGAAAAACTAGAAACAATCTAAATATTTATCAATGGGGGGGTTGAATAAAGAAACCATGGTATATTTGCACCATGGAATTCGATACCATTTTAAAAATATAAAAGTAGAGATGTATGTATGAATAGGGAGACAGCTCCCAAACACACTTACAAAATGAACAGTATGTAGAGTTCAATCTCTTTAAATATATATACGCATAGGAAAATAATTAGAAAACCATTTCTCAAACTTTATTTCTATATGTTTCTGTGTTGCTTGACATTTTTACAACAAACAATGCATCACTTTAAAAAACAGATTTTTAGAGTTTTAGAAAAGTCCTGGAATTCCATTGTCAGAAACTGAAAACTTATAGTAATGCCCTTTACCCACCAGATGTTCTTTGAACAAACTATATGAGAGTCAGAGGAGGATCTGGTGGTAATGGAATCTGTACAGGAAAAAAAATGGGTGAAGTGTCCGGCTGCACTTACACAGGAGCAGAAAAATGAGGAGAGAACACCTAAACCAGTTGTTTACGAAACTTTGACAGAGGAGAGACCAATAGTTAATAGAATAATAAGTACAAGGCCCATTCAGTCCCACAGAAGATAAGGAATATGCTTGTTTGAGAGCAAATATAAGCAACACGAACACAGCACTGGGAACTATAATGGACATGTATTTATGCCACTATAACAGGATATATTCTGGCATAAACTCGCTTGTTAGTAGCAGCATGAATGTGAATCTTCTCCAAAAGCCTTCCAAAGGAGTTCAAGAAGTTACCGACATCTTACAAGGAGATAAATTAGTATCCGTTTCAGATTCAAAGTAGAGATAAGTCTTTGAGTCTGATTTAGCAGGAATTATTTTTAATAATTAAAACATTGCCAAAGCAATAAATGGAACACGGAGAAAATATAAAAAAACAAAGCGGAAAATATCTATACAATCATCACTCAGAGATAATCTCTATTAAAACGTGTATATTAATTACTTTTCTTTGTTTTCTACCTATCTATAAATTCTATGAAAGTGAAATATGTTTGTTTTTTTATTATAGCATTTTTCCTTCATTTTGCAACCACTCATGAACATTTCTCTACGTCAATGTTTGTTTTATCTTATAAGCATGATTCTTAGAAGCTCCACCGTATCCCATTGTGAAGACATACTATAATTTACTTAACCAATCCTCCATCATGGGACATGTCAGTTGTTTCCAATTTTTTTATTATAAACAATACTTCAACAATAGACACTTTTTAAACTAAATATTTACACACATACTCGATTATTTTCTTGTGGTAAGTTAACAGAAGTAGGCCCACTGCCAAATTTCCCTCTGGACAGGTTGCTCTAGCAGTGTACTAATGATTTCCTTTGACAATATTAGGTTTTAGACATCTTTAATCAAAGTAACTATTTTTAAATGAAAAATGAAACATTGTTATGATTACTGTTCTTTAAAATCATCTTTAAGGATCAATTTATCAGTTTGCTGACTCAGTCGCTCCACAGCAAGTATTGAGAATATACCAAGTGCCAAGAATTAAGCTAAAAATTACTGGGGATGCACAGATGAGGAAGGCACAGCTCTTGCCCTTAAAGATTTTATAGTTTACTGGGCAAACATAAATAATTCCAGAAGATGTAACGGATACCACAGGAAGGAACTCCCGAGTCTCCTAAGGTAGGTATCATAAGGAGGTCATCTTTGAGCTGTATCCAAGGGCAAGCAGGAGTTTGCCAGGCAGAGTACAGAAGGCAGGGCAATCCAGGTGTCCTAAAGCCTAGGATGCAAATGATTCCATGGGATTGGAAACTGGTGGGAAATGGGGTGATCTTGCAGAGTGAGTGAGATCTTGTATCCCATGCTAGGGGTTTTTACCACACCAGTAAGCTTTGAGGAGCTATTAAATGACTTATGTAGCGGAGTGGCATGATCCACTTTATATTTTAGAAATTTGTACCTGGAAATATAGTGATCACAGGACGTTCTTGGGGTAAATGTACAAACCCAGGGAGGACCAACCTGCCATCAGGCAGGAAAAACGTCAGCATTAGCACATTATCTTCTGTTGATATTGTCTAACAGATCACATATGAAACTAAAAGAGAACTGCAGTCTTCTGAGCTCTAGGTATTAGATCATCAACTCATAACACTGTAGAGCTGGAAGTTCTCTTAAATTTTACCTGGTACTAAACTCTCATTTTTAGAGGTAAGGACACCTGTAAGCAACTTGCTAAAGGTCACACAGGTGATGCTGACCCACTTTTACTGGGAATACACTCACAAGGTTTTATTTTATAGTATAGCTTTATTTTGTAGATCTCTACATTGAAACATAAAGTTTTCCTATGAATTTCAAAATCGTTGGTTGACAGAGTTAATGACATTTACTCCTTAATGATGACAAGCAAAATTCTGAAATAGCATTTAAAGGATCGGAGAATCCAAATAGTCAGGATAATGGAAAGTAACTTTTATTTTTAAAACACACACACACACACACACACACACACACACACACACACACACACATCCTTAAACTTCAAAGTAAATGCATATGATCTGACTTAGAATAAATCCTACTTTTCAAACTTGCTCAGTTATTAGTGTTCCTTAAGTCAATCTTATATTTGACAAACCATGGCACAGTGTCATTTGGAAATGAAGCTGCTAACCACACAGGTGTCTACCAGTCTTTCCCTTCTCTAACCCACCTCTATATTAAAGCATTTTCTGGAACATATATAACAGATTTTAGCCAGTGGAGTTAAAAAAATCTGCTTCCAAGCCTCTGATCACTCCTCTTCCTGTCTTTTTATTCTTCTGCTGAAACTATATGCTAAAAAAGAACTGACTCCCAATTGCTTGCAGCCCCCCACTAATCAGTGTTTCTAAGTGACTCAATCTAACATGATTAATCAAACTCCCTGCAACAACCCCCTAGTTCCACATAGCACGAGTAACTTATACTAGAAGGTTTAATTGAAGTGTCACTAGCAAGCTGTCAAAAGAGCAAATATCAACATAGTCAATGTTTTCTCCCTTGAACACATAATTTCTCTGTATCAATGACTTGCTGAAGGGAAGGAGGTGTCTGTTCTCTTGGCTCTCTCTGGCTGTGTAAATTAACAAGAAAAGCCTGTGCCATGGTCACTAATGAACCGTGAACCACTTTAATCCCATCTGCCCGGAGCTCATGGCAGATCATACATAAGCACCACCACATGGCAGAGCAAGCTCTTGGCCAAGGCTTGAAAGCCTTGTTTAAAGAGCCTCAGCCTCCAGCCACTGGAGTGCGAATGTGAGCCAGGATGGAGTGCCGTTCCATCGTTCTGATCTCCAGTGCACTCTACATAGCGTCTTCAGCCAAAGTTGGGCTCCCAGGAACACAGCAAAAGACAGAGAAGAGGACATATCCTTCCCTGTTCGACTTCTCTGGAGTCTCCTCACCTTGCAAGTCAAAGGTCGCCTCCTCCATGAAGTCTTCTTTGATTGACCCACTTTGAATCATATCTCCTAGGACCTTGTAATCATTCTACCCTCTCCCTCTGGCACAGTCACTGGTTCCAGGGGTAGCTGCATCACCTGAGCTGAGCCAATCAGTCTTCTACTGGACTTTGTATGCAGACGCTACCTTCTTCTAGAACTTCCTTTCTTCTAGAATGGCTACCCAGGTTGATAAAAGCCTGTGGCAATGCTTTCTAGTTCACACTTTTCCCTTCCTAACTGCTTCCATCTCACAGCACACACACATACCCTCCAAAATCAACCCTGTAAAGGAGACTCAACTCCAAGGCAGAATGAAGCCAACATAGAGAGGAAGAGTTGGGAGTCGTTGGTGCGGGGGAGAGGGAGACAGAGAGAGAGAGAACGGCCCCACCTAAGGCACTCTGCCTTAAAGACACCCAGCTGAGGAGTGGGTGGGAGCCAAAATCCAGCCTGCATTCTGCTCACCCTGGCAAAGAACGACCTTCAGAGGAGGGGATCTCACCCCCACCCCCTGCCTTTTTTTTTTCAAACAAAGGCTCTGTCTGCTCACCGAACCTTCTGCTGCTGCATACAAAGGTGTTGCCTGTGCTAGAAATGTGTTATAAGATCAGCAGGACCTCCAGAGTCACCTCTCCAATCACAGCCACCACCACTTCCTTTTTCACCTACACCCGGCTTCAGTTGGGTTTTTTGTCATTTGTAACCAAAAAAGTTCTGACCAATAGAGCAGACCAGATACCTGGGTTGCTTCAGATAAAACACCACGTTCGTTTTAGCCTTAAACTTCCTATTAGCCATTGTTTTTGAACTCTTCCTTTCAATCTCCAAGTCCTTATGCTTCCCTAGGCAGACACAGAATAACTAATATCCCTCCTTTTCTTTTCTAGAGACTGACATAGCATTTATGCAGAGATAATATACCAAGAAATCAAGTTCAACCGAATAATGTAGTTGCTGCTTTCTTCATGAAAATGGTGAGTTATGGTTTCTTTCTCAACATTTCTGGTAACCCCTCAGCAGCAGAGTATGGTGGCCAAACACTGGCTGCCCTTGCCTGCTGTGAAAAAGGGTCATAACTGATTTTCCCTCGCAAACCCTAGTGTGTTTTGCTGTGTTTTGTTTGTAAACGACAGGTCACTCACCCTCTTTGGTGTTTGTCCAGCTCGTGGAGCACCGTGTGGTCACAGTATTCAAACACCAGGTGAAGCTTCCGCTTCCTCCTGAAGACTTCGATAAGGTTGACGAGGTTGGGATGCTTGAGTTGCTGAAAACACAAAAAGCAAGGTGCTAAAGTCGAAGTGTGAAAGAGTTTTCTCTAATTTTGGCCCAACAGAAGAAAGCTATTTCTCCTTTAGAAAAATTCTTGTCTTGGGTTGACGGAGGCTGTTGATAGCACTATCTTTCTTCACTTGATGAGCTGTTCGTTAGCAGCCTGTAAGTGAAAAATGATCATGATCCTGGTGGTTAGTGAAGGTAAAGAGAGATATGAGGAGGCTGGGAAAAAAAAAATGAAAATGTCCCCTCCTACAGAGATCTCCCTAGACTGGTTCAGTGTCCCTCGTGGCCCCCCCTGAAGGATGAATCCTTTGGAATCCTTCAAACCTACTAAGTAATTGTTCAATTGATTGTTTAATGTCCTCTGCTGCCAACAGATATAATGGATACATTCTATAGAATATAAGAACCATGACAAACATCAGGGTCTGTGTTCTCTTGTTTACGCAGAATGATGTTTTATTCCCAGCATGGGGCCTTGCACGTAATAGGCATTCGATCATTATTTGTGAATGAATGAGTAAATCAGGTTTCCTAGGCTGATGAAACCTTTTAAAAGAGAAAAATGAGGAAGACTCTCCAATCTGATATGCCTGAAGGAGTGTATCTAGAAAACACAGGCAGGAATGAATGTCGGTGTTGACAGAGATAAATCTTGTACTTAGCTTTCTGGCCCCTCCTGTCCATGATCCTACTGGAAACACTACAACTAAGCAAACTACTGTGAAGAGAGCAAAAATGGTTAACTTGCTTTAGGGCTTGAAGGCCTCTGGGCAGTGACCTAAGAGAGCAAAAGAGGAAGCCGAAAGGCTTCTTAAGGCCTAGTCTCAGGAATCAGGTGATATAACTTCTGCCTCATTCTAGTGGTCAAAGCAATCATGAGATCCACCCCCCAGATCCAGCCCAGGATGAAATACCACGAGCAGAGCAGGGCGCAGGTGTTCCAGCTGCGCTCAGCCCCTGCCAGCCCTCATCTAATTCGGCTACGTGGGCGAGCCCATGCATAGACCCCCGAAGGAGCACTCAGCCAAAGCACAATTGTGAGAAGTAAGAAATCATCCTTTTTTAAGCTACTAAGTTTTGTTTTTTCAGTACGCGGGCCTCTCTCTGTTGTGGCCTCTCCCATTTTGGAGCACAGGCTCCGGACGCGCAGGCTCAGCGGCCACGGCTCACGGGCCCAGCCGCTCCGCGGCATGTGGGATCTTCCCGGACCAGGGCACGAACCCGTGTCCCCTGCATCGGCAGGCGGACTCTCAAGTACTGCGCCACCAGGGAAGCCCTAAGCTACTAAGTTTTGGGGAGGTTTGTTAATGCAGCACTAGATAATAACCCTGTAGTAGAATCACCAGGGGAACTTTTGAAAACTGCAGATGCCCTGGCACCACGTCCAGAGATCCTGAATTGGTCTTGGACAGGGGCCCAGCCATCTGCTTTTTTTCCCCAAATTCTCCAGGTGATTTGATATGTAGACAGAGGTATTAATCATAGGTAGACAGATATTTCATAAATGATAAAAGACAGAAGGAGAAAAACTGAAGTTCTTGAAATGCACACTCTAGCACATTTGTATAGATAGTGAGAAGAGAAACAGTCAGCAAGAGAAATACTAAAAAAGACAATGATTTTCTCATTTTCTTTGTAAAACCCCTCTATCTTAAAGATGTGAAATTCCTGCTCCAGCGATTACACTTGATGAAACAAATATAAAACAGCCAAGACACTCTAAAGCCCATTAGCCACATTTGGGCCTCAGAACAGAAGGCACTCCAAGCTCTAAAGCCCCAGATTTATGTTCCCATAGCTGGAAACTTAGCCTGAACTAACACTTTCCAGATATAGGAGGACAGAACTGACTGCTGTTTTAAACCAAAGAATTGCATTGGCTCAGATGTCTCAAACAGAAAGCAAACGACCAAGTGTAAAGGGGGTAAATAGCAGCTTTATGACAATTAGCGGAAAGCAGAGATTTTCTTACAGCCTCTGAAAAATAACTGTCCGAAGGCCCAGACCTCAAATCTTAGATTCTTTTCATTTTCCATGTTCCATATGTAGTCCTCACATCTTCAGCCAACTTTTTTAGCAAAAGTACAAATGTATCAATTCTACCGAAACAAATACCTGGACCTTCTCAGATGCCAAGACTGGCACCTCCAACTTGTCCCATCCATACCTGCAGTGATCACCAGGGGCACTGCTGCCTCAGGATAAAACCCAAATATCCTCTCAGTTTGACCTCTGCTTACTTCTGCAGCCCCATCTCTTAAACCCTAGACACACTGAATTTCTCTCACTTCTTCAAAGGCTCACACTCCCTCTCGCTTCAGGACCTGTTCACCCAGTTCTCTCCCTGAAACACTCGCACCCTCCAGATGTCCGTTTCTACGTCTGGCCCGCCTCTGCCCCACCTGACACCCTGGTATGAACTAAAAGAGCTATAACTCTGCAACCCAAGCATGGGGACCGTGTAGCAGGTAAAGAGCATTGTCACAGCAGGATCCACTGAACCGGGTGGGACTGTAAATATTATATTATACCCATCTTCCTGTTACTGCACACCTTCTGAAAACCTAGATTCTAATAATTGCTGCATATCTATTCAAATAACAGAGAGATTCTCTCCAATTTTTGTGTATTGTAAATAAGGTTTTGATGAACAAGCTCCTAACCAGCTGACCTTAACTTTGAATAATTTAATTTAATGTCTCTAGGCCTCAGTTTTCCACCTGTGAGAGCAGGAAGCTCAAGGGCTGCTGTGACAGCTTCATAACACAAAACACATGAAACAGTGTCAGGCCACATTGTTCTCTCCAGGAAGCTTAACTGTTAATATTATTATTGGGGGTTCAATCTGTTTCTATTTAGGCTGACTTTCTCAATTCATTGTATTCAACAAGTATTTATCTATCTTAATGTGCTTAAGGCACTCTGCTAGTCCTAAGGATATAGAGACATAGCAAGTACTTGACCATACTCTCAAGGAGCTTAGAACCTAGGAGGGGAGACAGATGTAGAACAAGTAATTACAGACATGATAAGTGTTACAAAAAGCCCCCAGGAAAGGGTACCTGGCTCAAGGGTAGTGAGTGGCCCAGGGAAGATCTCCTTGGGGAAGGTGGCCATTTAAGAAGTTAGTTGGGCACTATTTGGAGTCCCAGGAGTACAACATAAAGCTCTAAACAGATACGGCTGAACTGCTTTCCAAAAGGATCAAACATACTTACACCTCTGCCAGGAGTGTGAGAGTACTTTTCACCATACCACCGAGGCGCATATAGACATTTAAGGCTTGTGACGTTTATCGTCAAATGCTTCTGGCAACATAGGAAGATGTCATGTGACACTTAAACCACTTGTCTCGCCTATCCCCTGCCATGAGACAACTTTTATGTAGCTGCAAATAGCCAATAACTTATTTCTCAACTGATTTCCAGAAAATTCTTCATTTAGAAAAATCAATTGCTAAGACTAAATTCTAATTAGGACTTACAAACGTTAAATTATAAATATCTTAAAATAAATTATTAACTCTCTGTAGGTAGCCAGGATTCTGGGTGACCTGAAAACATTCCAGAGCAGCAGATATCTGGGAGCCAGTCCCTGTTTTGGCTGTGTTCTTTGTTATATTATAGTAAAGATCTGAGAGTGTCTGCTCAGCCTCTGGCACTATTCAAGGCACTAGGGACACACTGGTGAATGCGACGGAGGACTCAGGCATTAAGCAAAGAAGTGCCATGAAGAGCCCTCCATATATAAAAGACTAGGCTGCCTTAGAGAAACCGTCCTTAGGAAGTGACTTTGAACTGAGTCCTGGAGGGTGAGAAAGGTCTGACCAGACCAAGGGAAGGGGTGGTGGTACAGAGATGGTGGCTTTCCAGGCAGAGGACTGGCTCTGAGCCAGGAGGGAACTTAACGCCACTTAAGGAACTGCAGGATGGTGTGGTTTGAGTGTCAAGCACATGGAACTGATGCCAGTGAGACAGGCAGAAGGCAGGTCCTGTGGGCCCTTGCAGGATATACTAAGAAATTTACGTTTCATCCTAAGTGCAATGGGAAGCTACCGGAAGGAATTTTAGCAAGATGGGGTAATTTACCATTTGGGTTTTTAAAAGCTCACTATGGTGGCAGGATACAGAATGGCTCAGAGGAGGCAATATGGTGAGAGGAGACCAGTGAAGAGCCTGTTGATAGCTGAGAGTTTGGACCAGTGCTGAGGCAGGGGAGATGGCAAGAAAGGCACTGTTTGGAGATAGATTTTATTATTAGAATAGTCCGGATGTGGTGACGGACTGGAGGTGAGGGATGCAGGAGAGGGTATCAAGAAAGACCAAAGGTTTGTATAATGGGGGTGGATGGTGGTGCCATGACTGAGAGGAGGAGCAGGTTTTGGGGGGAAGGAACTACTGTTCTGGCACGTTGGGTTGACAGGGACTCTGAGGTACCAATACAGTCGTCAGGTCGGCTGGAGTTTGAACTGAAGATAAAAGCCGGGGAGTCAGCATGAGTGTAAGCAAAGCCATGGCTAGAAGTGATTGTCCAGAAGAGTGAGAAGGAAGAGGCCAAGGAACCCCAGCACCCAGGTATGTGGTAGATGAGGAGGAAGCAGAGGAGGGGAAAGGGAAGAAGGTTCCCCAAGATAAGAGAGAAGACAGCAGAACGTGACACTACAGAGATATCGTGGAAGGAGGAAGTGGTCCACGGTGATGCTGCTGCTGAAGAGTCAAGTGGGAGGAAGCCTGAGAGGCGCCGCGGGGGCGTCCTAAAGGGGTTCGTGTGACCTCACCAGAAGCAGTGTCAGTGCAGTGGTGAGATCAGGAGCCAGATGGGGCAGATTTAGCATCCCCAAACCGTACTCTTCTCTGTTGACTCCCCTGACCTCAGGGGCAGAGCTCAGAGGGACACCTCTGGTCCTGAACCCAGTCTGCAATTGGTAGCCTGAAGGTCTTGATCAAGGCTCCGACATTGTGAATGTTTGCATTGACGAAGGTTTGGATGTTTCTTCTTCAACCTTGAATGGGTTCCTTTAGGGGCATTGGTTGGAATTAGATAAGAACCAAGCAACATGATGGACTGTCCACAGGCTTACCCAACATGCTTATTATACATAGGAGTCTTACTAGAACAGACTAAACTACCATATGTACTACAAAGATGGAGAAAAAAAAAAAAAAAAGATGGAGTTCAGGGCTCTTTTAATTCTAATTCCTTCCTGTTTATGAGTATATGAAACCAAAGCCTCAGGCCTGGTCTTATTCCTCGGCACTCTGAATTGTGCTGGCTCAATCTGGAGGATGTCAGTGCCTCTTCCCAGGCCACTCACCATCCTTCAGTTATTCTATATCTAGAAGCCTGGGCCGCCTCAGACTCAGATTTAGTGTCTCTTATATAAAGTTTCTGCCTTTGACACTCCTATTTTATTTTGGTCTCCTTTTTATTTTCTCTGCTTTTTGAATATGGATGTTTCCTATTACACTGCGAAGCAAAGCATTTTCTCTGACATTAAAAAAAGAATGCTATTTTCACCCACTGAATTTAACCTGAGCCCCGCTTGGTTTCCACCGCAGAGCTGAGAGGGCTACACATGCTTCTTGGGCAGCGCCTCCACCCTGTCATCGGCCCTTTGTCCTCACTGCCCACCTATCCGTTGTGATAAGCTCCGGCTTCTACATCCTCTAAGGTCAAATGTTTGGCCTTAGCATTTTGAAGGATTTTTGACCCAGCTGCCAACACTTCAGATCAGGAAATGTTACTTTAAAACCCTGGTTACCAAGATCCTCTTGAAAACGCTGGCAATCTAGCAATCCTGGGCCTGCAGTCTGTGGCGTCAGCGGGTTGAGACTGAGAAGCAGCTGTCCACGGTGGATAAGGCTGGGTACGTGAGTTCATCACAGTACCCAACACGCCCTACCACTCCCTGACACTAAGGCTAAGTGAAAGTTGCCCTTTATCATCACTCTTCCAGTATTAATTTTCTTAAAGTTAAAAGTGACATATTTAATGTGCCCATATCTCTATCAAAAGTGGGAAAATATACAAGCAATAGAAATAACTGCATATTTTAAGACAAATAAGAAAAAATATATTTGTTTGTGAGAGTGAATCATTTCTCCCACACCTGCCTGGCCCCTGTAGGTACTGGGTTTGGGACCTCTACCCTAGGGATGCCTCAGCGCTCACACGTTTCTGGATTGACCAGTGTACAGACCATTACATCTGTGGTCTCCCCTATCCCTCAAGGGCTAAGGATTCTCTGGTCTCTGTTCTTCGTGCAGAGCATGGGGGGATATTTATCCTGTCTGTGCTTTAGAGGAAAACAGACCATTTTCTCAAGGATCATATCTTGTTTTCCTTTCAAAAACATTCTTCTTTTGCCACAAATTTGCGGTAAATAAAAAAAGAACAGGGATTAAAGTTTAGGAAGTTGAGAGCTGTCTTGGTAAAATGTTTTTCACAAGCCTTTACAATTTTTGAACTCGACTATTGGTCTCAGTTACACAGATCCCTTTGCAAGAATCTTTTATCAGTTAACATTCACCCAGAATGGAGAAAAGGGATATCCCCCTCCCTTATAATAATTAATACTGGGTACTTCCCAAGGATTCCCAGATCAGCATATTATAACACTCTCAAGAAACTGAGACCCAGCCAGGTTTAGAGCTTGTCTAAACTAAGAAAGAATCAAGGTTCTTCATATTTCCTCTTGTTCTTCCTTCTCACCCGGATGAATGCTCTCAACTAAATCATGCAACTCAATGTAAGAGTTAATAGCAGCAGTACCCAATTTCAGTTTTGATTCAGAAAGAAAACTCTAAATTTTACCCTTACCTCATTTAAGGACTTAGGACTTTGGAAGTACAAGTATGGTCCTGATAAAATGATACCAGTGAAGAATTCATATCATAAAAATGTCAGTTCTTCTGAAAAATATGTGGATGTAATGCAATTCCAATCAGAATACAAAAAGGATCTTTTTAACTAGATAAAATGGCTTTTATGTTCATATAGAACTATAACTGTTGTAAAATCATCAAGGAGAAAATTGGGTCAACTTGCTTTACCAAATGGTTAAATTTTCAATAAAGCACCTGTAATTGTCATCATCATCATCATCATCAACAGCCCAGAAGACTACAGATACAGAAATGAACAAACAAAAGCAGCACCGAGTCTAGAATTAGATCCAGATACGTAAGGGATATTAACATATGACACAGGTAGTACTTCAATATAGTTGAAAAATGTGCTTTATTTAATAATGATTCTGGGGGCTTCCCTGGTGGCGTAGTGGTTGACAGTCCGCCTGCCGATGCAGGGGACACGGGTTCGTGCCCCGGTCCGGGAGGATCCCACATGCTGCGGAGCAGCTGGGCCCATGAGCCATGGCCGCTGAGCCTGCGCATCCGGAGCCTCTGCTCCGCAGCGGGAGAGGCCACAACGGTGAGAGGCCCGCGTACCGCAAAAAAAAAAAAAATTATAATAATAATAATGATTCTGGGAAAACTGGCTACTCATCAGGAAAATTAGAACCATATCTCAACACCCTATATACAGGAATAAATTTTACATATATTAAAACATTTACAAACATTTAACATAAATATATTAAACGTTTTAATATAAAATAATATAAATAGTAGAAAAAATTTAGGAGAACTTTGTAGGACCATAGCTTGGGGAAAAAGCATCCTAAAAACAACACAAGAGTTCCAGAAGAAAAAAAAAGATAGGTAAGTTTAGCTACATAAAAATAAAATAATGTTGGGAAGATGACAAAAGTTCTGAAGATGGTTGAACTGATGGTTGTATACCAATGTGAATCCACTTAATGCCACTGAAATGTACATTTAAAAGTGGTTAAGGACTTCTGGGAAGATGGCGGAAGAGTAAGACGCGGAGATCATCTTCCTCCCCACAGATACACCAGAAATAGATCTACACGTGGAACAACTCCTACAGAACACCTACTGAACGCTGGCAGAAGACCTCAGACCTCCCAAAAGGCAAGAAAGCCCCCCACGTACCTGGGTAGGGCAAAAGAAAAAAGAATAAACAGAGTCAAAAGGATAGGGACAGGTCCTGCACCAGGGGGAGGGAGCTGTGAAAGAGGAAAAGTGTCCACACAGTAGGCAGCCTCTTCGCGGGCGGAGACTGCGGGTGGCGGAAGCGGGGAGCTTCGGAGACGCGGAGGATAGCACAGCAACAGGGATGCGGTGGGCAAAGCGGAGAGATTCCCGCACAGAGGATCGGTGCCGACCGGCACTCACCAGCCCGAGAGGCTTGTCTGCTCACCCGCCGGGGCAGGCGGGGCTGGGAGCTGAGGCTCGGGCTTCAGTCGGAGCGCCGGAAGAGGACTGGGTTTGGCGGTGTGAACACGGCCTGCAGGTCGTTAGTGCGCCACGGCTAGCCAGGAGGAAGTCCGGGGAAAAGTCTGGACCTGCCAAAGAGGCAAGAGACTTTTTCTTCCCTCTTTATTTCCTGGTGCGTGAGGAGAGGGGATTAAGAATGCTGCTTAAAGGAGCTCCAGAGACGGGCGCGAGCCGCGGCTAAAAGTGCGCACCCCAGAGACAGACATGAGACGCTAAGGCCGCTGCTGCCGCCACCAAGAAGCCTGTGTGCGAACACAGGTCACTATCCACACCCCCCTTCCGGGGAGCCTGTGCAGCGTGCCACTGCCAGGGTCCCAGGATCCAGGGACAACTCCCCCGGGAGAACGCACGGTGCGCCTCAGGCTGGTGCAATGTCACCCCGGCCTCTGCTGCCGCAGGCTCGCCCTGCACTCCATGACCCTCCCTACCCACCCCCCGGCCTGAGTGAGCCACAGCCTCCGACTCAGGCGGCTCCTTTAACCCCATCCAGTCTGAGCAAAGAACAGATGCCCTCCGGCGACCTACACGCACAGGCGGGGCCAAATCCAAAGGGGAGCCCCTGGGAGATGTGAGAACAAAGAAGAGAAAGGGAAATCTCTCCCAGCAGCCTCAGAAGCAGCGGATTAAAACTCCACAATCAACTTGATGTACCCTGCATCTGTGGAATACATGAATAGACAACGAATCACCCCAAATTGAGGAGCTGGGCTTTGAGAGCAAGATCTATAATTTTTTCCCCTTTTCCTCTTTTTGTGAATGTGTATGTGTATGCTTCTGTGTGAGATTTTGTCTGTATAGCTTTGCTTCCACCATTTGTCCGAGGGTTCTATCTGTCCTGGGTTTTTTTTTCTTAATAATTACTTTTTATTTTAATAACCTTATTTTATTTTACTTTATCTTCGTTCTTTCTTTCCTTCCTTCCCTCCTTTAGACAACGAATCATCCCAGTTTGAGGAGGTGGACTTTGAGAGCAAGATTTATGATTTTTTCCTCTTTTCCTCTTTTTCTGAGTGTGTATGTGTATGCTTCTGTGTGAGATTTTGTCTGTATAGCTTTGCTTCCACCATTTGTTCCGGGTTCTATCCATCCGTTTTTTTGTTTTTTTTCTTCTTAATAATTATTTTATTTTAATAACTTTATTATATTTTATCTTACTTTATTTTATTTTGTCTTCTTTCTTTTTTTCCTTCCTTCCCTCCTTCCTTCCTTGCTCTCTCCCTCGCTCCCTCCCTCCTTTCTTTCTTTCTTTCTACTTCTACTAATTCTTTCTTTCTACTTTTTCTCCCTTTTCTTCTCAGCCGTGTGGATGAAAGGCTCTTGGTGCTGCGGCCAGGAGTTAGTGCTGTGCCTCTGAGGTGGGAGAGCCAACTTCAGGACACTGGTCCACATGATGAATGGATAAAGAAGATGTGGCACATATATACAATGGAATATTACTCAGCCATAAAAAGATACGAAATTGAGTTATTTGTAGTGAGGTGGATGGACCTAGAGTCTGTCATACAGAGTGAAGTAAGTCAGAAAGAGAAAAACAAATACCGTATGCTAACACATATATATGGAATCTAAGGGAAAAAAAAAAGGTCATGAAGAACCTAGGGGTAAGACAGGAGTAAAGACACAGACCTACTATAGCATGGACTTGAGGATATGGGGAGGGGGAAGGGTAAGCTGTGACAAAGTGAGAGAGTGGCATGGACATATATACACTACCAAACGTAAAATAGATAGCTAGTGGGAAGCAGCCACATGGCACAGGGAGATCAGCTCGGTGCTTTGTGCCCACCTAGAGGGGTGGGATAGGGAGGGTGGGAGGGAGGGAGACGCAAGAGGGAAAAGATATGGGAACATATGTATATGTATAACCGATTCACTTTGTTATAAAGCAGAAACTAACACACCATTGTAAAGCAATTATACTCCAATAAAGATGTTAAAAAAAATAATATACCCCCAAAACATTGGCAAAATATCTGAGCAAACACCTCACCAAAGAAAATAAATAGATGGGAAATAAATATATGAAAAGATGATCAACATCTTTTTTCATTAGGGAATTGCAAATTACAAAAACAGTGGGATACCATTACACCCTTATTAGAATGGCTAAATCCTAAAAAAAGCTGACAACACCAAATGCTAGTGATGATACTGAACAATACGGACAGTCACTTTGGAAGACACTTTGGCACTTCCTTACAAAGCCGAACACAGTTGCACCATAAGGTCCAGCCATCCACTCCTAGGTGTTTACCCAAATGATTTGAAAACTTATATTCACACAAAAACCTGAACACGAATGTTTATAATTGCCAAAAACTGGAAGCAAACAAATTGTGTTCCTATAGGTAAATTGTGCTACATCCATAAAATGGAATATTATTCAGTGATAAAAATAAATGAGCTATTAAGGCATGAAAAGGCATGTATGAAACAAATGCATATTGTTAGGTGCAAGAAGCCCATCTAAAAAGACTAAATACTGTATGATTTCAATTTTATGACACCCTGGAAAAGGCAAAACTACGGAGACAGTAAAAAGGTCAGTGGTTGCCAGGGGTTCAAAGGATATGTGAGAGGGTTGAACAGATGAAACACACAGGACTTTTTAGGACACTGAAACTATGCTGTGTGATACTGCAATGGTGGATATGTGACATTACACATTTGTCAAAACACATAGAACTTTACAGCACAAAGAGTGAACCTTAATGTATGCAAATTTTAAAAAATCATTTAGGAGGTTAGGGAATGCAGAATGTGACAAAAGAATCTAACTGTATTACAAATGAAACCACGGCACTGAAGAGGATTGGGGGAGGAAGTGCTGACCTAAGTAACTTTGGAAATGGGTAGACAGTGTAAGACAGAAGTCAAAAGGAACTACACATAAGCATTATACTCTTGTTGATAAAGCTGTTTCCCGTGGGAATAGGAATTAGCAATTCTGAATTAGCAATTCTGAATAGGAATTAGCAATTCTGAATTAGCCAGGTTCTCCCTGTTAGCATGGGACTTTACATTTAAGCAAGGAGAGGAGGCTAGTGTAACTCATGATCCAATCTATGCAGGGACTAGAGTTGGAGGCACCAGTATAAAGTCATGTTTAGTTTAAGACAGATACAGATACAAATAGGAATAACTATAGCTAAGTGTATATACACAGGTTAGTACGCACACATACGTTACCTTGCTTCCTCAGCTGTGAGGGCCTAGAAACAACCACATCCTGTAGCAACAACTACTCCTAGGGTTCAGATCTTAGTTCCTAATACCATTCTCCAATAAAAGGAACTAGGGCTCCTTAAAGAAAATGGATGATTCCATACAGGGCGGGAAAACCCAAGATGAGGCTGAAGTATCTTGCAGTGCCAGAAAGGACAGTGCTAAAACAAAAACAAAAACAAACCCTGCATCGATGGGGGTATGTCAAAGGGACACAAATATCCATAGGTCAGTACTGAATGAATGAATGAATGGAGAGAATAAATAAATCTCTGTAAGAGAAATCCAAATAATTTATGTAAATACTCTGTCATCAAGGAGGAGAACCTAACTCCCCACTCCTTAAGTGTGGGCTGCATGTGACTTCCTTCCAGAAGAGTACAGTGTGGAGAAGCCGAATAGGAGTAACTTTATAGCGAGAAAACAGTCAAACAGGTGATTCTCAACCAGGTGATTAAGATCAACATCAATAGTGACAGTATGTACACTTGATGTGATTCAGTCTTCCTTCCCAAAACCCATAACCCCAGTCTAGCCATGAAAAGAAAAACAGACAAATTCCAATAGGGGGCAGCCTACAAAATACCTGACAAGTACTCCTCAAAAGTGTCACGGCCATCAAAAACATGGAAAGTCTGAAAGTGTCACAGCCAAGGGAAGCCTAGGGACACATGACAACTAAATGTAATGTGGTGTCCTAGATGCGATCCTGGAACAGAAATCCTTTGTCTCAGACTTTACTTTCTGGGAGATACACAGGCTAAGACAGGTGGTACCAGAAGTGACTCTAGCCAGTGGATCTTCAGAATGGGATTCTGGAACTGGATTGATCGCCAGGCGGATGGCAACAAGGACCCCTCTGCTGGTGGTAAGTGGGGTAAGAGAAGCCCTGGGGAGCTGCAGCAACACAATCACTAAGATTCCATTAGGCTGGTTTTGAATGAGGTGCAGGTTTGGCTCACGCAATGGCAGTGCACATGCTTGGTGTGGGGCAGTGGTGACGACAGGGATTATTGAGTGAGCTGACTTTTGTGAACACCTTTATGTTGTTGAAAAGAGAAGAGAGAAGAATGACGGGTTTGGGTTAGCCACCGGTCAACTGCAGGAATCAGAAGGCCTCTAAGGCAGTATTTAGAGAGACATTTATCTCCTGCAGACACAAGGTGCTAAAACCAGGCTCAGGACTTTAATAAGAGTAGCAGAGATACAAAGGAGACAACGTTCAGCCTCAACAGGTCTCTTAGGCCAACGTAAGGGCTCTGGTGAGTAATGAGAGGGACGCTGAGATCTGGAATAGGGACATTTAGGAGGATGAGCCTGAGACTCTTAAACTCTCAAATTTCCCCAAACCCTCTGGGCTGGGAGAAGCAACTTCTGCCCTTTTGCCAAAGTGAAACACTTCCTCTCACACAGAGACCCTCACTGAGGAAAGTGCCTCTTAAAGAAGATGATGCGCATCCTCCTTAGATTCTATCCCCACCTCCTCCCAGGGCACACAGACCTGTAACTAGGACGAGGTTATAGCAGCGCCTGAGCAGGGCAGCACGGCTCTTGCTCCAGGAGGAAATAACTGTACTCAAAGAACTCAAGCCCTGGCTCATATGTAACAGCAGTAATCTTGAGGGTGTTGGACAATGAAAGTAGTGAAATATACAGCTGGATGCGGGGAGGAGGATTCGTTGACATGAAGCGCTCTCCTGTAACTTGGGACTTACCTCCTGACAATGACACCTGGAGACAATCTTTAATATGCTGCTGGTATTTGAAACTTGGCCTTTCAATAGGTAAGATGGAGATGCTGGAACTGCCTCAGCAGAGTATTGAGGAAGGGGTCTGGGAAATCAAGGAGGTGGCAATGTTAGAGTGGACCTATTAGGTGACACTGCAAAACCCACATCCTCATTATCTTTCCTTGGGAGGCCAGGAGAATATTCCCTGCACTAAAGCAGTAAGGAAGGCACAGGAAAGGAGATCACCAGCATCTTTGAGAAGCTCAGTGGTGGCTGTCCTTTGTAGGCTGGGTGGACAGGCTTGTCATTTGTAGGCTAGAGATGCTACCATGGAATTAGGCTCTCTGGTTCCAATGAGAGTGATAAGATTCTGGAGTGGCTGAGACCAGGTGCTGACAGCGGCAAGATGTACATAGAGACCATTATGGGAGGTAAGGCCAGCTGCCTTATTTCCCAGAAATCTGTGCTGATGCACAGATAGGAACTCACCATGGAGTTCCTATAGGTAAAATAGAAGGGCAGCTGGCAGGTGTTACTAGGTTTGTCTTACCAGCAGAAATGGAGACATGGCGAGCAGAAAATTGATGTCAACTGTTAGAAAACTGCAGTCCTCACCCAGTTTCTAGATCTAAGTCAAGTTTGTAGACCAAAAAGTGCTGTTGATTGAGTCACCTTGCCAAAGGATCCTGCAATGCTACCACAAGTACTCCTCAATCCTTTCCCAAAGCAAACTGTAGCCATTTACCAGAGTAGCTGAGGAAAGGGAAATACCCAGACCTTTCAAGAGCTGTGGCTACAAAGTCCAAGGTGGCACTGATATCTGGGGACCCAAAAAGCTATCGTGGCTCCACGTAAGAGTAATGCCACACAGTGGGCCTAAAGGGTCCATGGATCCACTTTTGAGAGTATTTCCTCTACTCCCAAGTGAATAATTGGGATGGATACACATTGGTTCCATGATTTGTGAATAAGAACCAATATGGCAGAAAGGGCCAAACAGAAGCGCCTGAAATTGCACAGCCCACAACATGACCCTGGCCAAAACAGTAAATCAGGAGCAAAACCACATCCCAGGAGTAACTGATGAGATTAGTACCACCATCAAAGATTTAAAGGATGCAGGATTGGTGGTCCCCATCATACCCCTACTCAGTTCACCTGGGAGACGACTCTAAACTCAACCAAATCGTAGCTCCAGTTGCAGCTACTGAGCCAGGTATGGTTCTCTCTCCTGGAGCAGATCTACACAGTCCCTGGTACTTGACATGGAACTACTAATCTGATGAATGTATTCTTTCAAATCCCTATCAGTACGGAGGATCAAACAGTTCACTTTTTGTGGACTGGATAACAGTTCACATTCACTGTCTTGCCCAAGGCCTAGGTTAACTCTCCTGTTCCCTGTTACAAAAAGCCCACAGGGACCTTGATCATCTTGACACTCCACAGAATATCAAGCTGGTCCACTTCATTGAGAACACCAAGCTAATCGGACCCCCTGCATGAGCAGGAAATGACAAGTACTCTGAATGCCCAATTAAGACACATGTCTGCCAGAGCGTGGGAGAAAACGCTCTGAGGCATGGCATACGGGTAATGTTCTAGGGGTCCGATGGCCTGGGGCAGGCTGAGACATCCCCTCGAAAGGAAAGGACAAATTGTTGCACCTTGTATCCTCCACCACTAAAAAGGGGGCATGGCACTTAGTGGCTCTCTTTCGATCTTGGAGGCAGCGTATATAGTCCTTGGGAATACTGCTCTGTTTAATTTACCAGGCGATTTGGAAGGCTGCCACTATTGAGTAGGACCCAAAGCAAGACAGAACTTTACAGTGGGTCAAAGCTACACTACCACTCAGGCCATATGACTCTGTATATCCAATCATGCTAGAGGTATCCAGCTCCTGACATGTCACTGAGCCCTAGTAGAGACTGAGCACCTGACCATGGGACATCAAGCAATTATGTGATCCAGAGCTGCCCACTGTGAACTGGGTGATAGAGATCCACTGTCATAAGACCACATGGATGCAACAGCAATCCACTATACTATGGAAAGTATTCATTTGTTATCCGGTTTAAGCAGGTCTGGAGGGAACAAGCAAGTTACAAATAATAGGTGGCCTATTCTCCCCTGTCACCTAGTTGAAGACGGACTGCCGATACACTTATAGCCCCATCTGGCAGAGCCTCAAAGGACATGGTGAAAGGGACTCCTCTCCCTGAGCAGAGCTTCAAGCGGTGCATTGGATGGTTCACTGTATGGAGGAAGAAAGGACCTGAGCCATGCATGGACCTGTGGGCAGGGGCACATAGCTCATCTAGTTGATTAAGAGTCCAGATGGAGCGAGACTGAAAGATCATTTGGAGAAGAGGCATAAACTGTACTTGTGGGAGTGAGCACAGAGCTTGAGGATCTTTGGGCTTCATATTAATACCCACCAAAAGAGCAACGAGGGCTTCCCTGGTGGCGCAGTGGTTGAGAGTCCTCCTGCCGATGCAGGGGACGCGGGTTTGTGTCCCGGTCCGGGAGGATCCCGCGTGCCGCGGAGCGGCTGGGCCTGTGAGCCGTGGCCACTGGGCCTGTGCGTCTGGAGCCTGTGCTCCGCAACGGGAGAGGCCACAACAGTGAGAGGCCCGCGTACCGCAAAAAAAACAAAAAAGAGCATCGACTGCAGAGGAAGTACTGAGCAACCAGGCAAAAGATGTCTTTTCAGGGGTCGGGCTGCTTTGTCTTTGGCCGCCCCAACCCTTGTGTAATTGACCTATGAACAGAGTGGCCACAGCTGCAGGGATGGTGGTTATACGTGGCCCAACAGCACTGGCTTTCTCTCCCCAAGGCTGATCTGGATACTGTTGCTGCTGAGTATCCAACCTGCCAATAAAAGAAAACAGATACTGAGGCACCGATCTGCACTGTCCTTTAAGGAAACCAGCTGTTACTCGGAGCGGGTAGAGATTGTCCCTACTGGAACTGATACTAACTCTAGATATGGGTTTTGCCTCTTCCACCAGCACCACAATCCGAGGGCTTTACTGGCATGGGAGTCCACACAACATCAGACCAGGGGCCCATTTTTACAGCAAAGGAGGCATGACAGTTACCACACGGCCATGGGATCCACTGGTTCTACTACCTACCTCATCATCTACAACCAGCCAGCCTAATGGAATGGTGGGATCTGTACCCCGGCCCTTCAAGGGTATATGCATTGAACCAGCAGCCACCACACGGTGCCACGTCTTCAGTGGCTAATTTGTTGGTTTGGGAACCAGGCGTGGAAGAACACTCTCGTCTGGTAAAGAAAAGCTGCCTTGATCCCACATTTTCTCCAAATGCCAAGAACCCCGTGGTAGACACCCTGGCTAATGGCTTAGTTTTCGGGATGGCTAGAAGAGGGGAGGAGTATCAAAAAACCTGGAGTTACAGGTGAAGAGGTGAAGTTAATTTATTTTAGGTCGGCAACAGACAACATGGACAGAACAGAACGTGCCAGGCTGATCCTCTGGCCACAGACCTGGGCTGAGATCTCTTGTGGATTCCTCTCAAGACCCAGCCCAGGATGTGGATGTACACAGCGGAGGCTTAAACTGTTTTACTGACTAATAAAGTATATGAAAAGTACTAGGAAAGAAGCAATAGTACAAACGAGATCAAAATGAGAATTAACAATGACACGGCCAAATATTCATGAAGCAATGTACTGATAGTTATAAAACAAATGATTAGATTGGTTTTTAGGTTTTTGGTTTGGTTGATAGTGTCAGTTGGTTCAGAAACTCACCTTTCATTATCCATTATCTTTGGAGTTCAAAGATTTTTCAACAGGGCAATTTTACACCAAAGCATTTTTACTACAGTGCTTTTTAAAGTTAATAAGTAACAAAGAAGATTAATAATTAGCAAGAAAATATGCCTGTTGAAAGCAAATTTGTGGCCTAAAACATCAATCCTGCCAAATACAAAGGTGAATTAAAACATTAAAAAAGTAAGAATGAAAGATACGAGCCTGGCCCCTTAAAAAATTTTTTTATTGCATGTAAAAAGTACTACTTTCTGGTGTGATTTGAATATTTGATAATAACTATATGTAACATAGTTGTCTACCTATAAATCATTTTTGCTGGAAATAAAATTAAGTGGCAAAGGGCTTCCCTGGTGGCGCAGTGGTTGAGAGTCCATCTGCCGATGCAGGGGACTCAGGTTTGTGCCCTGGTCTGGGAAGATCCCACATGCCACGGAGCGGCTGGGCCCGTGAGCCATGGCCGCTGAGCCTGCGTGTCCGGAGCCTGTGCTCCGCAACAGGAGAGGCCACAACAGTGAGAGGCCCACGTACCGCAAAAAGAAAAATTAAGTGGCAAAGAAAGCAACAGAATATATTTCTTATCAATGTGCATTATAAAATCATTTGTATATCCTGTTCTATGATATTTTATATATATCCTGTTCTATGATATTTTATTTTCTAGAGTAAGGTGTGTGGCAGGATGTGTGTAAGGGCATTTAGAGCACTGACAGATAATGGTATGAGCTTGATCTCCTTGCAAACTGGGTATTTTTAAAAAGGTAAAGGGCCAGCTTGTTGATTTCTGCTTCTTTTGTTCTTGAAGTATGAGCATGGCAGCTTTATTTCTTAGGAGTTCACTACACAGCGGGAACAATCTTTCTAGACAAACACACTCTGAGTTAAGCCAAAAAAATCCTCTAATAAACAAACAAAACAGTCTGTTACTATTTGCAGTTAGTACGTTATCTTGTAAAAATAAAATCAAACAGGTCTCCACTTGTGGAACAAATAGGGAGAGAGGATGATAACGGGTTTTGTTTGGTTTCTACCATTGTGGGCAAGGGAATGCTTCCTTTGTCCTCCAATTGACAACCAGTTTCCATAAACTCCCAACACCTACATACATTAGCAATGAAACTGGAGGGGTCAGATCTGCCAGTCTCTAGTGAGAACATCTGCATACAATAAAAGCTGTATAATCGAAAGGTCCCAAACTGAGCCTGCAGGTCAAACATTGTCTGCTGATGTGTTTTGTTTGGGCTGAATGGTGTTAAAAAATTTTTTTTTAATTTCTTGTCAACATTTTAAAATCATGTTGCATTCTCACTAAAAGGAACCAGGGCTCCTTGGAGAAACGGCTGATTCTAGAGTTGGGGCAGGATGAGCCTGGAGCATTTCGTTGTGCCCCACAGTAAAGAAGTACATAAGGAATGATAGGCACCTGTCAGACCAAGGAGCTGGGTCCAATCAGCCTCAAATGGACAAATGTGTGACAATTTGAGAATCAAAAAGAATGACAGTGATGATTTGTAACACGGTGAATTTTTTAAAAATCCGTAATTCACAGTGACACTAAAATCTGTGTGTATTGGGGGCAAGGGTGTGGGTGAAAAAGCTCTTTTTACAGAAAAATTATAACTAATGAATGTAGAAAGAATTGTTGAAATCACCATTTTACAATAACTCTTAGTATAATTGATTCAGGCAAGTATCATTGGGCGACAGTTGTTGGGGAACAAGGCAGTCACACTGTTTCAAAGTATCACCCCACAGATTGCTTATTAATTATAAAGGGGAAAATGTTTCTTTACAATTGTGGAATATGACAGACCCATCTTAACCAAGAGATTAAAACTGAGAGCACCAATTACAGGACAAAATGATATCATGTACTTCCTGAAGAGAACTAGTGTGATGGACACAGCCTCATCCATGTGTATCCTTGCTGAAAACATTTACCCTGTATCAAATCATGTGGAAACAGTGAGACTTATGTTGAGGCACATTCTGCAAAGCAGTTGACCTGGACTCTTCAAAAATGTCAATACCATGAAAGACGGAAAAAAGAATTTAAAAGTTAGAGAACTGTTGGACAGCCACATGTAAATCGATGAAGTTAGAACACACCCTCTCACCATACACACAAATAAACTCAAAATGGTTTTAAAGGCTTAAACATAAGACATGACATCATAAAACTCCTAGAAGAGAACATAGGCAAAACATTCTTTGACATAAATCGTACCAACATTTTCTTAGGTCAGTCTCCCAAGGCAATAGAAATAAAAACAAAAATAAACAAATGGGACCTAATCAACCTTATAAGCTTTTGCATCGCAAAGGAAACCATAAACAAAAAGAAAAGACAACTGACAGAATGGGAGAAAATGTTTGCCAACAATGTGACCAACAAGGGCTTAATTTCCAAAATATATAAACAGCTCATACAACTCAACAACAAAAAAACAAACAACCCAATTGAAAAATGAGCATAAGACCTAAACAGACATTTCTCCAAAGAAGACATACAAATGGCCAACAGGCACATGAAAAGATGCTCAACACCATTAATTATTAGAGAAATGCAAATCAAAACTACAATGAGGTACCACTTCACACCAGTCAGAATGGCCATCATTAAAAAGTCTACAAATAATAAATGCTGAAGAGGGTGTGGAGAAAAGGGAACCCTCTTACACTGTTGGTGGGATGTAAGCTCGTGCAGCCACTGTGGCAAACAGTATGGAGGTTCCTCAGAAAACTAAAAATAGAATTACCATATGATCCAGCAATCCCACTTCTGGGCATATACCCAGACAAAACTATAATTCAAAAAGATACATGGACCCCTATGTTCATAGCAGCACTATTCACAATAGCCAAGACATGGAAACAACCTAAATGTCCATTGACAGATGAATGGTCCTACTGTACAGCACAGAGAACTATATTCAGTACCCTATGATAAACCATAATGGAAAAGAATATTTTAAAAATGTATATATATGTATAAGCGAATCACTTTGCTGTACAGCAGTAATTAACACAACATTCTAAATCAACGGTACTTCAATTTAAAAAGAAGTTAGAATACTGTTTTAGATTGAAGAAGACTACAGAAACATAGCAATTAAATGCAATGTATGCTCACTGATTAGATCCTGGATTAAAATATACACATACATACATACATATGTATATATACATATATACACATATACATTATAATATATATATAATAATAATATATTATTGAGACAATATGAGAAATTTGAGCACAGACTGTATATTAAATAATAGTATTGAGTCAATGATACATTTCTTGAGTGTGGAAATCACGTTGTGGGACATAGAAAAATTTCTTCATTCTAGGAGATTCATGCTGCATACTTAGGAAAAATGTGTGTGTCAGCCAAAAAAGTAAGTGTGTGTGTGTGTGTGTTTGATAGAGATAGAAAAGAAATGAAGCAGAATTCTAACATTAGAATTAACTAGATTACTGAATCTAGTTAAAGATATGTAGGTATTCATTGTATTATTCTTTCCTCTTGTGTGCATATATATTGAATTTTTTTTCAAAACAAGAGTTATGGGGGAAAACCCAGGAGATTTTACACAAAATTTTGATCTCTGGCTTTAAAAAAAAGACTCTAAAAGTCTAGCCCCCTTGCAGCCTGTGAGCTGGGTGGGCAGTGGCCATCCACTTCCCACAAGACAGTCTCCAGTTTGCCCTAGTCTCCACTGCTCCATCTTGTCTTGCATTCAGCCCACTCCACTCATTTATGTTACCATTGTGATTCCCCACAGACTTTTGAGTTTGTAATCCCACATAAACCATAACAGAGAATGCTGAACATGGCTAAAACAAGTTACGGAAATATGTTACTAATCTATTATGTTTCAATAAGCCAATTAAGCAATACGAAGAAAAGGGACCTAGAAATGGCACCAATTAGCAACAGCAAGATTAAATTGTTAAAGATGTCACAGGATTTCCCCTGGAGACTTCTACTGAGTTGGGAAATGCTATTCAACTAATACGGGGGAAATATTCCTTCAACTAATAGTAGGGGAGACGAAGCCTTCAGAAATTATGAAAACTCTGCTTAGATTCTAATGCTAGGGAGCATTTACATGGTACTCTGCTAGCATTCCATGGAATGGGACCTTGACACAAGAGCACGTGGTATTAAGCACTACATAAATACTTTGAAAAACAGGGAACCTTGACAGTCCTGCTTCCCGCGGCACATTACCGTCACCAGGATGGTAATATGCCCAGCAGTGTTTCTGGTCTGATATTTTGAAACGGGGGAGACCACGTTTAGTGCTTCACCTCCACCTCCTCCCTTTGGAACCCCACCTTTCTGCCTTCCCACCTGTGCCTTCCTTTCTCCTTTCTCTACTGCTCCGCCTGTCTCCTCCTCTCTCCTCTCTCCTTTGCTACTGCTCTTTTGGACCCTCTACTTTCCTGCCCTGGCATCCTTAAGGCTGCTTGACTGCTGTTCGGTGGTTGTCCCCAAAGCACCCTGCTACCCTCAGCAACGTCAGCAAAGCAATGCCAAACAGAGACATAAATCATGGCAATAAGGTAGGCCAGGTTCCAGCGGGCACTGGAGCTTTTGCCCAAGGTCACCCAACAGCTTTGAGCCGGATCAGAAATTGCAGTTCCTAACTGTGGCTCCTGTCCCGGAGCAGTCACACAGCCCACAGCCTCGCTGGAAGTAATTTTTTTTTTTTTTTTCTGTACGCGGGCCTCTCACTGTCGTGGCCTCTCCCGTTGCGGAGCACAGGCTCCGGAAGCGCAGGCTCAGCGGCCAAGGCTCACGGGCCCAGCCACTCCTCGGCATGTGGGATCCTCCCGGACCGGGTCACGAACCCGTGTCCCCTGCATCGGCAGGCGGACTCTCAACCACTGCGCCACCAGGGAAGCCCTCGCTGGAAGTTACTGAAAGTGAGGAGACAGTAGGAAAACAGGGACTGCTCTGAACATTCAGCAGCTTACTACTATTCATGTTTAATTACAGTCAAATGAGAGCATGTTTCTGGCACACAGTACACACTCAACATTCTCATCCTCCCATACCCCATGGACCCTTTGTTTTTTTTCATATTTGTCACTCAAAAGAGTCTTTTTACACATTTTTCCTAATCATCTCTCAATGAAATTTTAATTCCAAAAATATACTGTATATATGTATATGTACTATATGTATATCTGTGCTTTATACAATAAAAATGTTAGGACCCAACTCCTAATAACCAATTTTCATCTTCTTGGGGGTGACACTGCTCTCATGAAGAATGAATGAACTTTATTGTAATGTTTATAGTAAAGTTTTAAATGGACCTTTTCCCCCATGCTTATCTCCACCTTTGTTGGTAGCAAACCATAACTTTGTGCCTGCTAAAATAATCTATAGAGTTAAGGAATAAGAATTGGAAAAAACTGATATTCCAGTAAGAACCCCAGGCTTCCACAAAAGCCATGAGTCTCAGCACTAAGGCCCGCTGGAGGCGAGGGCGGGATAAGCCCTGAGGACCAGTCTCTGGGAGACTTAAGAAAGAGTACAGCGTTTGGTGTAGCACGATGGTTCTGAGGTGTGGGAGCAGCAGGGCATGGACATGGGGACAGACAGAAATGTGTCGGTATCCAGGTCACTAACCAGGAGGCCATGACAAGTCACTGACCATCCTACATCCATTAGTAAAACGGGATAACAATACATACCTCCTAAGGTTGTTGTAAGCGTAGTTAGTGCATCCTAGGTAACAATCCTTGGCATTTCACCCAAGACCACTGAGTCACCAAATGGCAATATGATTCCGTCTCCTTGTTGTTGCTCTTGCTTTTCTCATCTTACGGAAGGAGGACAGTCAAACTTTGACTGATGTTGGTCTGATCTACTCTAAGGCCCCTGTACCGTCTGCCTCGCTGCCCAACATCTGCCCAGGGAACCTCATAGCTGCTGGCTGGAATTCTTTGATTCCTCTTCCAATAGTTCTACCATTTGCATCCCACAGAGAGAAGGTTCAGTAGCATAGAGGCTTGGGACCTTAGTAATACAATGATTCTGGGTTGGTTGGCTTGTGTTTGTTTTGAACCACAAAGTTCTTTTCTTGCTGGACACACAGATATTCCCCAGGGGCCTGGGTTCAATTACAGCCACCTGCTTTATGCAGAAGCAGTACCCACTTCTCACCACAGGCCTGTGATGCCAGACTTCTTGATTTAAGATGATTTCCTTTCAGGGACTGTCTCTCTCTCTCTCTCTCTCTCTGTAACCTGGCTTCTGTCATGACCATGGCGCCTCCTATCCAAAATATCTTTATATGCCTAGGACTTCCTTGGTGGTCCTGTGGTTAAGAGTCCATGCTCCCAATGCAGGGGGCCCAGGTTCCATCCCTGGTCCAGGAACTAAGATCCCACATACCGCAACTAAGCACGCGTGCCGCAACTACTGAGCCCACGCTCTAAAGCAGCGGTCCCCAACCTTTTTGGCACGAGGGACCGGTCTCGTGGAAGACAATTTTTCCACAAACCGGGAGTGGGGTGTGGGGTGTTTCTGGTGGTAATGCTGGAGATGGGGGAGCGGCAGATGAAGCTTTGCTTGCTCGCCCACTGCTCATCGCCTGCTGTGCGGCCCTGTTCCTAGGGGTTGGGGACCCCTGCTCCAGAGCCTGCATGCCACAACTAGAGAAGCCCAAGTGCCGCAACAAAGACCCAGTACAGCCAAAATTAATTAATTAATTAGGAAAATGTATCTTTATATGCTTGAACCCTAGTTATGGAAAAGGGTTGAACCGTCTCCTGAAGGGTTCATGGCTCACAACGCAAATCAGATGTCGTACACCCTGCTAGAAGAAGTTCTAGGCCAATAGCTTTAAGACAGCTGTGGGTCCTGTTACATAGAGACTAAGAAGAGTGTGTGGAAAGAACCTAGCAACATTCCAAATAAAAGAAGAGGTGGCCTAATCTCCTAACTGGTCCATGAACTGGTCTTTTATTATGCTATAATAGTTATTTTGGGTCATGGTCTAGGTTGGTAGCTCAAGGTCATGGGTCTAGGAATTCTCTCCCCCCATTAGCATACAAATATACTTATTTCTCCATATTAAAAACAACTTCAAAAACTCTCTTTTGATGTTACATCCTTCTAAGCACACACTGCCCCATTTCTTGGCTTCCTTTTATAATAAAACTCCTCAGAAGAGTTGCCTTTATCACTGTCTTCACTTTGCTCTTCTCATCCTCTCTTGAACCCTCTCTGATGAAGCTTTCATTCCTACCACTCTACTCAAATAGTTCTCATTAAGGTCTCAAATGACCCTCATATTTTCAAAGCCAATGGCTAATTCTAAGCCTGTACTAAAGGTGACCTTTGACACCATTGAGCAATCCCCTCATTCTTGAAACATTTTCTTCCCTCATTTTTTTTTTTTTTTTTTTGCCACACCACACGGCTCGTGGGATCTTAGTTCCCAGACCAGGGATCGAACCTGGGCCCCCTGCAGTGGAAGTGTGGAGTCCTAACCACTGAACCATCAGGGAATTCCCTTCTCTCAGCTTTTAAGAACATTGCTCTTGGGATTTTCCTGCCTTAAAGATCACCCCTTCTTACCTCTTTTGCTGGTTCCTCAGCTTCCTGACCTCCAGATGCTGGAGCTCCAGGGCTCAATCTTTGGTCCTTTTCTCTCCATTCCCCATGTTGGTAACTCCAACCCGGACTTTTCCCTGAATGCCGGACTGGTGCATTTAATTGCCCACTTTACAGTGGGTTTACACCTCAAATATAACATATCCAAAACAGAACTTTTCACTTCCTTTCCCCCAGATTTGCACCTGGGTCTCCCTATCACAGTGAATGATCTCTTCATTCTTCCAGGTACTCAACTGAAGAACTTTGGAGTCATTCGTGATTCCTCATCCAACCATCAGATTCCTATGCGCTCTTCTCTCGGAATAAATCTTGAATTTGACCACCTCCACTGCTGCCCCTCTGACCCAAACCCCATCACCCCACACCTGGATCACATCAGCAGTCTTCTAAAAGACCTTCCTGCTCATGGAGCTGGAGTAACCAGCAGCTAGAGGAAAGTTTCTAGGGTATAAGTCATGCCAGGGCACCCCTCTGCTCAAAACCCTCTGCTGGCTCCCATCTCATTCAAAGTAAAATCCACAGTCCCTACCATAGCCCACAGGGCCCTCATATCTAACCCCCTCATCTCTCTAACTTCATCTCCTATGGCTCTCTTTCTCACTTCCTCTGCTCCAGACACACTCATCTCTTTGCTCCTCCTAGAACACACTAGAACACACCTAGAACACCTCACTTGATCCTGCCTTGGGGCCTCTGTCTTACTCTTCCCCTTGCTTGGAATGCTTTCCCCCTAAATAGCTGCAAGAGTCACTCCTTCACATTTCTGCTGGAATGTCTTCAAATGTCATTCATCAGGAAGGCTCTTCCTAACCACTCTATATAAAAAAGCAAGCCCCTCCATCACCTCTACCCCCTTATCCTGCTTCATTTTCACCACTTGACATATAATCATTTGTTTACTGTTAGTCTCTCCTTATTTGTGAGGACAGGAGCCTAGAACAGTGCCTGGTACATGGCAGGAGTTCTGTAAAATCTTGCCAAATGAACACATGTCAACTATCTTACATACAGGTGTCTCATCAGAAACACTGACTGAAAATATTGACTTCTTTCTCTTTTTTCCACAATGGAAAGTGAGCTTGAGAAAGGGTAGGATAGTTGCTTTGAGCTCAGGTATGGCAGTATAATTTTATTACTGTCACTAGAACGGTACTTAATGTTCTTAAAGTAGAGTACAAGCTGACTAACTTTAACTGGAGCAATTGTTTATTTTTCTAAAAGCCTGGAAAAAATAAGATTCAAATGAAAACATTAAAGGGTTGACTACAGTAGGACCTCTTGGTGAAGAGTGAATTACATTTAGCTTAGGGAGAAGTTTATTAGCACAAATACTGAATTTATCTCATAAAAATGTGTCACACTTTTTCCCCCAAATGGCATGAAGTAATGTTATTTGAAAAGTGTTTCAATTTTTCAGAAAAAATGTTTTCTAAAAATATTAGCAAAATAGGTTTCTTGATAATAATTATTATCTTTAAAATCATTTACCAATGTATAGTTACATTTTCATATATGCTTTCACATCAAGAACGAGAAACACTGTAGATGTGGTGCCTTAATAATTATGCAATTGACTGCTGGACAATTCACTCCCATGATCTTATCTGCTTAATGGAAACAACTGTAATTTTTAAGAGTCTGACAGCAACTATTGGGAGTTGCTTTAAATCATTAAATAAATGGTTTAAAAAACATACAAGCAATTCTCTGAGGACAGATACATGCCAAATTCTATTATAACTTAATAGACTTCCCTGGTGGTGCAGTGGTTAAGAATCCACCTGTCAATGCAGGGGACACAGGTTCGATCCCCGGTCCAGGAAGATCCCACATGCCGCGGAGCAACTAAGCCCATGTGCCACAACTACTGAGCCCACGTGCCACAGCTACTGAAGCCCATGCACTCTAGGGCCTGCGTTCTGCAACTATGGAGCCCTCATGCTGCAACTACTGAAGTCTGCTCGCCTAGAGCCCGCACTCTGCAACAAGAGAAGCCACCGCAATGAGAAGCCCGTGCACCACGACGAAGAGTAGCCCCTGCTCGCTGTAACTACAGAAAGCCCGTGCACAGCAACGAAGACCCAACGCAGCCAAAAAAGAAAAAAAAAAAAATCCAAGGGACCATTCAGTTCTTTTGTGGTATTAGTATTTCGTTGTATCAGATAGATCCTATAAGTAGGACATCACCTGATCTGGGGAGTCTCTTTGTTCTCAGACATAGTACTAACTTTCATGAAATTCAGGCTGCACAAAACAGCTGATGTCTTCATTTTCATCAATGGATAGTGAAATGAGAAAAATAAGGGCAATGATCTCTCTCTCTCTCTCTCTCTCTCTCTCTCTCTCTCTCTCTCACACACACACACACACCCCTACACTCATACACTCTCACACACCTGAGAAATGTATATATAGAGAGCTGTTGTTTTAGTTGTCAACTACTCTCTCAGGAAGACTGCTTTTATCCTAAAATTGGTTCTTTCCTAGTTTTTTTAAAATATTAAAACGTCCTTTCATTTATGAAGTGATGGTGATAACCCAGCCTCTTAAAATGCCGACCAATCTGTAAAAAAAAAAAATTGTGTTTTTGAAATTTTTTTGATCCATGAAATTCAAAAGTCTGCAAATGATAACTTTCTAATAAAAAATCTTGGCTGGCTTCCCTCTTTTCACGTGAAAGCCAGACTCCTCAGCCTGGCATTCAAAGCCTTCTACATCTGGTCTTAATCTACCTTTCTTGCTTTCCTTATCATAATAAGAGCAGTCTGGGCCTCAGCCCTTGCTTGTTCTCACCTGCTAAGGTCACTGAGGTACCTTCAGCCTCAGTCTTCCTAGTTCTTGACCTTAGCAGGGGTCATTAACAGCCCCAGTTCTGTGAGGGGTGTGCAAGGAAAATCCTAGGAACTCACACTCACTGAGCCCGTGAACCTGGGCCCATGGAACTGTGCTTGGTTCCGGTTTAGTATTCCCCTTCCATGGGCCCTAGAGCTCTGCCTTGAATGCAGCTCAGATGGGGCCCTAAAACACTAGCCTAGACCTCAGCAGTTTCCTGTTCTAGGGACAACAACATGTCCCCAAGGCAGGCTCCAAACCCCAAAGGCCACCTGGGACCAAGGTGAAGCTATGTGCTAATCATCACTTATTCCAGGGCCAGACCTGTTTTCCAAGAAATTCCTCACACCCCCTCCTAATGGACGCTGGCTTCCTTTCCTTCTCTTTTCTCCCAGGCCTATTAGCCCAGCAGGCATCTTGGCTAAGACTTTGGGGTTATTACCTGTGTTCCTTCAATATACTGTTTTCCACTTATGTACCTCTTTTTTCCGTAGGAGAGACTGTCTGCCCTGAATGCCTTATCTCTTATTCCATGTCTCCCTAAACATTTCAAAGTCTAGTTCAAGCAAGCCTCCAAACACTTTATTTAGAGGGTTCATGACAGGCATGGGGAGACAAGGTGAATGACACAGGCCCTGCCCATTAGAAACCCAGTCTATTGGGTGTAAGAGCTGAGGGGAAATTCATCTTGCACTGGTTAAGCATCTGAAAGACAGGATGTACAACTTCACATAAACATTGTTTTAGGTACAATGGAGCTCCATAAATATTTACTGAATAAGTAAATGGAGAAAGTATGACTTCATTTAACAAACCCTCAATTCATTTATCCAGCAAATATTTAAGCACCCATTATGTGTTAGGAATATCACAGAATTCTGAAAAGTTAGGGCTTGACGGGAAGGCTCTACTGATAATCTAGTCCCATCACCTGATACAGATCAGGGGCATCTCAGCTGTGCACTTGATTTTGGAAAATGGAGTGCTGTGTGCTTTGTACTCAGGCTCCTGGGCACTCAACTGTATCCTTCGGAGGACATCAGTATTCAGTTACTCAGGAGAACACATCTGACTTCCTAATAGTCAGTTACTCAGGAGAACACATCTGACTTCCTAATATTCAGTTACTCAGGAGAACACAGCTGACTTCCTAATATTCAGTTACTCAGGAGAACACAGCTGACTTCCTAATATTCAGTTACTCAGGAGAACACAGCTGACTTCCTAATATTCAGTTACTCAGGAGAACACAGCTGACTTCCTAATATTCAGTTACTCAGGAGAACACAGCTGACTTCCTAATATTCAGTTACTCAGGAGAACACAGCTGACTTCCTAATATTCAGTTACTCAGGAGAACACAGCTGACTTCCTAATATTCAGTTACTCAGGAGAACACAGCTGACTTCCTAATATTCAGTTACTCAGGAGAACACAGCTGACTTCCTAATATTCAGTTACTCAGGAGAACACAGCTGACTTCCTAATATTCAGTTACTCAGGAGAACACAGCTGACTTCCTAATATTCAGTTACTCAGGAGAACACAGCTGACTTCCTAATATTCAGTTACTCAGGAGAACACAGCTGACTTCCTAATATTCAGTTACTCAGGAGAACACAGCTGACTTCCTAATATTCAGTTACTCAGGAGAACACAGCTGACTTCCTAATATTCAGTTACTCAGGAGAACACAGCTGACTTCCTAATATTCAGTTACTCAGGAGAACACAGCTGACTTCCTAATATTCAGTTACTCAGGAGAACACAGCTGACTTCCTAATATTCAGTTACTCAGGAGAACACAGCTGACTTCCTAATATTCAGTTACTCAGGAGAACACAGCTGACTTCCTAATATTCAGTTACTCAGGAGAACACAGCTGACTTCCTAATATTCAGTTACTCAGGAGAACACAGCTGACTTCCTAATATTCAGTTACTCAGGAGAACACAGCTGACTTCCTAATATTCAGTTACTCAGGAGAACACAGCTGACTTCCTAATATTCAGTTACTCAGGAGAACACAGCTGACTTCCTAATATTCAGTTACTCAGGAGAACACAGCTGACTTCCTAATATTCAGTTACTCAGGAGAACACAGCTGACTTCCTAAGAGTCAGTTACTCAGGAGAACACATCTGACTTCCTAATACTCAGTTATCAGGAGAACACATCTGACCTCCTAATATTCAGTTACTCAGGAGAACACATCTGACTTCCTAATATTCAGTTACTCAGGAGAACACAGCTGACTTCCTAATATTCAGTTACTCATGAGAACACATCTGACCTCCTAATTTATTGGCAACATCTACCCTTCCTAAGAGTTTATTTTGTTAACATCTTTTTTTCAACCCAACAATAACATTTATTGGTATTACATGCCAAGTGGTTGATGCAGAGATCTAGAGGCGAGGTCCCCGTCCTGGGGGAACTGAAGTAATTCAGGGACTAAACTCATATTCACCGTATTGCTAAAGAATAGTGAGAGGTTTCAGAGGTGCTCGCAGGTGACCTTCAGAATCAGAAAAAGAGTATCTCTCCACTAGAAACAGACTGGCTTTTCTTTGGAGTAAATGGGCCCTTTGAAATACAATTATCACCTTCTCCGCTAGGGAAAGCCTGAGAAAGTGAAAAACATCCATGGGCCCCAGAGAAACAGTGAGACCCTCTCTCTCCCTGTGTAGAGAGTGGGGAGGGCAGGGCAACCAGGCGGTGGGATGGGCAAACGCTGCTTGTCTCGCTCTTTCCTAGGGGAGTACTTCACAGGGGCTTTGGAAGTGTCTTCTCAGAATTGACAACATCCAGTTGGTAAAGAATGTCCTAGACCCAAATAGAGAAAGTCGTCCCCACCTGTTTTAATTTATCCAAAGCCCTCCACTTCCCATTTGGGGTCCTTATCCAGAGATAACCCCACACATGCAATTCATGGGGAGAAGAAGACTTTTAGAGAGGCCTGGAGAAAATGGAGAAGCAAAGGTGAGAGAAAATCCCCTGGATGTTTCATTGAGCTCTCACAAGGTTGCTCTTTCCTTGTTGGATAGTTAGTTGTACTTGTCAGAACACAGAGGCCCTAACTGTTTAAAACCAACCCCTACGGAGAAAGTTAATCTGTTGAAAGTTAACCCACACTGCATTCACTACAGGACGCATTCTACGTAGGGTGGGATTTGGGTTTCATCTTCACAGAAATTCAGAAAAGAAGGAAAGATACTTTCCTTCTTCATTTCCATTCCAGGAAAAAAATACTTCCAGCTTATAATAAACAACTCCCCTCCCCCCCATGTCATGGTCTCCAAGAGTTAACTGATGAACATTTTTAAAGCAATCATTTCACTTTTTTGAGAAAAATCCTTCTTCTAGAGACAAGACGTTATAAAGGTCAGCCGTAGATAAATGTGAGGCATAATGAAAACTGTCAGCTTTCTAGCTGTTTGAAAACAGGTGAATGATTAATTCTCTTCATGGACTCAGAACATCAACAGAAGCTAGTCTAGAAGTTTAAAAATCATGGAAAGTTCCTGTACTATAAAAGTTGATGGCTTTTCATGAACCAGATCTACAGGTGACATGGGAAAGAAGCTACTGGGAAGAAAAATAAAATATTCCACAGCAAGTCTGAAAGTGAATACCATCGTTCCCTGCACTTAACGTCTCCACTTTATAATTCATTATATAATTGGTGACTCGTGCACAGATGTCCCATTTGTGTCACTGAGGACAGAAGTCCGTGAAGGAAGGAGATGTGGCCACATCTCAAGGCATTTATTTCACATAACATGACTCACTTTAATTTTGTTAGTCCCTGAAACTTCACTTTAAAGAATCCATTACCAGGACTTCCCTGGTGGCTCAGTGGTTAAGAATCTGCCTGCCAGTGCAGGGGACAGGGGTTCGATCCCTGGTCTGGGAAGATCCCACATGCAGCAGAGCAACTAAGCCCGAGCGCCACAGCTACTGAGCCTGTGCTCTAGAGCCTGCGAGCCACAACTACTGAAGCCTGAGTGCCTAGAGCCCGTATCCCACAACAAGAGAAGCCACTGCAAGGAGAAGCCCGTGCACCTCAACGAAGAGTAGCCCCTAGAGGGGTGGATTAAGGAGGGTGGGAGGGATACGCAAGAGGGAGGGGATATGGGGATATATGTATGCATATAGCTGATCCACTTCAAACACAAAATTGTAAAGCAATTATACTCCAGTAAAGATGTTAAAAAAAAAAAAAAAAAGAGTAGCCCCCGCCGCAACTAGAGAAAGCCTGCACTCAGCAATGGAGACCCAACACAGCCTAAATAAATTAATTTTTTAAAAAATCCATTACCTTGAGCATGCAGATTTCTCGAAGGGCGATTTTCTTTATGACAGGATCATCTTCTGATTCCAGAAACCTCTTGATGGCCACAATCTGACCCGTGTCCCTGTTTCTGCATTTGAAAACAACTCCATAGGATCCTTCGCCAATTTTCCCAATCTTTTCATACTTCTCCATCACAGATGAATAAATCTTTAAACGGATCTTCACATAGTTTGAAAATGTCGCTTATAAAATCTTGGCATGAACACACTGCACTAGAGCTTCAATCAGCGATGGGTCTTTGTCAAGGACCTAGAACAGAAGACGGCACTCGTTACAGAATTAGGAACCGACCCATTCCCTTTAAGCCTCGCCCCCCAGCCGTGGCCACTTGATCAAGGGTGACAGCCTGGAGTCAGCTGCCTTTGGTAACGCAAGTTTAATCGTCTGTTATATACCCTGCAAGTTAAAATGTAACCCGTCATCCTAAAACGAACTGAGTTGTAAGACAATCTATCTTTTTAATGGTAAATTCATCCGATCTAAGACACATGAGCTGGCTGGAGGACTGGGAAGGGTAAGGGCTTCCCCGGTTCTAATATCGGGTTTCATTTCCCTTCGGCAAGAAGACACCGCCCGGCTCCCCGCGCGGGCGGCGGCGGCGAGGCCCCGCCGGAGGGGAGAGCCCTGCGAGGCGCGCACCCCACGCCCCGCGCCTCCTGAGGCGGGCC